>NC_077227.1:729656753-729985324 GCF_027887165.1 Monodelphis domestica
TGCAGCGCAAAGTATTATTGTGATGTTCGATCAGGAAAATCTCTTACATGTCCTACTATGACTGTTTTCTGAAAGAAAAAATACTTTATTAATTTTTAATCTTATTTTTTATTTATTGAAATATACTATGACATTATAGAATTAGCAGTTTGTAAATCAGGTAGTTTGAGAACATGACAGAATATAAAAACAATCATAAATATGAGGTAGGTTCATAGCTTCAGATAACATGTTCTCTAATTAATTTTGTTGACTCAGGATTAATTGAAATAGCCATGGATTTACCACATTAAAGACAAGACATGCTTTATTAACAAGGCCTAAATAAAATTGATTTGCAATAGTAAACATAATGAAGTATGGGGAAATTAAATAAATTTCAGTAACTTTTGTTTGCCTAATAAACTGCTGTTTTGAAATCATGATATTAAGAAATCTATGCTTCTCAGTATATAACTGTCTCTTGAATCAGTACCATGGTGTAGAGATGTGAAGATGGTCAAAAAGCAACATGGAGGCATGTTTTCCATCACAATAAAGTGAAAGCTCACCTACCAATATACAAACATTGATGAAATAGCAGTTGCATCAATATATTAGAGAAAGGTAACTTAGCAGCTTAGCATAGTGTCAGGCACATAGTAGGAACTTAAATACTGGGCAGCACCTATATTTTAAGGGTCAAAAGGGATAATATATTATGAATATCATAAGATTAATATCTTACAAGTCTTATGATCTCCAAATCTCTATATAAATGATACATGTTTTTGGTTTTGATATCACTATATTTTTCTCAATAGAGAAAGCTTTAGAGGTGTTGATGTAGTCACTATTATCTTAAATATTAAGGTCAAAGTATTTAGACATTTCTTCTTGATATATTTTAATATGACATCAAGAAAAATATTTTCATGAAAAAGAGAATAGAAATTTTAAGAGGGTTATAAAAACCTCTGTAATTCTGTAACGATGTCCTTTCTGAGGCAACCCTCTCAACTCCACTTGGATTGACAAGTTAGTCCCCAGAGATATAAAGAATATCCGTCTCTTCCTCTGCTTGCACTGTCAGCACTGCCAGAAGTGCCAGAAACCCTTTCCATCCCCTGAAAAAAATACAAGAAGACAGTCTATTATCTTGTAGAACTGTCAAACTTTAAAGATCCTACTTTTTTCAAGGGGCAAAAGTTGGATCAAGGAGATCCAAAGCCCAAAATTAAGTGCCCTTAGCCATCCCATTGAACTTCTATTATTGAAATAGTTCCTCCTTCTTTATGACTCACTGGACTCTTAATCTCTCAATTTTTCCTTAGTTTGCTATTTTATGGAAGACCTCCAGGCCATGACAATATTTCCACATGCAATCTGAACACTTGTCCTATATGCAACATTACCCCAGTTCATTAGCAGCTCATCTGAGACATCTAAATTGAACAAGACCTTTTCACAATTAGTTGGTATATCTTCCATTGATTAGATTTTATTGAGATTCATTCCTAATTGTTAAGAAACCAATGTACACTTTTTCCCCTTTTTCATTAGAATGGGAAGGATGGGGTAATTTGATTGACTCACTAAATTGGCTGAACTCTTACAACTGCTTAGTCTGTCCTTTAAAGATCTCATATTCCTGCTGCATTCATTCCTTATTTCCATCTTTATTTTTGACCTTCTTCAATTTGTGTTCTATTACTGCTAAACTGAAACACTCACCTACTTATCGTTCCTCTAATTTTTATTCACTTTGTACTTGAATTACACTACCTCTTGTACTTATATCTATCTTAAAGACACAGTTAAATAATATCTTCTTCATAAAGTATTGCTAATTAGAAATAATTGTGTCTCCCTTGAACTTTTTTGTACCAATTATACTTTTCATATGTTCCTGTTATATTGAATTCTGTATTAAAAAGCACTATATTTTTGTTGTTATTTTTATTTAGTTGATTCAGTTGTGTCTGACTCTTCCTGATTACATTTGGGGTTTCAGTACAGAGAAGTGGTTTGCCATATTCTTCTCCAGCTTATTTTTCATATGAGAAAACAAACAAGCAAGGGAGGTGAAGTGAGTTGCCCAGAGTCATCCCAGGCCTGGCACTCTATCCATTGTGCTACCTAACTGTCCTTATTAAAGTTATCATATAATTATATTCTGTAATAAACATTTTTCCATTTACATGCTAGATATTAAGGTATTAGATTTCATAGGATATTGAATATCAGATAAGAGTGTTCTAATTTCAAATCTTGCCTCTTAAAATTTATAGTTTGCCTATGTGCAAGTGGTACCTCTGAGCTTTTTTTTCCTAGGCTGAAGAAGAGACAGTAATTTGTATACATGAAATTTCTAATAATACTTAAGGGAATAAATTCATGTAAAAATTTTTCTAACATCAAAATACTATAAAAATAATTTCAAGTGTATTGAGAAGGTTTATGAGGTCAGCAATCATTATTCAGATTGAATGTCTTTCCCATTGTCTTACACAGGAATAGAAACACTGGATTCTGATCATTTCTATGAGACTAAGTTCCAATTTATCCTTCTGGTGGACTTTTCCAGTTTTCCACACTGCTAGTCCTTTCCCTCTGAAAGTATCTTCTGTTAACACTTTATAGTTCTTGTAGGTACAGAGTTGTTTTCATGTGGGTGCCTGATGTTCAAGGAGGACTAGCATCTCTATTGTGAGGGGCTTGCTGAGTCCTTTTATGGGCTGCTCATCCACCTTTGGTGTCTTCCTGGTGCTCAATTCTTACTTGTAGCTCCACAAAGCTATATAGTATGCTCAGTTACTACACCCCAGTAAACCATCTTGGCAGATAGGCTAAACCAGGTTGAAGGGTAACTGAGAGGCCACAGACACATTAGGGAGTTAGGAGTATATCTACCCAAAGCAAATGATGTCTTCCCTTACTGAATGGGCAACTGAGAACTATTACTTCCAATAGAAATGAAAATGGCTGAAGTAGGATATGTGGAACACTTAGAACTAAGTTAGACATTGAAGACATTAAGGTCTTCAACTGAAGCCAATATCAGTAATCTTTTTTTTTTCTTTTTAAACCCTTACCTTCCATCTTGGAATCAATACTGTGCATTGGTTCAAAGGCAGAATAGTGGTAAGGGCTGGCAATGGGGGTTAAGTGACTTGCCCAGGGTCACACAGCTGGGAAGTATCTGAGGCCATATTTGAATCAGGACCTTTTTCTCTAGGCCTGGTTCTCAATCCACTGAGATACCTAGCTTCCCCCAATATCAGTAATCTTGACTTTTGTCTTGCCCTTTGACTTCAATGACTCTGAAAGAGAAAGGACTGAAAATTGTGCAACACTGCCTCACCTGAATCCAGCTCAAGTACAAGTCAAGACATCACCCTCATGATGTCACTGAAAATTAAGGACAAAAAATATATCTTGTTGTAGCATTTATTTTCATATCAAAAAATAAAAAATGTGATGTATAATAAGAAAATCATAAGAAAATCAACTGAAGTAAAAAAAAAAAACTTTGAGGACAGATACAATTAATTTCCTATAGTCCTTTCCTTCTCACCTTGTACAAAACCTGATACATTATAAGTTTATCACAAATATTTGATTGCTCAATTGAAATTCTTTCAATGATAATGATAACATTCTTCTATATCGGAAGAACAGATTACATTCATGGTCAATGCCATTTTGATCACTGGACATAAAGGAAAGTCCACTGGATTTGGAGATGAGCTAGAATCCATTTTGTTATTGACTGTGACTTTTGGGAAATAACTTCTGCATTCTTTAGTTTATTCATTTGTAAAATGAGTGACTTAACTAGAAGATCCTTAAGGGACATTTGAGTTAAAAACTTCATGATCTTTTTACCTATCCCCCTTCCAACACAGTTATTTACATAGTCATTTTAGGTTACTCTGGCAAAAAGAAACAAAAATAAAAACCCAAATCATGAATTTTTAACAGGTTTCTGGTATTCTGCTATAGTAGAAATAATGTAAAGTTTGGAGTCAAGATTTGGGTTTAAATATCAGATCATCTAATTAATTATATTTCAGATGTTGAATTTGTCACTTAGGCTATATGGATACCAATTATTTTTCACAAAAATAAAATTATCTGGCATCTAATATATTTTTCTTGGAGAATACAAAATCCAGGCATTAATTAACATACACTTCATTTTTTTTGGTAGAGAAAATCCAGTGGATGACAAATTGCCATAATGATTTATTGACATAAAAGTTTAAAAATTACAAACCTCTAACTCCTGATATCTTTCTAATAAACCATGTTGTTCATCCTTCTGGACATATGAATTCAGCAGTTACTGATTTGAATATGAAATGTATATCCTATTGTAAATTCAATTTTATTAATGATGCTTCAGCTGGCTGTTTTCCCCAGGTCCTCCTCCTGTGCCTTTTTAACTTTTATTCATGTCCAAAGATTCCTAGAGGGTGAATAATATTTTCTCTCTAATAAGGAATGTAGATTAGCAAGTCTTCATAGGAGATATTCAATTCAGTACTAACTGACTTGAATTCTGTGATTTATTCTTTAGTGATCTCCTCCACCAATGGTGATTGACAATTTCAATCTTATTTTCAATATTCATTTGGCATTTAGTTGGGTAATTTTAATTTATTCTTTATCTAGTTTTTTTTTAAATTGTATTCCCATTATATAGATCCCTATTTCTCTATTTTATCAATATAAACATTTAGAGACATAATTTTCCCTCTAATAGATGTTTTTGATTTAGGCCAGCATTTTTGTATGTTCTCCTCTCATTATTATCATTCTTTCTAATTGAATGTTTCCCACTGCTATTGCTTTGTTATCTATTTCTATCTGCAACTCACTTAGCTATTCCTTTAAACCTTGGATGCTATAATATTTGGTGCACTTAAATGTAATATTGATAATGTTTCATTAGCTATGGTGTATTTTAAAATTGATTACTTATTTACCTTTTTTATTTTATCTATTTTAATTTCAACTTTGTCAGACATTATTTTTACCCTGCCTTTTGAATTGACTGAGGCATATATTCTGCCTCAGTTCTTCCTTTTTATCTTATGTATCTCTCATTTTCAGATATATTTCTTCTAAACAATATTGTTGAGCTTTCATTTTTTCATACAATTCTTTCAATTTTTCTTTTATGGGTGAATTTGTGAATTCATCTCATTAATGTTCAAAGTTATAATTACTAATTTTGTATTTCACTCCATTCTATTTTTCTTCAAAGTTTTTCCTTCTCTATCTCTCCCTTTGCTGTATCCCTCTTCAGCTGTCCGATTATTATTTCTACTAATTCTCTTATTCATGCCTTTAGAGTCTCTCTTCTCTCCTCTTTCTTTGTCTTCCTACTTCTAAATCAATTTATCCTTCTAGAGGTCCATCCCTTGTCCCTTCTACCTTACCTCCTACTTCTTCTATCAGTCTTTCCAAAATTTCTTTATCATTCTACCCTGCCCTTTTATTTCATGATATGAATTTTCTTCTAAAATTACCTCTCTTATGTTATCCTGAGAGACATTCCCTTATTCCTCACCTGATCCATCTATTTCTTAATATATGCTAACTTTTAGAATTCTCTACCTTTTCTTATTCTCTTGACCTCTTTTCTATTAATCTAACTTTCTGTTTCTTAGGCCTTAATGCCCTTAATGGAACTCTTAGACCCTCCTTTATCCTATTCTCTCAATCTCTTTTTTACCCTCTACATTAAGAAGATATTAACCCTTCTAGGTGTATATGTTGTTCCCTTTTTAACACAGATCTCATGAGAGGTTCTTGTACTACCAGTCTTCCTCCCCTACTTTATGACAGTTCTTCCAAACATCTCTGGCTTGTCATCATTTGATGTTTTTATTTGGTGTTTTAGAAATAGATATTTTAAATTTGTCATCCACTGAATTTGTATTTTATCTCTTCCTAACTTATTTTATTATTATTTTTCCCTCATTCCATTATATTCAATTTGAACTCAAGCCTCCTATCTATATATCCTATTTCAAACTACCCAAGAAATGGCATGTGTTGTTTTCAACTATTAAATGGAGTATCCTTTTGTCTAGTTAGTTTACTTTCCAATTTGATAAAGTTGATAAAGTAACAATTATATTTAGCTGGCACAATTTGTTCCTGATAAATGAATTTAGCACTATTTCTCTGATATACTCAGAGAACTTATATTACTAATGCCTTTTCTAATTCTGAGTATAAAAGAATTACAAAATTTTAAAGATAAGGTGACATGAGAACAGGGCATGAAAGCCAAGTTACTTCAAAACTCTTCATAGCTTGGAAACTATGGAATTTTAATCAAATATCTATAACTAAGTTGTTTCTCATTTTGTTTAAAAATTTTCATGAGATTATTGCATATCAGAAGTACACCAATACACGCATTATACATGTATTCTTTGTCCTGGATACTGAATTCAATTCAATATCTATTGTGCTCATCTCTAGATGATACATTTTAGGAAGAACATTGATATTTTAAAGACTCCTCTAAAAAAGGATATATATAAGTAATGATATTGAGTTCTTTCTAAATAATCGGTGCTATCTACCTGAATAATAGATGAATTTGGATTAAAAAAAGAAGTACATTATTTATGCAAAGGAGTTTTTGATACCCAGAGGAAGAAATATATATAGATATAGATATAGATATATATTGTTTGGTCCCAGAAGGCATACCTAGAAATAATAGATGCTAATTGCAATGAAATATTTTTTTTAATTTTCAGGAATATATCAAAAAACTAGCACTATCTAAAAATGCTCTGAAATATTTCTGAAAAGGTAAGCTGAGGCAGTTTTAGGAATCCTTTAAATGAATGCCTAAGGAGTTTGTGTGTAGTCATGAAGCAACAGTTAATTAAGATTTCTAAGTAGAGGAATGGCTGTTTATAAAGGTCCTTTATTTTTTTTTTGTCAGCATTGTGGAGGATGACTTGGAGAAGGGCCTAGAGTAGGGAAGCCATTTATAAAAACTGAGAAGTGTGGTGAGGCCTAGATAGGGCATGGTGACTGTATGAATCAAGAGAAGGGGCTAAATGAGAGATGACCTCAAATTAGATTTGATAAAACATTGTACCTAACTTTATATTATGAATGTGAAGTAAGGGAACACGAAATATCATGATAATTTCAAGTTGTGAACCAAAGTAATCATATCAAGGGGTTGGGATAAGTATTCTCAATGTTTAATTCTGTTCAAATTCAACTGACCCATTATTTTTCCCAAAATCCATTCTATCCTCCCTTCTCTGTGCATTAGCAGAGTTATATGTCATGTCCTTAAAACGTATTCTTTCCTTTTTGTCTTTTAGAAACCTTTGTTTAATCCTAGATTTTGCGTAGTTACTAACTTCTAAAGGAAAATTTTCTTGATTTCAAGTTGTGATGCTTCATCATGTGGATGTTTATTATATCTGAACAACTCCATAACTTGAGCAAAATTTGAGTTTATCTAAGGTAGTATTTGGGGGGACTGAGATGAGTTGGAGTAAAATTTTAACCACTTACTCCTTTGACTTTTATTTTATTGGTATTTAGTAAGTGATTAAGGAATAAATAAGTCCAGTGGTAATAGTGGTATATGGAGGCAAACCTAAGCTAGCATAGACAATCAGTTCTTAAATTTTATTGTTTACTCATATTTCCTGTACTCTTGTTCCTCTCATTTTGTGATGGATCTGTGACTTTGGGCTGTTCTGTCCCGAAGTGGCTTCTTCTCTGTTCTGCTATTTGATCAGGTAATCTGATCTTACTCAGCTGACAGCAGAAGCTGAGAAGGATCTGGGCTTCCTGCCCTGTGTTCAATGTTGTTGCCTGTTGTTTGTTGCAGCCTTTGCCCCTTGGAGCTCAGTCAGCAAGGCTCTCAGATCAGTCTGTGGGAGAGGGGTGTTGGATCTTGAACTTCCCTGCCCTCTAAAGGCTTTTTATCTGCCCTCATTGATGAGATTGAGCCAAGAAGAAGTTGATTTGCAAAGCTGGCTGTGCCCTGAGAACAGAACCTCCAGAGGTGGGGGTGAGATGGAGTGTTTTTGGCTGAGACTAGGCTACCTGCTCTTCTTCTCCTCCAATCACCACTTTGAAGCCTGTGTTCTAAACCCTGAGCCTGGCACAGCTTTGCCAGGAAGGTTCTCCCTCTGGACTAGCACCCTTACCTGCCAAGAGATTCCAGCCACTGCTAGAGGCTCAGTACTGTAGGTGGGGGAGGGGTCCTAGGACCTTCCTTCTTCCTTCCCCTTAAACCAATGTGTTCTAGAGTTCAGGCTTTCTTTGAGGGGTGTACCCTTTAAGTTGGGTCCAGGAGGAGGGTTCCCTAGCTCTTTCCTGTTGTTAGATTTGGTTTTCAGTTCCCTGGAAACATTGGGTTTTTTATTGGTGAAGAAGGGTTTACAGAGGTCTGAATTTTTGCTGCCTGTAAGCTGCCATCTTGACTCTTCCTCCAGTTCTTAAATTTTAAATTGAGAACATTTCCACATGAGTAATGGTCAAAAGACACAAATCAGGGCTTGATTTATTATTTCATTATTGCCTAGACTTAAGAAAGTAAATAAATAATTTATTTCTAATGCCAATAGAATTTTAAAGTATATACTACCAAATTATATTTTCAGACAGCTGGTTGTTAAACATTCACCAGCAAATCCTTGATTGCAATGCTCTCTAATGCTACAATCTATTGTCAGTGTAGCAAACATAATCTCCTATAAGAGATACCCATATCCATTGAATCAAGATTTATTTCAGCATATATCATATTTCTCTTTAATTAAGCTTCAACTGGGAAAATATCTTTTAGAAAAATGTCATCATAATTAAACCACCAGGCTTATAGGTGTTATTTTAGCCATGGTAAATTATACACACATACAAATGTGCATATACATGTACACATATGTACATGCACACACATAATATATAAGTGTATCTATGTATATGTTTATATATGTGTACACATATACACACATCTATCTGAATATGTACATTCACACATATGGCATCATTTGAGGCATCCTAGCTACTATATATTGAAGAAAAGTTTAATACAAGTGAGAGAATATTTTAAATAGATGAATTGTGTTGTTCCTGCAAGATGATATTTAAGAAATTAAAATTTGGTTGACCCAAAGAGCAATGTAGGAGTACATGATGCTTATAAATAGATTTCATCATATCACCAACCATGGCCTTTTAATTCAGAGTGGTGAATGTTCCTGATGCTGTGTTATATGAAAAAAATGAAGGAATTGGTAATGTTAGGTTGAAGAAGATAAAACTTATAGGATAGGCATATTAATTATAATCAAATACTTCCATATAGCATTCTACTTGTTTGATATATTATTCAGATTTTATTTTTCATGAATGGTTTGGAGAAGATGGTTACTGACTCCTTTTTTACTTCTCTAATTAAGTGATTCTGAGATTCTATGAATTAACTGAAACAAAATGTCTTAATGGATGAAATCTCTCTGTGAGTCAGCTGTGTGGCTTGTGGATAGAGATCCAGCCCTGGAAACAGTAGGTCATAGGCTTAAATCTGGTCTCAAATATTTTTGAGTTTTAACAACAATTGCCTAGCCCTCACTATTCTTCTGTCTTGGAACCAATATTTGGTATTGATTCGAAGACAGAAGGTATGGATTTTTTTTAAGCCATTATGAGACTCATGTATAAAATGAAGAATCTTATAGCATTTCTATCACAGAATTATTGTGATGATAAAATAATAAAATATATTCTTAGACATATAGATATAACCATATTGAGAAACTCATTCACTATATAGCTCATTACAAATAAAGACCTAACCAAAGAAAGGAAGAGCCTTTAGAAAATAAAGTCAGAGAGTCATGTAATGAAAATTACAGTCTAAGAACGGCATTGTGTTAAGGTTTCTTGACTGAATATATTATTTTAGTGGTCACCAGGGATTTAAATTCAATCCCAATAAAACACTAAAGTCAGTTTGGAATTTTTATGGTGGTTTAATTATAATAGTAGGAAGAAATTAAGAAGAAGAGAGTGCGGAGAAGGGAATTGAACTGCTCCAGCCTGGTCTGAGCCAAGCAGGAGTTCAGAGGTCTTAGTCAAGGGACCTCTCCAGAAAGCCAAGGGAAATGGGAGTTCTTATCACTCACCACATGCCCATCTAAAAGAAAGAAGAATGAGGAACTCCTTCAGGCTTGAGTTCCAGGGCCAAGTCCACCAAAACTCCCAACACTGCCCTGAGAGCCCCAGAGAGGAAGTGACACAAAATATATCAGCTGTTCTTTACATCACTTCCTGTGTCTCTCATGTAACAATGATAGCTTAAGCTTGGCTTAGGGCAGCCCAGGGTGTCTGTCAGTTGTTTCTGATTTGTCACTTTCTAGCACATGTTGTTCATAGGCCATCCTCTTCACAGTTAATCCTTAAGTGGGGGGTATACATTCCTGGTTGCTAGAATTCTAAAGACTAAACAGAGTGGAGTAAATCTAAAATTCACAAGTGGCACTGATGGGATATTTATTTATTTATAATCTCTTTGGAAAAGTAATGAATGACAAGAAAAAGAAAAACAGAAGGCAATAAACATCTATGAACTGTGAACATCAATAATTGAAGAAATCTTCACATTTATGAAATAAAAATTTCACTGAAATAATTTTTACAAATCCCAGCACTCTTATGCCCACAATTTTTTTTTCCGATGATGTCAGCTTTTCCTCAATATAAATCCTTACTGTAGTAGTTTATCTTGGTGTCCCTGTACAGGGTATCCTTTTAGATGCCCATGATATTTCTTGGAATCATTGACTAGAATCCAATAGGTAACCACTCAAACATTATTGACAATATGTAGAGTGAGTCTGAGAAGTACTGCTTCCAATCTAGGAGGAATAGTAAACTTCTCTGCCAAAGTTCATGGATCTAGTAATAAGGATTTAAGTCAGAAATTATCATTTATTGCAGCTCAACTAGGAAATAGATTCAGTCTAGAAATTCTGTCCTTTTCCTCTGTAAACCAACTATCTAATCCCCAGAAACATAATCCCCATTCATGGATTGAGAACCAAAACTTTATTTCCTTTTGTACTCTGACACCACTGAAAACCATCATCTTCTATCCATACAAATAAATTATCAACTTGTATTGTGATCAACAAGAGAAACTGTTTGTGTGTACATATATATGTGTATATGTATATATGTAAAAATAATTGCTATATTCTAAAGACAGTCTTTCAAATCCCTCTTAATTACAATATCTTCCCTCTGTTAATTACTTCCTATTTATTCTGTATATAGCTAGTTTTTGTATGTGATTTTTTGAATATTATCTTTGCTATTAGATTAGAAGGTCCTTAAGATCAGAGACTGTCTTTTTGCCTCTTTTTTGAAGCCCCAGTGCCTAAAAGAGTATATGGAACATTTTTTTTATTTAACCATTTTCAGGCATGTTCTATTCCTTGTGATACCCTTTGAGATTTTTTTGGCAAAAATAGCAGATCATTTGCCATTTTATTTTCATTGTAGGAACTTAATAATGTTAAATGTTCAGCTGATAGAGAGATTCAAGATATTTTTGTGAATGCAGTAACTCAAGTTTAATAAATCAACAATTACAAAGCTTTTCTTTCCAAAACTGGGGTGCACTCTTCCCAACTAACAGACCTACCAGAGTATGAAAGAGTTTGTATAAGTTTAAAAAGGGGAATATTTTTGGTCAAGACTACTTACAACTCTGGAACAATTTTGATGCCCTTCCTCTCTCTTTTAGAGGGCTTTTATGTGAGTCACTCTGCTTATCAAAGCTGGGCTGCCTCTTCACTGGTCTGACACTTTTCAGGATATAGTAGCTCTATTCACCCAGTAGATCAGTTTGGCTTGTTTCTCTTAGGGTAATCTTTCTCCTGTATAGTCTAATCAAGTACTGCACTGATCAATTTCAGTCACAATTTTATTAAGAATCCAATATGTGACAGATAATACTGCTGAGCAGTGAGGAAACCAAGCTGAAAAAGTGGGAGGTAAGAAGAAAGTATGTAGATCAGGTGCATGGCAGAATAACTCAGAAGAGTTCTTCTGAATGAGATGTCATCTCTTAGGATGATTAATTAACTGGACCCCGGTGCTGACTCAGATTGGAGTACTTCTACCCTAAGTCAATGATTGGTGTGGCCACTGCCTCCTCTTTTGCTGACCAAATTCACCCACATTTCAAAGCCCTTTCCCTCCTAGATCTATAGTGACTCTTTCTCCACCATATTCCTTTGAACATTTAATTTAGATAATTGGCTATTGCAAATTTGTGAATGCAGTCTATGCCCTGGAGACATATTAATTGCTTTTCTAACTTTTTTATTTGTAACTAAGACATTCATTGCTCCTACTTCTTTTTTAAATAATGCACTTTTTTTTCACTACAAGTATTTCCACTATGTCTTTTAATATCTCAGTTCTTAGGTCTTCCCATAACTTCAGCTTTTACTAAAATATAATTAAGGGAAATGGATTAAATACTAATGGAGTGATTATTGAGACCAGCCTTAAAAGCCAAGAGATAAGCAAACTCCATTAACTTCTGTGGCAATACATGCCATTTTTGGCTTTTGATTTTTAGGAGATTCTGTTTGTTTCACATGTACTTTCACCCTATATCAAGCCTCAAATTTCTTATCTCTCTAGGTTCTCATGACATTGCTCTCATCCTTTTCCATGTTTGGCCACTTTTATTTACTTTGCTCAATCTTTTCCCAAGCCATGATCACCACTCATAGCTATTTTCAAGGTTCTGATATGGGTCCTTTCCCCCCTTTCTATTGTATTTCCCTGTGTAATGCCATCATCTCTCATGAATTCAATCATTCTCATATCATTCAGAGATCATTCTCAAATCTGTTCCATTGCTAAACACTTCCCTGACCTTCAATACTGCCTGTTTTATAGCTGGAACTTGATGCCCAGTAAACATCTTAAATTCAAATGCCAAATACCATGGGCTTTGTCATTTGGAATATAACCAGATTCCTCAACTTATTAAATCTTTCAGTTTATAAAACTTCATCTAGCACTTCATAGATATTTTAAAATGCATAACTTGTATAAAGAATGGCACTCAACTTTAGGTGTTATACCAAATAAATTTTATGACTTTGAGGGAGGAAAAATATACAAAATATATAAAATGTATTATGTGTTATGTATAGTCAATATTTTTCTACATTCCTCTGCATTTAAGATATGTACACAGATAAATATGAACTGAAATATAAATATCTGAGTAAATTGTGACAGATTTCATGAACAGATGAAGAATAGTAAGTAGTCAATAAACATTTGCCAGGTTTCTGCTATGGACCAGGCACTATGCTAAGTGCTGACGATACAAATAAGAAAAAGAAAGTCAATCTCTCTATTAATGGATCTTATAATTAAAGTAAGAAGACAGTACACAAAAGGAAGCTATATGGGAATAGCAGACAGTATTTGACTACAGACATGATGTTCATGGAGTAGAAAATAAACCGAACTGTTCATACAAAATTAAATTAATTGAAAAAACTAAGCTCCTTTAAAGGGAGACCTTCTGGTCCTCAAGTTAAAGGATTGAGGCAACTGAAGATGCTTGTTCCACTTTCCATTAGGAGCTCAGCATCATCTGAACTATTTGCCAAGATAAATTGATCAACTGAATTCTCCTCATCTTGTATCAATAATTCATTCATATACTCATCATCTTCCAAACTACCTCAATTTCCTCTTCCCTCTGAATGGAATGCCAGAGAGTAGAGCAAAAAATCCATTTAACAACTTCCTTTATATAATAAGATAAGATGTGGATTTTCCAGTTCACTCCATTTACCATTTGTAATTTTGCTTGATCTGATATCCATGGAACAAGATACTTTTGAGATGAGTGCCTTCCTCTTCTCCCTTACAGTACTCTTTTATATGATGTTTTCCCCTAGTAGATTTTAAGCTTCTGAGGGCAGAGACTATACTTATTTATATCTTGAGCAAATAGACACAGTACCTGGAACTGAGTAGGACATATAAAATGCTTCTTGGTTTGAATTGAATTGCCAAGGTGTTCAGTATCAAAGGTGAAACAGTCTCTAAGAGTGAGCCATGTGATGAATTTTCTGAAGGGGCATGACAAGAAGAGTTGATGGAAAATAAATATGTTTATTTTATGTAAGTCATAGAAAGCATATAGTGATGCTATCTTATTATTGAAGACTTAGTAAGAAATCTTTAGGTAGATATGGCACTTTGGGAGAATAGCTTTCATATGATATTAATTTAATTCAGTGGTACTTTTACAATGCTTAAGTCTGTTCAAGAGACACTAAGCAATCAAGTGTGACATAAATACTTAATAAATGTTCTTTCTAGAAACCATTTATACATTAATCCATCCCCACTTCCCCCTTTCTACTTTCCTCTCTGAACCCTCACTCTTCTTTCCTATCTCTCTCCCTTCCTCTCCTTATCTCTTCTCTCAATCCCTCCTTCCATCTCTCTCTCTCTCTCTCTCTCTCTCTCTCTCTCTCTCTCTCTCTCTCTCTCTCTCTCTCTCTCTCCTCAACAATAAGGTTTTGATTTTCATTTATTCACCAATAAGGAACTCCCAAAGTTAAGTCTTCATATATTTTCCTACTTCACACTTCTTGGATCTCTTTATTAATTTAAGTAACTTGATATAATAAGTTGCACATATCTTTTTATCTCCATGTCTTTCATCTTGTGCCATCCTGTCTTCCTTTAAATTTCTTTCATGGTTTGTATTTCCTTTTATTATTGCTTCTTTTCTTTTTGTTTTGTTTTATTTTATTATTTTTGTTTTATTAAAGCTCTTTTTCTAAACATCATTACTCCCCAATCACATTCTCCAAAGGAATATAGAATTCTCTCTTGTAAAAGAGAAATACATTACAGCAAAATAAGTCAACATATTTGCCATGTCTAACAATGCATGCCCTATTCCACATCAAACATTCATCTCCTCAATAATCTCACTTTTGTTTGTAAAAAAAATTTGGACACAAACTGGATGCGCATTATTTTTAAAAAGGCTGAAAACCTGTGTTTTGGAATAGGAAAAAATATTAGTGTGGTCAAGCTGCAATGAACTTATGCAAAGCAAAGATAACAAATCCTTAATATGCTCATTCATTCACATTTGGAAGTTTATTCCATTACCTTGGAGATATTTTATTACTGTCTACAGCACTAGGATTCCTCTGTAGAGTAGCTATAACTTCCTCAATAGTGCAGCCAATTAATTATTCTTTGGATTTCTATAAATAATGACATGGACGAGATAAGTAACACTGATATGCCAATGGAGACATCAGTTTTCTGAAATTATTCCTCCTTCTAGGATCCACAACATCTAGTAATCCAATCTTGAATAATCTATCACAGTCCTTTATTTTGTTCTTTTCATAAAATGGCATGGATTCAATAAATGAGCCAAAGCAGATAGAGAAGCACATTGAGTATTCTCTAAACAATCCACTAAAATAATTAAGCAATTATTTGTTGGAACACATTTCCCCCCCACACCTAAATATAATAACTGCAGAGTACTATCAACGTTTTTTCCTTACAATGGATTAAGAGCATTAAGAAAATTAAGCATCATTAAAAGACTTGCCTTGAAATTACATGGTAAATTATTTAAGTTAAACCTGTTTTTGATTTCACCAACATGTTTTCATTGCTTTACTTAGTGAGGATCAAATTAGCAAAGGGCACAAATAGATAGAGAAAAGAGGAAAGCCAGAAAACTCCAAATACTGACAGTCTCATCATGTCAGAAGAGATTAGTGGAATAGTTCCAGCAGAGTGCTATCAAAATCTTACTTAGGGGCCTCTTCTCAATAAATTCCTTGGCAACATAAACTAGAAAGGAAAGGGAAAAATGAGAGAAAATTCTGTGGACAGTGTGCTGGTGCATAAATTCCTTTTATATATATTGTCTCTTGCTAATGGCAGCCCCTGGTGATTCACTTGCCAATTTCTTGTGTCATTTCTCTACCTTAGGCAGAAAAGGAATGGGGAAAAATGGGAGCCAAGTTAGTTGATACTCAGGCTTATGAAGAAAGCTGTGAAATAGCTACCAGTGGTCAACCTTGGCCAACACTGTTATAAAAGAAAGCTGGCTTCAGATAAAGATGGGGGTCTGGTATCAGATTTCAAGAATCCCAGTTCCTCAGAAGAGCTATGTAAAACATCTCTGAGATCATTAGTTCATGCAGTAAACATTGAATATTCATTCCAAATAGAGGAAGACTCATGTTCTTGAATTTCAATTTGGCCTCAGACACCTCATAAGTCACTTACTCCTTTTGGCCTCAATTTTCTTATCTGTAAAATGAGATGAAAATGGAAATTACTCTAGCGTGTTTGGCAAGAAAACACCCAGTAGGGTCACAAAGAGTTTGATTCAACTGAAAACTGAATAACAACAGACAATCCTCATTAGCACACACAAAACAATGTATATCCCTTCCTTGGTTAAAATATAGATTCCAACTCTACCTACCAGAGGATGTGAAGTTATTTTACCTTCAAACAATAACATTTTAAATGGCCACTATATAAAACTTTAAAATCTGTACAGTGAAGGACATTTATGAACTCATTTTACCATCACAATATCCTTGTGATAAAGGTAATTCACATACAGTTATTCCCATTTCAGATAAGCAAACTCAGGTTTTCAGTTAAACTATATTACCTTAAGATACTTTGAATCTTCCTGGGAAAGCAATTAAAGCTTTTTCTCTGTGCCAGTCACTTTCTCGAAGTACATGAATCAAAGTATATGAATCAAAAAAGATACATAGATATTGCTCAGTTGTGGAACATTGACTGTGTAGAGTGGCAGTTCAGAGAGGGGACTGGGAAATCAAAGACAATATCTTTATCAGTTTATTCACTAAGCTCTTCCCCTTAGAATTGTCTGAGCTCCTCCAGTGGTTTCACAGGAAATTTATAGGAACAAACTCATAGGTAGAATTTCTTTAACATTTTTGATTTTTTTCAAATTACTTTCCATTTGGGCACATAGGTGGAAAAGAATTAGCTAGGTGTCATAGTAGGCCTCTAGGTAGTATTATTTATGAAGAAATGAACTTAGAATTTTAAGTCATTTCTCCAGATATTTACCATAAGAAAATTATGTAACTCCCCTCTGCCTCAATTATCTCCTCTGTAAAATGAGTACAAAAAGAAAATTGATATCATAGGGTTATTATGAGTTTTCTACATGATGAAATATGTGAAGCATTTTATGAACCATAAAAAACAAATGATACTAATATTATTTATCTTTTTTTTATTCAAAAAGATTAAACAGTAGTTCCTATTTCAAAATGTACATTCTTCTCTGAGGTCTACTATTATATTTCTAAACCTCTTTCCACAATATCACATTAGCCTTCTCACCCAAGCAAACAGCCACTCCTGTGTTTCATTCTTCTAATTGGTCAGTTCCTAATAAAGAATCATAATTTTAAATGTCCAGGTTGATCCTCTTATTTCCTTAATTTTCCCCTTTTTCTATTCTAATCACTATGTATCACTTTCTTTTTATGTGTTGTCTCCCTACTTTGTAATTGAAGCAACTTGAAAGCAAGGACTTTTTAATTATATTTGTATTTGTATTCCTACCACTTGTAACAATACCTGACTTAGTAAATGTTTTGTAAAGTGTATTAAGGATTAAAAATTAATGGTTTGACTAAAATACAAGAAAATTATAAATAATAAGAGTGATCACCAATTCAAAATATTTTGGCTCATTATCAAAATGACTTTAATAGCCTTTATTTATAAGAGGTGTAAGAGTGAAAGCAGAGAAATACAAAAGGGTAGAGAAGACATTAGTTTATCTAACTTAAATATTGCTCCAGTGCTTGATTCAACAAGGGCTTCTTGGTGTTTCATCAGAATTAAACACTCTCCAGAAGACAGAAAGGGAAAGCCAGCTATTCACTCACGTAAGTTCCCTCTAAGAGGCAGGTCAAGCTGAAGGTGACTCCTGAGGTCAACTTTCTTCCTTGAGTTGACCTTCTTGAAGCTGACTTCATTCTTGAAGTTGAATCCTTCTTGAAGTCAACTTTCCTAGCCCCAGAGATTCAGGTCCATTTATAGCAGCTTCTTGTCCTTTCCCTTTTCACAAAAGCCAATCATAGCTTCCAAATTGCCCAGCACTGCCCGGGGGTAGTGTTTGTGGGAACCACATCTCACCTTCTAGAAGGTTCATCAGAAGAGTTCATCAGAAGGTTCATCAGAAGAGTTCAATTACAATCCTGGCTGATTGAGTTGAAAGGGTGGAGAGCTCCTCCATCTAAGTCAGGTTTTCAAACTTTTGTTTACTCAATTCAAAAGTAGACAAAGGAGAGTTAATCCTATCTTCACAATCAAGTGAGGTACTAAATAGGGGCACTTAAGTAATTGATAACCAAGAATTAACTCTAAATAGACAAAGGGAATAAATGATCCCCTTTCAAAGTGTAAACTCAAAATAGACAAAGAGAATAAAGAATTCCCTTTTCACAACATCCCCCCTGTGATTCTTTGGGAGACTAGTCTCATCAATGAATAATTTTATATAATCAGAAACTACAAAAGTTAGAGATGAGGGAAATGAAAGAGAAAGAGGGAGCAAACAGATGTTTGCTAGGAGCATGGACAATAAGCCAATTAGGGAGCAGTCCTTTTGACATAATAGTTTACATTCAGAATAAATATGTTCAACCCCCCACAGTTCAATCACTTATGTTCCATGGTTCATTCTGGGATTTCTGATGCTATGGAAGTCTCTTCAGTCATCTTCATGGTGCCTTCTTCAAAATATTTATCTTCTAAGTTCAAAGAGTTATTGAGATCTCTTTCCTGCAATGTTTCTTACTTAAAAGATTTTTTTTTTAGTTTTCTCCCCCGATTAGGGTGTTGACCAATGCTCGGATCAACTCAGTTAGCCACTGAAGCTCATGGGTTTCAATCTTGGCTGAAATGCTCCCTCTTGGGGGCAATTTATGGGTATCATGCCACTTAAGAAAACTTTATAAGACTATAACCCATCACAGGATAACCAACCCCTTGGTTTTGTTCCCTCCTTTGGCATGAGACTGTAACAGCTCTAAAAGGCATGTCTTTTATATGTCCCATCTATTTTAATGTGGAGATAAGATATTTAGGGGTACCATGTTCCTTAGAAAAACTTCAAACTTCCTGGTGAGATATTTCTCATCCACTACATTTTAACAAATGTTGAGGTGGGAAATATTTAGGCACTTCACTGCAAAAGCCCTTTAAAATCAATGTTATCCCTATTTTACAGATGAGGAAATGAATTTAAAGAAGGTTACCTCCTTTGTCCAGGAAAAGACAACTTGTAAATATTGGAGACAGGATGTGAAATGAGATATTTCTTTCTTCATTCTTTCATCTTTTCATTTCATTTTAATATATTTTTCTCAATTATACATTATAATAATTTTTATAAAATTTTGAGTCCCAAACTCTCTTATTCCATTATTCCTCTCCCCATCTCTGAGATGGCAAACAACTCAATCTAGGTTATACATTAATGATAATGAAAAATCTATTTCCACTTTTGTCATGCCATGGAAGAAGACTCATTTAAGCAAAACACATACACACACACACACACACACAATGGTGAAGTGGAAAATTTGTATGCTTTGATCTACATTAAGTTCCATTAGCTATTTTTCTTCAGTTGAATAGCATTTTTCAGCATTATTCCTTTGGATTCCTCTTGGATCATTGCACTGAATGCTGCTAACTAAGTCATATTTGATCATTGGACAATATTGTGGTAAATGTGTACAATGTCCTCCAGGTTCTATTCACTTCACTTTGCATCAGTTCATATAGGTCTTTCAAGGAGTAAAATTAAAATTTATGTGAAATAATAAAAATATTATATTTTAAGAGACTTATTAATGCTCATTAGAATAAAGGAATAAGAAGGTAACAAATTAAAAAAAATGTGTCCATGACTAACTGATCTATTCAAACACACATCCCCCAAATTACTACCACCATGCTTGCTTACAGGAAGGCAAAGAGAGCCAAGAAGAATCACCCACTGAATTTATCTCCTGTCTACAGGAAGTATGTAATGACAATAAGTCAGTGGGCTCCTGGGAAATGTAGTTCTTTTTTTAGGGTAATATATTTTCAATTATACACAACTATAACTAGATGTTTCTTATCCTCATGTCTAGTGTTCTTTTCAACCACACTATGATGTTTATTTTCCCCTAAAGTTACACCTTCTTCATACTAGGAAATACATATATGCTATCTTCCTTCATGAAGCTTAGTTGAGGGTTGTTATTATTGTTGTTCCATTGTTTCAGTTATGTACAACTTTTTATGACCCCATTTGTGTATTCTTGGCAAAGATACTATGGAATGATTTGCCATTTCCTCCTCCAGTTCATTTTACAGTTAAGTAACTTACCAAAGGTCACAGAACTAAGTTAGTATCTGAAGCCAAATTGGAATTCAGTTCTTACTTTCTATAGGATCAGTAGTCTATCAATTGCACCACCTTGTGTAAAAAAATTATTTATTTAGTGATTTCTTTGGATGAATTTGAACAATTCATTTTAATATATGTTATAAGCTCTTAAATCCCTAAAAGTCTAACAATCTAAGACATCACTTAAGGAACGATTATAAATGGAAATACAACTGGTAGGCAGGAAATGTAGGTTCTTGGAAGGAAGGAATCAATGATCATTTGGGACTTATTCTTTCTTTTAAATACCTTTTTACACCACAGAAGAGCAGAATTGGAAGTAGTCTTTTAGAGGCTACATATGATATGTGTATAATAATTTTAACATCTTCTGTTATTATTCATGTAGCCTTCAGTTAAAAACTTTAATGAAGGGGAATCCATTATTTTTTGATACTACCAATTTCCCTTTCATTTTCTCCTTCTTTCTTTTGTGTACAAGGGAGCAAAATCTAATCCCTCTTTTCGTAGTTTTCAACAAAATTGAAAAGAATTATCATTATACTATAAGTGTTTCACACATTTTATTTCATTTCATTGACTCATTTGGTGTTAACATCATTTTTGGATCACACTTTCAGTGTGCTTTTGGTTCTCCTAAGTATGCTTTTCAGCTAATGAATATTCTTGAAAGCATTGCATTCCAAGAATTAAAATAAAATGCTTGAAATGAGATCAGATCATAATGAACAGTCCAAGAACAAGAACTGTGAAAAATCCATGAAGAATAATGAGATATATATTGCCAATATTAGTAGCACCACCTTTGACCATAAACACATTACTATCATGGTTATCCACTACTTTTGCTGGCTGAGGCAATCCTGGAGCTATACTGGATACATCCATGATATTTCTAGAGCATTCGTTACATACTATTTGATTACTTTCAAAGCTTCATACTCTTTCAGACTCATGAGAACTGGAATACTTCATGATGATACAGAAGGTTCTGGAGCCCATTCCTTCTCATAGCTCCATGAGTCCCTGGAGAATATCCATCTATTTAATAATAAGGAGGGTTTTAGTGTTTGATATTACCCAGAGGATCACATTGGCTTTACTACAATAGTCTTTGTTCCTAGAACATATTCCTCTCTTGTATTAGCTTAAGGTGATATTATTTTTTTTTGATTCATGTGAGAACTTACAGTCAACTATGGTTGCTTTTGTCTCCAGATCAACATAGTCTAGCCTTAGTCTCTATGCTTGATTCTTGTGAATTCATTTCTAATCCAAGTATATATGTTTAAACTTATCTTTCTTAAAACTTATTCTACTAAATTAGGAATACCATATTTAACTAAAGATTCTTTTTGTTTGATAACTACTGATACAATATAATTCCAAAGTTTTTGTCTTTCATATTTTTTAAACATGGCACTTATATGATCCTGACAAAATTAAAATCTATAAATCGAAAGCTTCAGCATGGATGTTTCAGACAGATACTCTACTAGAGAGAATTCTTCAAGCTGATTTTAGTTATTAATTACTATATTCCGAGTCCAGCTATTGCTATTTAGCACACATCTTTCTTATATAAGAGTATAGCCAAATGGTTCCCAGCTGCCATCTATTCAGATGTCCCTTCCAATGACAAATGTGAAAACCCATCTGCACATGTTTAGCATATCCAATGATTGTTCATAACTTACTATGAATTTGTTTCAGCAAGTCCAGCTAAAATCTTCAGCATTTCTTCACTTTCTACTGACATCTTGAGGGTATAAGTGGAACATCAATCCTATTTCCCTAATATCACTCTCCCTCCCCCCAACTTCTCTTCCAAACATACAATTCCTTAATTATTTTTTTTGCTTCTTTCCTCCAGAATGTCATTGTTATACCTTGCAGGCTTCTCACTCATACCAAATATATTTCCATTGTTCTCCCCATGTTATTCATGTTTAATTCATTGGAGACTGTATTCCATATAACAAACCTGATACCATGTGGGCATTAAAAAGTAGGGCATTTTATTAAAATAAATATAAATTTAAAATAAAAACTATTCTTTATCTTCTATTCCATTCTGGACCAAAGTCATTTGCCAACTGTACTGTCTGTCCTATTTTTACATACTGCTGTAAAGACTCTTAATGTTTAGATGCCTAATGAAATAAGGGCAGTATATAATTTAATTTTGTCTTTTTTTTTAAACCCTTAGTATCCATCTTAGAATCAATACTGTGGATTGATTCTAAAGCAGAAGAGTAGTAAGTTCTAGGCAACAAGGGTCAAGTGATTTGCCCAGGGTCACACAGTTAAGAAGTGTCTGAGGACAGATTTGAACCCAGGACCTTCCATCTCTTGAACTGACTCTCAATCCACTGAGCCACCCAGCTGCCCCCAATTTTGTCTTTCTAATATATATGGTCAGGTCAAACTATTTTGAGTTATTAGAGGCACCTCTTCTAGGAGACTCTCAATGAATCTGTTGACATTAACAATATATTATCCTAAAAATATATCCCCAGGATATTGTTTTTCCTCCAAAATTTCCTCACCAAATTCCTCTTCAATTTGTTTTATATACTGAATATTTTACATCTTCGGTGAGGGGAAGTCTTTGGAGAGCATACATTTCTCTTTTTTGTGTTTTGCCTATTGCTTATGATCAAAGAACCTTAAGTAGGTTTATTTCTATCTACATATATTTTAAGGTATCTTAAATTACATTCATCTATAGATAGGACACATCATATTAGGAAAGAAATTGTATAGCTATATTCTACATAATAAAATTATTTGTTTGGGTTCCATTTTTCCTAATCAGTAAACAAATAAGCATAGCATGTTCTAATATTTTTTGTATTTTTTCAGTTTGATAATTAAACAAGATTTTTCCTGACTAATGCACTTTCTTGCATCTTTGTTTTCCTTTTTGTAGCATTTAATTTTTATTGGAGAAATAGATGAATAAAGTCATTACAGATAATGTCAAGGTCATTGTACTTTTCCTTTTTGTATTGGGAAATTGTTTAAGTAGTTCAGGGTATTGTAGTTCTGTTTATAATTTTCCATTATTCCTCCATCTTTGATTTAGTTAATTAAGAGCTCAGTTTTGATCAGTTAATGGTCCATTTATTCATAGATACTTGAGTATTCTCCATATTTTCAAATATATGTTTCACCCATTATTTTTGTTGTTATTTGGTGCTCACCATTGGGCTTCTTGGCCAAAACACTGCAACTTTTTTATACCCTCCCCCCACAGGTTCTAGGAGAAAAAGGATTAGTGATTTCTGTGTGATCTATAAATTGTTAACCTCTTTCCTTCCTTCTTCTCAAACTATACTTTTCAATATATCCTCATTCTCATTTATATGTTTGGATCATCAGTTATCAGAGTATATGCTAATTTAATTTGGGGGGAGTTGTATTAAATATGTCATACAATATCTATACCACTTAATTCTCATCAAAGTTAGTTAAACTGTCATGATTTCCATAGTGATTTTTTTTTTGGCAAATCCTTATGTCAAAACACGATGACCACACTTCCCATGAAAGACTATTTCTTATTGCCTTTGAGTGAGTAATAAAACCCATGCCATTAATATCTATCTTGTCTCTCCTAGGAGTTTCTAAGTCACTCTTCCATTTACTAGCAATTATCTCCTTTTGTTTTTAGCATGAATTTAAAATAGTCATGAATCAGGTAATTTAGCATCAGGTCCTTTGGCAACAAGTCCATTCTTTAGTCTTTGGGCAAATAGCTCATATTTAGAATATAAATAGTCAAATTAAAATATTTTGAACATATAGAAACTGTGACTTTAGGTACTCTCTGCATCCTTTTTCTAGCAGTGTAGCAGTAGCACTGCACATAGGACTGAGGGCCATTTTGCATATTCTTAAAAAATATTTTATAGCTTGTTTTGTTCCACAATCTACTTCCAGAAAAATATCATCACCCAATGGCTAGCTGATTAATGATATCTTGTGCAGAAAACATTTATTCTGTTATTATGGCCATATCTGAAGTTTATCCACAATGTTGCAATCTATTAGAATTTATAATCCACTATCACAGCAAACTAATGATTATCTTTATGTAATAATGAGACATAAGAGTAGGACATTATGATGTACTGTCAATTATCTTAAAATTCAACAATTTGTGGGATTTTTCAAAGTGTATTATTTGTATGAAATACCTTGGTCAAAATGAGAAAATTAAGTTAGTCTGGCCTAACCTGTTGATGAAGCTGTGATAGCCTTTTGTCATAACTGCTTCCTCTACTATATATTCAATCAATATTTCTTTAATCATATGCCATATTTTTGGGTCAGAAATCAAATCCTAGATAGAAGGGTCTGTACATTATAGTCTACTTTTATCTTTGAAAAATAAGAATATTTGTCATTTTTTTTCCTTTGACACATTGCTTTTTAAAATTGAATAAGGATCACCAACAATAACATCTGGACCACATGACTTGAACCCAAGTACAGTTGGATACTGTCTCAATATATTTATATTTATCTTAGACTTGAATTATTGTTCATTATTGTTCCATCATTCCTAGTGCAAAGGTAATTATCATTTGTAGATAAACTTTTTTTTCCAGTTGCCATAAGCAAAAAAAAAATAAGTTTTTTTTTCCTTTAAGCATCTCTTTGCCATTAATATAGTGAAAAGGAACATAAAGTCTACATCTGTCAATTTTTGTTTTACTAAATATCTTTTGCTCCTTCTGAATTTTAGCTATTCTGATATTTGCCTTAGAGATTCATGTTGCTTCTTTATTACAATCCTTTTTGAAAGTCATTTTAAAAGTTTAACTCACCAAACTGGTTATCTGTGTATTTTCATAATACAAATAATAATATCTGGCACTTATATAGCTTTATGTTTTATAATGTGCTTTATAGATATCAACTCCTTTTAGCCTCACAATTTTTTATTATATGCATGACAGTTATTATCACAATTTTTCAGAAATGTTAACTGATATTCAGAGGGGCTCAGTGATTTGTCCGTCATTACAGAGCATGTAAATGTTTATATCAGGAGACAAATAGGATTGAATACTATCTGATCACCCATACTATAAATTATTTCCTTCTTTGTCTGTTTTGAAAGTTATTTTCTTTGTTTTTGTTATTGAAACCCTTAAGCGTGTCTCCAAAATGTCATTCTTGAATTTCTCCATAATATTAGGGATTGTTTATCCTTTAGAAATGAGGTCCATAACACAGAGTTAACCTGGCTTGACATACCTTAAAGACCTATGTTTTCAAACTGTGTTTGTCTTAGACAATAAAAATTTTAAAACAAATTCAATGAATCAAAATATAGAATTGTTATGTAATCAATAGTATAAATTTATTCATATTTAATCAGAAGGTAAATTGAATGAATAAGAATGGTTACATGATTGTCTTCTCATCATCAATATTCCTCCTACCTATCTACCAACTCCTTCTTATCCCCCTTTGCTCCACCCTTGTCCACAAGATGCCCAAATATAGTTTTCCCTCTTCTTCTCTCTTCCCTTGCCTCTATATTATTTCACTTTGTGACCTCACCAGCTTCTATTAATCCATTTTTCCTCTACTCTGATTATTCTCAAATCTACTTATCAAGGCCTAATTTCTCTGCTCACTTCTATTCTCAAATTCTCATTACTTTTTGTATACCTTGAAAAGGATAATCCCTAGACATCTTAAAATCAAGATACAAAAAAGAGAGATCATTATTATTTTTCCTCAAGCCATCCTCCCTTCCTAAATTTCCTTTTACTACAAAGGTGATGCCATCCTTCCAGTGAGGTAGGTTCATACACTCTGTGTCATTCTTATCTCCTCATTCTTTATCACATATACCCTTATCAAATCTGTTGTCAAATCTTCTCTTTATTTCCTATATTTCTTAGACACTCCCTTCATTTCTCTAATATTTCCAATGCTATGCTTCCCATTTTTAGTATTTTATATCTCTTTGAAATAGGCTACACAGTAGTTTCTATGCCATGAGACTAATACTCCAGTGTGAATTTCCTAAAGCATAGTCAGTATATTTAAAAAAGATTCTCAATTCTTTTCCAAATCTATCTGACTAACTCTTTTGGTAAACAGATATATTTAACCATTTGTTTACCACTGATTTTTTCATTGTAGAACATATTTTTATTGATATGAAAATTTTTATTTAATTAAATAATTCATAATATTTTTTCATGGTTACAAGAATCATGTTCTTTCCCTCCCTTCCTCCTACCCTCTCCCATAGAAAACATACAATTCCACTGGGTTTTACATGTGTCATTAATCAAGACCTATTTCCATATTATTAATATTTTCAGTAGCATGATTGCTTAGAGTCTAAATTCCCAGGCATATCACCATGGACCCATGTTGTCAAACAGTTGTTTTTCTTCTGTGTTTCTAATTCTACATTTTTCTCTGGATTAGAAAACATTTTTTAATGGAATGAGAGCAATTGGAAGACAAATTAGAAAAGAAATGAGAACTATGGAAGAATTGGAAAGGGAATTAAGAGTTTGGTTGAAGAGATGCAAAACCCTGCCCAAGCAAAAAGGTGAATTTTTTTAAATGTTGAATGTAATGCATACTTTATTTTTATTTTTTAATTTTTATTTTGTCAATTTCAAACATTATTCCTTGGTTACAAAAATCATATTATATTCCTCCCTCCTCTCCCCCACTTCTCCCATAACTAACACACAATTCCACTGGGTATTACATGTGACTTTTATCATAACCCATTTCCATGTTGTTGGAGTTTGCATTAGGATGTTCATTTAGAGTCTACATCCCCAATCATAACCCCTTGACCAATGTATTTAGGCAGCTGTTTTTCTTCTGTGTTTCTACTTCCATTGTTTATCCTCTGAATGTGGATAGTGTTCTTTCTCATAGATCGCTCTGGGTTGTTCAGGATCTCTGCATTGCCACTAATGCAGAAGTCCATTACAATTGATTGTGCCAGAGTGTATCATTCTCTATGTACAATGTTCTCCTGGTTCTGCTCCTTTCACTCTGCCTCACTTCCTGGAGGTTGTTCCAGTCTCCATGGAATTCCTCCAGTTTATCATTACTTTGAGCAAAACCATAGTCTATCACCAACAGATGCCACAATTCGTTCAACCATTCCCCAATTGAAGGGCAACCTCTCATTTTCCAATGTCTTGTCACCACAAAGAGCTCAGCTATGAATATTCTTGTTCATGTATTTTTCCTTATTTTCTCTTTGGGGTACAAACCCAGCAGTGCTATGGCTGAATCAAAAGGCAGACAATCTTTTAGCATCCTTTAAGCATAGTTCCAAATTGCCCTCCAGAATGGTTGGAACAATTCACAACTCCACCAGAAATGAATTAATGTCCTGACTTTGCCATATCCCCTCCAGAATTCATTACTTTCCTTTGATGCCATGTTAGCCAATCTGCTAGGTGCTAGGTGATACCTCAGAGATGTTTTGATTTTCGTCTCACTGATTATAAGAGATTTAGGACACTTTTTCACGTGCTTATTAATACTTTTGATTTCTTTGACTGAAAATTGCCTATTCATGTGCCTTGCCCATTTATGTCCCTTGCCCAATTATTAATTGGAGAATGGCTTGATTTTTTGTACAATTTATTTAGCTCTTTTTAAATTTAAGTAATTAGACCTTTGTCAGAGGTTTTTGTTATGAAGTTTATTTCCCAATTTATTGCTTCCCTTCTAATTTTGGTAACATTGGTTTTGTTTGCACAAAACCTTTTTAATTTAATGTAGTCAAAATTATTCATTTTACATTTTGTGAAACTTTCTAAGTATTGCTGGTTTCAAAATCTTCCCCATCCCAAAGGCCTGACATGTGTTCTATTCTGTGATCGCATAATTTACTTATAGCTTCCTTCTTTATGTTCAAGTTTTTCACCCATTCTGAGTTTATCTTGGTGTGTGGTGTGAGGTGTTGATCCAAACCTAATCTCTCCCACACTGTCTTCCAATTTTCCCAGGAGTTTTTTATCAAATAGTGAATTTTCATCCCAAAAGTTGGGATCTTTGGGCTTGTCATAGACTGTCTTGCTAAGGTCACTTCCCCAAAGTCTATTCCACTGATCCTCTCTCTTAGCTAGTACCAAATTGTTTTGATGGCCACTGCTTTATAGTATAGTTTAAGATCTGGGACCACAAGGCCACCTTCCTTTGCATTTTTTTCATTATTTCCCTGGATATCCTTAATCTTTAATTCTTCCAAATGAACATTGTTATGTTTTTTTTTTCTAATTCAGTAAAACAGTTTTTTGAAAATTTGATGGGTATGGCACTAAATAAATAAATAAGTTTGGATAGGATGGTCATTTTTATTATGTTATCTCATACTACCCATGAGCAGTTATTGCTTTTCCAATTGCTCAAACCTAGTTTTAGTTGTGTGGAAGGTGTTTTGTAGTTGTGTTCATATAGTTCCTGTGTTTGTCTTGGCAGATAGATTCCTAAGTATTTTATATTGTTTAGGGTGATTTTAAATGGAATTTCTCTTTCTAATTATTGCTGCTGAGATATGTTAGAGATAAATAGAAATGCTGTTTACTTATGTGGGTTTACTTTGTATCCTGCAACTTTGCTAAAGTTGTTGATTATTTCCACTAGCTTTTTAGTTGATTTTCTAGAATTCTTTAATTAAACCATCATATCATCTGCAAAGAAGGATAGCTTGGTCTCTTCATTGCCAATTTTAATACCTTCAATTTCTTTTTCATCTCTAATTTCTACTGCTTATGTTTCTAGTACAATGTTAAATAATAAAGGTGATAATGGGCATCCTTGTTTCACTGCTGATCTCATTGGGAATCAATCTAGTTTATCCCCATTGCAGATGGTGTTTGCTGATGGTTTTAGATAGATACTGTTTATTATTTTTAGAAATGACCCTTCTATTCCTATACTATATAGTGTTTTCAGTAGGAATGGGTATTGTATTTTATCAAAGGCTTTTTCTGCATCTATTCAGATAACCATGTGATATTTGTCAGTTTGCTTGTTAATATGGTCAATTATGTGAATGGTTTTCCTGATATTGAATGATCCTTGAATTCCTGGTATAAATCCCACCTGATCATCATGAATAACCATCTTGATGACTTGCTCAAGTCTTTTTGCTAGTATCCTATTTAAAAAATTTGCATCTATATTCATTAAGGAGATTGGTCTGTAGTTTTCTTTCATTTTTTACCTACTTAGCTTTGGAATCTATATTGGTGAGTGCTGAGGAGAGGAAGCATCCCATGTCTAGATTGCTGCCATGCTTACCCAGAAGTAATTTACCATTGATTTTTAAAAATTGATTGGAATTCATATTCAGAGAAGAATGAATATCATAACAGTACAATTTAACCCTTAGTAGGAAAATTATCAGAGACTATTCCTTCTGTTAGTCTTCAAGGGGGAATTTAAAATATAGAGGGCAGAAAGAGAACTAAAAGAATATTTAAATCTCCACAAATTCCTTGACAATTTTTTTTCTTTGAGAAGAGTAGTTGTTTTTTTTTATTTGTGGAATGAAAATGATTGATATCTTAAGCCCTTCAGCCAAAAATAGCCCACGAAGGAGTATTTTGTGCTATTGAAAAAAGAATTATACAGATTCTTAGCCCCAGAAAAGAAATGGCAAGATTGTGTCTCTTGTCCTTCATAAAACTCTCTGAATCAAGTTATTAATTCATGGTGGAAATGGCTAGGGATAGGAGTCAGAGATTCAGGGGAACAGTTTAGAAGGATAAAAGGTTAGGAGAGGAAGTTAGCAAAAACTTTTCTGAGTAAATCATCCTTATCTAGAAAAGAGATCAAAGTCTCACCATTAAAAGGGCTGGTGGATTGTCTGACCATTTCTTCAGACTAGGCCTTTTGTAAAATGTCAAAACAGTTAAGCTTGACCATCATATAAAGTTACCTTCCTTTCCAATTCATTTCAATATGTATTAAGTGCTTACAACATAAAAGGACTTTGCCAAGCAGGGCCAAGTGTAAGTGGATCTGTGGGTTCACTCATTCCCAAGGTTTCAGTGTTATTCCTTCGGTCTCTGACAATCAAAAAGGCCTTTTGATTTCAACACCTCATTTACTATAACTGTCCTATCCCACAATGCCTCATGACCTAAAATATACTTTTTAATCACCCTTTTATTCAATAAAAACTTTGATTAAAATGTAGGCATTTTTGGTCTTTCCTGAACGATGGATAGCCTCCCTTCCCCACTTCAGTCACAAAAGGGCCCAGTCCTCTTTCAAAATATTATATCTTATTTGAAAAGTTTATCATTATTCAAATGAATATGAAACAGATTGATGCAAAGTATTAAGTTCCAGTTGCTGATTTGGAGACCCTGGGTTCATTGCGGGCTCTGTGATTTCTTATCAACAAGTCTGTAGAACATGTAATTAGATAACTTATTCTAACCCTGTGAAATTCAACTGCCCCTTCTGTAGACTGAGGTTGCACTCTCATCACTATAATTTGGGAATTGTCCTAATGTGTCACTAAAGATCAATTCCCCCCTTCCACAACTCTATGATGACATAAATCCTTACAGCTATAAATCTATTATCCTATGATTTGTTTTATGGATGATGATTTCCCCAGCTTATGAGTCTCAAATTCTTTGCCTTTCTTATTGCACTTTTTTGATACCAAATCTCACATTAATGTAGGTAGTTATGTGATTCTGAGAAAGTTCTTGCCAATATGAATTCCAGTTTTCCTAGTTACTTAATGAAAATCATCAGTCAGAAATGGAGCACTTATTAAGTACCAGTTATCTGAAAGGCAGCAGGGTATTTTGGATAGTGTGTTGGACCAAAAGGCCTTAAGAAATCACTTTCCTCTGATTTGTATTGATTTTATTATCCCAGGAAGAACATTCATTTTACCTTGCAGTAATATAGGCCACTTTCTAAAATAATAAGTAGCAGAAATGGTGCTACTTGCACCTGCAATTTTAGAGGGAGTTTCTGTATTTGGAAGTTCCCAATGGTAATGATATCTCAGATTCAATATCTTGCTCTATGTGTCAACAGCTTTTAATTTACCTTTTTTTTTGGACTTCTTACACATAGAAACTCACAGATCTATCTATCACCTAGCTGGCTATTTAACTACTAATCTGTTTATTAACTATCATCAGTCTATCACATAACATTTCATCTGATTTATCTATAATTAATTTACTTACATGCTCATCATCTATTATTTCTACCTATTTCTATTTATCTCTAACTATCTAACTACCTGTTAAGGTTATTCATCTTTAATTTTTCTCACTCTCCTCTTGATCTTTCTTTCCCTCTTATTTTGGAAATAGCAGTCATTTTTTTAGCAGGTACCAAGTGCCCTTGTTCTATCCCCAAGTATTTGTTCCTCTAGGCACTGTGCCTCAATCTTGCTCCCCTACTCTGTCACTCACTCCCACAGATTAGACATCATGTTACCCTCCATTACTTTCCCTTTTAAGAGAGCTTCCTGATGTCTTTCCACCATTTTCTGCATCTTCTCTAACCTGGAGAATAGAGACATTAAGTCACAAAAAATTGACAATGGATGCCAAGAGGTCAGTGTGTTATATTTCCTAAGTAACATATTTGCATTTTTAAATGTGCCTTCTGGAGACAATAATGAAGTAATATCCCTAATGGTAGAATTACCTGACATTCCTGGCAGTCAAGCAAAAAGATATTTAAGTGCAGGTGGGGCTACTTAAATCAAAATATGTGAGCGACCTATGAACAGTGCAGGGATGGCGCTCTCTGAATATAATCTTGGGCTTCTTTCTGCCTTGCTTTGACAGAAAACATTGGGAGCAAAGAAGGGATTTTCTTTTCTAAAAAGACATGCAAATATATTTTCTTTCAACAGGTTAAATGTAATGTTCCCCTGGTTCATATGATAACATGTTTACTTTGGGTTAGATAAACTCTGCCTTGCCATCTACTTGGAGGGAAAAAAAAGGTGCTCAGTAATTGTGGATACTGGATAACAGAAAATATTGGAGAAGAGTAGAATACATGTCAATAGAAAACTTCTCTAGGAGGGTGAAAGAATAAAGAGCAGGGTAGTGAAGTCAGTAAGATCTAGGTTTTAATCCTGTTTGTCTCTCATGCTAGTTTGCTCATCCTGGGGACATCTCTGAGCTTCAGTTTCTTCAACTACAATGTAGAAATTCTTACGTAGGTTCTTCTTGGAGTTTCTATTAGCCTTAAATGAAAAAAACAAACAAACAAATGAAGCTTTCTACTCTTATTAGTGCTTTATCTTTATCTCCTTTATTCTTTGCATCATCTTCTATTTCCTTTCTCTGCTTTCACTTTCTCCCCCCTCCCTCCTTTCTCCTCTCCATTCCTATTTTCCTTCCTGTGAATTTGGGCTCAGGAAAGCCTAAACTATTTTCTTCCTTCTGATATTGCTGTGTGCCCTTTGGAAATTATTTACTCTCTCTGAACCTTCTAGTGCTCATTTGAAAAACATGTTTTTCATGGACTTGATGGATTCTAAGATCCATTCCAGATCTAAATCAATAACTGTCTCTCTTTTTATCCTGCTCTATTGCCACAACTACCATACCAGCATGACCCCTACCATAATATTCATTCATTCATCATTGCCATCACCATCATTATCAACAGCATTTAGATAGTATTTGAGGCTTACAAATTTCTATATACATGTTATCTTATTGAATTTCCGTAAAAATTTTATGAAATAAAATCTATAATCATGCTTATTTTATAGATGAAGAAGCACTGATTGAGTGAGTTACATAGCAACAAAGTACTGAAATCATCATTTAAATTTAGGTCTTCCTGACTTCATATTTAACACTTCTCAACACACTTCTTTTTCTTTCTCCTCTTTCTCTTTTCCTTCTTAGACCTTAAAACTAAAATTGTTCAAAAACTAATTCACAAATTAGCATGAAAGATTTATTGGGGTGGGGGTTGAGATATGTGATGAATTCTTTTTGGTATAAAAATAGATCTAGAATAGAATAGTAAGGTCCCTATCCTCAATCAGATTACAAGATTTCAGTGGCATTTCCTAAGATTCAGATCTCTAGTTTTTCGTTAAATGTAAACAAAGATGTTTCCATAAAGGATTTTGAAGGAATCAACATGAATTTAATCAATGAATATCAGCTAAAATCAGAATGTTTTAGAGTATTCCAAAACTTTAAAGTACATGACATGCAGAAGGATAAAAAGAAAAAAAATGGCATTTAAAATCCTTCCCAATTTCACTCTAGCCAAAATTTTCAGAGTAGTTTCATGTCACATATCATGCTATATTCTTCTATCTAACCAAATTGACTTCTTTGATAAATTTATCCAAGATGCTCCAGTTTTATTCTCTGTACCTTTCCCCAGGTTCTTCCAAATAACTAGAATGCTCTCTTCATCTTCCTTCTGGAATCCCTAGCTTCCCTCAAGATTTAACTCAAGTTCCACTACCTTCACCAAATGTTGTCAACTACTTCTCCAAATATTGGTGAGTTCCCTGAAATTATTTTAGAGTTGTTTAATATAATCACCTATATTTGACAGGTAATGTAGATTACTAGATAGAAAGCTGGGGATATCTAGTGGTCTTTTGTTCTGTTAGAGGCCATCAGAGGCTCAGTGAGGAAAGGTTGCATCCTAAACAGGGAGACGATTATGCTAGTGCTGAAGATGACTGCAGAAAGCTCAGTTGGCTGGACCATCCCCTCTCCCTCTAGTACTCACCATTGCCTTACTTTTCTCTTTATTTCAGTAATCACTGATGAGAAATAATTATAAAATATGCCCAAATGAACCAAGAACTAGTCAAAGGAATGCACTTGGGTTGTTCTTTCTTAGAAATAGCCTGGTGAAGAATATGAAAATAAAAAAGCAGGATGGAGGAACTGGTGCTCACAAATATACTCTATTCTATTATCTTTAGAACATAGGAGGGAGGGAACTAGGCCAAGAGTGAATGAATTTGAGAAGTAAAGGGAGTTTTTCTTCACTTAGGTGGTTATGAATTATTTATGTAATATATCTGAGCTAAAGAGTACCCATAGGGGAATCTAGCTTTCAATTCATTGCTAGATAATGAAAGAAAGGCAGCTTGCCTATGCACACAGACCATCTTAGTGTCCAATAGAATTAAATTTTATAGAATGAATAGTGCTAGGATTGAGAAATGTTATTTTTATATGATCATTTTCAAACAGCTATAAATTCATTTTCTTGGATTATTTAGATGAGAATTTGTAATAGGGGAGGAAGGAGTACATAAATCTCTTGATAGTGACTCCAGCTATAATATTCCCCAGGAACTTCAAAATTGTACTATTTGCCCCCACCCAGGATTTCCCCAGGAAGAAATATGGCATTTTATTCCGTAATACACGTTTATTGAATTTAAATGTAAATAATTTGCATAAATATTCATAAAATAGTTTCAACTCCTGTGGAAGCAATTTAAGTAAGGAATGATGCCATAGGATAAACTTTATTTCAACCCCCACAAAAAAGAAACAAACAAAAAATCCCCAAAGAAACTAACAAAAAAAAAAACAGGACTTCCGGGTAATCATGGCTGCAATCTAGACGCGGCACGTTTCCTCTCCCCAGCACCGAACGAAATAGACTACATCAAAGGAGCATAAAATCACCTTTGGAGGAACAGAAGGACTCCCCAGTACCCCACAGAGGCAAAGGTACATGGGGCTTGAACATTTCCACACTAAAATAAGAAGGAAAAGCTTGCACAGAAAAGTGAACTGAGCCGCCCTTCCCCCACCCCGCCTCCCCCACTAAACCAGAGTGAGCTACCTGAGCGCTCACCGGGACAGCGAGTGAGTGGGGAGCGTCTCTGTCTGGGGGGGCACTCCAGGGTCCTTGGGATCTGGGGACTGCCAGGAAAAAACGTCTCAGGGCGCTTTCACTGGAGAAGCCAGCTGACTTCGGGCGGGCTGCGCTGAACAAGGCGCGCTGATTATCTGGGCGGAGCTGAATACCTGGGCTTGGAGGCTGGGAAGAACTAGTCTGAAGCAACCTAAATTCACAGAAAAACCACTCTTATAACCCAGACCCCAGACCAAAAAGGAAAGGGAAATAAAACCACCAAAGGGATGGCTCACATGGCCCAAAATCAAGCCTCCAGGAAGAAAGGGAAAAAAGTGACTATTGAAAACTTTTATGGTGGAAGTACCCAAGGGAAAGAGGAGAAAGAGGAGGAAATCCAAAAAAATTCAGAACACGCCTCCCAAAATGGAAACTATCAACAAGCTCTGGAAGATCTCAAACTGGAACTTATCCAAAAGATGGAAACCTTCTGGAAAGAAAAATGGGAGAAAGAGATCAGCTGTCTGACAGATAAGACTGCTCAATTGGAAAAAGAACTCGAAGCATCCAATACAAGGGCAGACAAGGCTGAAAAGCAAATCCAGTCCCTAATGACCAGAATCAAGCACCTAGAAGAAAGTGAGATGATAAAACAGCAAGAATCAATAAAGCAAACCCAAACAATTAATGAATTGGAAGAAAACATAAAATATCTCACTGAGAAGGTCAAGGGACCTGGAGAACAGAGGAAGACGAGAAAATCTCCGTATCATCGGTCTCCCAGAAAAACCAGAGGTAAACAACAAATTGGATTTTATTCTAGAGGAGATTATAAAAGAAAATTGCCCCCACGTTCTGGAGCAAGGGGGCAAAATAGAAATAGAAAGGATTCATAGAACACCTTCTATACTAAATCCCCAAAAGACAACGCCTAGGAATGTAATTGCCAAATTCAAGAGCTTCCAAGTAAAGGAGAAAATCCTACAAGAAGCCAAGAAGAAGAGCTTCAGATATAAGGGGGCTCCCATAAGGATCACACATGACTTAGCGGCTAACACACTAAGAGACCGCAAAGCATGGAACACGATATTTAGAAAGGCAAGAGAGCTGGGTCTCCAACCAAGAATCAACTACCCAGCAAAACTGACTATATACTTCCAGGGGAAAGTATGGGCATTCAACAAAATAGAAGATTTCCAAGCATTTGCTAAGAAAAGACCAGAGCTCTGTGGAAAGTTCGATATCCAAGCACAGAAAGCAAGAGAAACATGAAAAGGTAAATATGAAAGAAAGGGAAAAGGAGATAAATCTTATCTTTCTCTTTAAGTCAAACTCTCTTCTATAAGGACTACATTTACATCTAATTATATATATTAATATGTGGGGAAAATGTTTTGTGTAACTCTCATAAATTGTATCATCATAAGAGTAGTTAGAAGAAACATGCATAGGGAAAGATTGGGGAATCAAGAAGATTTGGGGAAAGTTGGGGCAAAAAAAGGAAAAGGGAGGGGGGAACCGTGATAATACTAAGATTAACTTCAAGAAATAGGGGGGGAATCAATAGAATAAACTTTCCCATATAAAGATACACATGGGAAGGGGAGGGGAAGAACTCTCATATGAGAAGGAGAGGAAGAGAGCGTGAAGTGGAAGTACTTAAACCTTACTCTCAGTGAAATCAAATCTGAGAGGGAAGAACATCTAGATCCAGTGGGATCCTGAATTCTATCTTATCCATTAGGGCAAGAAAGAAAGGAAAATTAAGGAGGGGAAGGGGGGAGGGAGCACAAAAAGGGAGGGAAGGAGAGGGGGGAGGGGAAGGGAGCATAAAAAGGGAGGGGCTAGAAAGGGAAGCATCTCAAGGGAGGGGACTAGGGGGACTGACCTAAAGTAAATCACTGGTTCAAAAGGAGAAAGCTAAAGAAGAAAGGTCAGAACTAGGGGAAGACATCAAAATGCCAGCGAATCCACAAATAACAATCATAACTTTGAACGTGAATGGGATGAACTCACCCATAAAACGCAGACTAATAGCAGATTGGATTAGAACACAAAACCCTACCATATGTTGTCTTCAAGAAACACATATGAGACGGGTTGACACTCACAAGGTTAGAATTAAAGGTTGGAGTAAGACCTTTTGGGCCTCAACCGATAGAAAGAAGGCAGGAGTTGCAATCATGATATCTGACAAAGCCAAAGTACAAATAGACCTGATCAAAAGGGACAGGGAAGGTAAATATATTCTGCTAAAAGGAAGTATAGACAATGAGGAAATATCACTAATCAACATGTATGCACCAAATGGTATAGCATCCAAATTTTTAATAGAGAAACTAGGAGAATTGAAGGAGGAATTAGACAGTAAAACCATATTAGTGGGAGACTTGAACCAACCACTATCAAATTTAGATAAATCAAATCAAAAAATAAATAAGAAAGAGGTAAAAGAGGTGAATGAAATCTTAGAAAAATTAGAATTAATAGACATATGGAGAAAAATAAATAGGGACAAAAAAGAATACACCTTCTTTTCAGCACCACATGGCACATTCACAAAAATAGATCATACACTAGGTCATAGAAACATGGCACTTAAATGCAGAAAAGCAGAAATATTAACTGCAGCCTTTTCAGATCACAAGGCAATTAAAATATTGATCGGCAAGGGTACATGGAGACCCAAATCAAAAATTAATTGGAAATTAAATAACATGATACTCCAAAATCGGATAGTTAGAGAAGAAATCATAGAAACAATTAACAATTTCGTTGAAGAAAATGACAACGGCGAAACATCCTTTCAAACCTTATGGGATGCAGCCAAGGCAGTACTTAGAGGAAAATTCATATCCCTGAGTGCATATATTAACAAATTAGGGAGGACAGAGATCAAGGAATTGGAAATGCAAATCAAAAAACTTGAGAATGAACAAATTAAAAACCCCCAGAAGAAAACCATACTAGAGATCCTAAAAATTAAGGGAGAAATTAATAAAATAGAAAGTGACAGAACTATTGAGCTAATAAACAAGACTAGAAGCTGGTACTTTGAAAAAACAGACAAAATAGACAAAGTACTGGTTAATTTAATTAAAAAAAGGAAAGAAGAAAGGCAAATTAATAGCATCAAGGATGAAAAGGGGGATCTCACCTCAAATGAAGAGGAAATTAAGGCAATCATTAAAAACTACTTTGCCCAACTATATGGCAATAAATTTACCAATCTAGGTGATATGGATGAATATTTACAAAAATATAAATTGCCTAGACTAACAGAAGAAGAAATAGTTTTCTTAAATAATCCCATATCAGAAATTGAAATCCATCAAGCCATCAAAGAACTGCCTAAGAAAAAATCCCCAGGGCCTGATGGATTCACCAGTGAATTCTATCAAACATTCAGAGAACAGTTAACCCCAATATTACACAAACTATTCGACATAATAAGCAAAGAGGGAGTCCTACCAAACTCCTTTTATGACACAAGCATGGTACTAATTCCAAAGCCAGGCAGGCCAAAAACAGAGAAAGAAAACTATAGGCCAATCTCCCTAATGAATATAGATGCAAAAATCTTAAATAGGATACTAGCAAAAAGACTCCAGCAAGTGATTAGAAGGGTCATCCACCATGATCAAGTAGGATTCATACCAGGGATGCAGGGCTGGTTCAACATTAGGAAAACTATCCACATAATTGACCACATCAACAAGCAAACCAACAAGAATCACATGATTATCTCAATAGATGCAGAAAAAGCCTTTGATAAAATACAACACCCATTCCTACTAAAAACACTAGAAAGCATAGGAATAGAAGGGTCATTCCTAAAAATAATAAACAGTATATATCTAAAACCATCAGCTAATATCATCTGCAATGGGGATAAACTAAATCCATTCCCATTAAGATCAGGAGTGAAACAAGGATGCCCATTATCACCTCTATTATTTGACATTGTATTAGAAACACTAGCAGTAGCAATTAGAGAAGAAAAAGAAATTGAAGGCATCAAAATAGGCAAGGAGGAGACCAAATTATCACTCTTTGCAGATGACATGATGGTCTACTTAAAGAATCCTAGAGATTCAACCAAAAAGCTAATTGAAATAATCAACAACTTTAGCAAAGTTGCAGGATACAAAATAAACCCACATAAGTCATCAGCATTTCTATATAATTCCAACACAGCTCAGCAGCAAGAACTAGAAAGAGAAATCCCATTCAAAATTACCCAAGACAAAATAAAATACTTAGGAATCTATCTCCCGAGAGAAACACAGGATCTATATGAACACAACTACAAAACACTTTCCACACAACTAAAACTAGACTTGAACAATTGGAAGAACATTAACTGCTCATGGGTAGGACGAGCCAATATAATAAAAATGACCATCCTACCCAAACTCATCTATCTATTTAGTGCCATACCCATGGAACTCCCAAAAATTTTTTTTATTGATTTAGAAAAAAACATAACAAAGTTCATTTGGAAGAACAAAAGATCAAGGATACCCAGGGAATTAATGAAAAAAAATACAAAGGAAGGGGGTCTTGCAGTCCCAGATCTCAGACTATATTATAAAGCAGCGGTCATCAAAACAATTTGGTACTGGCTAAGAGACAGAAAGGAGGATCAGTGGAATAGACTGGGGGCAAGCAACCTCAGCAAGACAGTATATGACAAACCCAAAGATCCCAGCTTTTGGGACAAAAATCCACTATTTCATAAAAACTGTTGGGAAAATTGGAGGACAGTGTGGGAAAGATTAGGCTTAGATCAACACCTCACACCCTACACCAAGATAAATTCAAAATGGATGAATGACTTGAACATAAAGAAGGAAACTATAAGAAAATTAGGCGAACACAGAATAGTATACATGTCAGACCTTTGGGAAGGGAAATACTTCAAAACCAAGCAAGAATTAGAAAGAATTACAAAATGCAAAATAAATAATCTGGATTACATCAAATTAAAAAGTTTTTGTACAAACAAAACCAATGTAACCAAAATCAGAAGGGTAGCAACAAATTGGGAAACAATCTTCATAAAAACCTCTGACAAGGGTTTAATTACTAAAATTTATAAAGAACTAAATCAATTGTACAAAAAATCAAGCCATTCTCCAATTGACAAATGGGCAAGGGACATGAACAGGCAATTCTCAGCCAAAGAAATCAAAACTATTAATAAGCACATGAAAAAGTGCTCTACATCTCTTATAATCAGAGAGATGCAAATCAAAACAACTCTGAGGTATCATCTCACACCTAGCAGATTGGCTAACATGACAGCTATGCAAAGTAATGAATGCTGGAGGGGATGTGGCAAAGTGGGGACATTAATTCATTGCTGGTGGAGTTGTGAATTGATCCAACCATTCTGGAGGGCAATTTGGAACTATGCCCAAAGGGCGATAAAAGACTGTCTGCCCTTTGATCCAGCCATAGCACTGCTGGGCTTGTACCCCAAAGAGATAATGGACAAAAAGACGTACAAAAATATTCATAGCTGCGCTCTTTGTGGTGGCCAAAAATTGGAAAATGAGGGGATGCCCCTCAATTGGGGAATGGCTAAACAAATTGTGGTATATGTTGGTGATGGAATATTATTGTGCTAAAAGGAATAATAAAGTGGAGGAATTCCATGTGAACTGGAACAACCTCCAGGAAGTGATGCAGAGCGAAAGGAGCAGAACCAGGAAAACATTATACACAGAGACTGATACATTGTGGTACAATCGAAGGTGATGGACTTCTCCATAAGTATCAATGCAATTTCCCTGAACAATCTGCAGGGATCTAAAAAAAAATACTACCCACAAGCAGAGGATAAACTGTGGGAGTAAAAACACCGCTGAAAAGCAACTGCTCGACCACAGGGTTGGAGGAGATAAGACTGAGGAGAGACTCTAAATGAACACTATAATGCAAACTCCAACAACAGGGAAATGGGTTCGAGTCAAGAACACATGTGATAACCAGTGGAATCATGCGTCGGCTATGGGAGAGGGAAAGGCGGGGGGGGGGGGGGGGGAGGGGAGGAAAAGAAAACGATCTTTGTTTCCAGCAAATAATGTATGAAAACGACCAAATAAAATAATATTAAAATTAAAAAAAAAAACAAACCATGAAACATAATTCATAAAAGTGTATACATTATCCAGGCCAGACTTGTTCTTCTTCGTGATTTTGACTTCCCCTTTTGGTCTGTACAGTCTCCAAATGTAGAGAATAACCCTGATATTGTCATCATTGTTGTTGTTAATATTTATATATGTGTATGTTCTCTCAAAAAAAGATAAGGAATTAGAGATTCTGGTAAGAAACCTTCTGATGAGATGACTCATAATGCCCAAGGCCCATGTCATTGTTCACACTTTCAAAATAGCTCATTACTCTTACTGATTCTCCTGAAAAGGAGTCTTGGACATGGACTTATTAAAAAAAATCTGACTTCCTTTCCTTTCACAGAAAAAAAGAATTCCAAGGAGGATAGGAAGTACAAATTTCCTCCCCTCATGAAAACATTTATTTCCCCACACTTACTCCATCAGATCTATGTCTAAGATCAAAGCATTAGTCTAAAAGATTAACAAACAAAAGTCCAAGAATAAAGTCCATTAGTGGATAAGAATTTGAGGGAAAGGAGGAATTGAGAATATCCAAGCTAATTACATATGATGAATACAGACTAATGATATTAAAGAATGGGATGATGATGACAATAATGATGATAGTATTGGATTTTTCAACTTTGTAATTTTTTTGCAAGTTTTCAAATTATTTTTGAATTTCCTTAGGTTTACATTGCCCATATGAATTACTGAAAATCAGTTCTGTCCACCTAAGCAAAAGATATCTGCCCTATTTTTTAAGTGACATGGAATACACATATGATAATTTAAAATTAGAAAATATCTCATAAGTCATCATTTTAATACTTATTTATTAAGCACTATATGCTGAGATTTATAATGAAACAAGATAAAACAAAGCAAAATGAAAAACAATTTTTATAATCAAGGAGCTCACATCATAATGGTGATGACATGTTAACCATAGACACAGATGATATATACAGTATAAATGAAGATTCAGAAGCAATAAAGGGCAGTCAATTTTGAGATCTTTCACTACTGCCACAACCATATCCTATCTGGGCAGTCTGTAAAACCACCTGAGATGGCTGGTGAAGAAGAAAATCATCACTGGTGGTACTATGAATATTTATATTCCCCCTTTCCTAGGCAATTTCAGTGCGCACAGGTTTTGAATGAAATGGAAAGAAACTCCATTCTTTTGATAAAATAAAATGATCCCCAGCCCTTATCATCTGCCCTGTTATTACATTTTAAGGAACTCTGGGACAAGTCTTCTTTCTTATTCTATGTTTGCCAGTCCTCTGGCCCTATCAGCTTAAAACTGAAATATACTCCACAACTATACCCTTAGTATCTTAGGAAGCAACTGATAGCAAAATAGCCCTGAATTCAGATCAGACCTTAGTCACTCACTAGCTATGTAATTCTTGGTAATTCATCAATTTCATTTCCTTCTGCTTCTTTGAATGTGAAATGGAGATAATGAAAGCACCATTCTTACATGGTTGTTGTATTCATAAAATGAAAAAAATATTTGTAACATATATTTAAATTGGTGCTGAGAATATATAGTATATATATATATATATATATATATATATATATATATATATATATATATATATATATATATATATATATATATATATATATATATATATATTAGGGTATGATCTCCTTAGGACCAAAGACTGTCTAGCTTTGTCTGCTATTATCCCTTAGTATTTAGTATATAATATTGCTATGAATATAATTACACACACACACACACATATATATATATATATACACTTTATATTACTATAAAATGTATCCTTCCTTCCTTCCTTCCTTCTTAGATAATGAAAGAGAACCAAGATACAATGAGGAAATGGGATTATATTTTTATAATGTCTTAGAACTGAAAACAGTATACTCTTTCAACTGAAAGCTTATGGAAGTGTGTTGACACTAAATATAGGACATAGAAATGCTACTCAGCCTGGAGAGAAAGTTTTCTTGAGGCTTTCTGACTATAAATTGAGGTCCCTTGCTCACAACTCACTAAAGCAATATTCCAGAGGGTCTATGGATATGGAATAAAAACAACCAAAGGCAAAGCAACCACAAGCATTCCTTCCACTAGAGATCAACTTGACATAGCATAGTGACAGGGACTGTTGTCCAGCTTTGGGTGTCCTGACAGACTAGACAAATGTTTAAACTGCCACCTGGGCTCCTCTGGGTGTGTGGTATAATGATGTTTCCCTGTTTGGTTGGCTGAAGAGCAATATTCTTCATGGCGAGCAGGAAATTTATTATTGGATTCACTCATCCCTAATGGTTTGCTGTGCAAATATGGGCTATTTATCTGCCCTATTCAATGGAAACACTGCACCAGTCTCTAAGATATGAATGCTTCAGGCAAGTTTAATTCTGTTGCCTACCTGGCTTGTCTATGTAACGAGCAAATTAGCTCAGAGAATATGGGATTCCTAAATTATATAGGCAAAAAAGTAGTTATGCATCACCTTCTCTAGGCAGAATCTATGAATGCGTTATTTAATCCATAGTGGTTTTATTTTTTCTTTAATGAAATAATTCTTGAAAGAATTCACAATTCCTACATCAATTCTTCCAAAATCTTCTCTTTCTTAAGCCAACCCCAGGCACACTTGCACAGAGATAATTCATAGCAGATTGCCTATTTTATTTCACTAAACCTCTAAAATCCTTAAAAATCATTGCTTATATTTTTTTTCCTTAGATGCATTCCCTAGCGAAGATGCTTCCCATCTTCCTTTGGACAAGAATTCTTTGTGTGCTCAACTCAAATGCCTTTAATTTCTCTAGGACTTCCATTCATTCTGCTCTTATATTAAATATTTCCCCTCTACATTTTTGGATCTTATTGGCTTTTTCTAAAATATAAAGTCACACATCTTATCTACACTAAATAAATAATACAATACCCTTGGTATACTGCAAGCTTCTAATACTCTCTTTCCACCAAAATATTAAATATTCTCTACTGCCTCACTACTCATTTTGCTATCTGTCTATGTATTCATTCAATTGTTTCCTACCCTTAAAAAACAAAAACTTTCTTAAATATTCCATATTTTAATTCCATCAAGCTCTCTCTTCCACAATTTTATTGCATGGTTACATTCAGAAGTCACATATAATCTCTAAATTGCCAACCCAGGAATATTTTCTCTACTTTTACTTTTAATATTCATTCTATTTATCAGAAATATGAGTACCTATGCACCAAATGGCATAGCATCGAAATTTCTATAGGAGAAACTAGTGGAGCCCAAGGATGAAATAGATAGAAAAACTATACTAGTGGGAGACCTGAACCTTCCTCTATCTGACTAGATAAATCAAAGCAAAAAATAAATAAGAAAGAGGTAAGAGAATTGAATGAAATCTTAGAAAAAATTGAGTTAGTAGACATGTGGAGAAAAATAAATAGGGAAAAAAAGGAATACACTTTCTTTTCAGCAGCACATGGTACATTCACAAAAATTGACCATGCATTAGGGCACAAAATCATTGCAAACAAATGCAAAAGGGCAGAAATAATAAATGCAACCTTCTCAGACCACAGTGTAATAAAAATAATAATTAATAAGGGTACATGGAGAGGCAAATCAAAAATTAATTAGAAATTAAACAATACAATTCTCCAAAACCAGTTAGTCAAAGAACAAATCATAAAAAAATTAATAAATTTATTAAAGAAAATGACAATGATGAGACATCTTTTCAAAACCTATGGGATGCAGCCAAACAAATACTGAGGGGAAATTTTATATCCTTGAGTTCATATATTAACAAATTAGGGAGAGCAGAGGTCAATGAATTGGGCATGCAAATTAAAAAACTAGAAAGTAAACAAATTAAAAATCATCAGATGAAGACTAAATTAGAAATCCTAAAAATCAAAGTAGAAATTAATAAAATTGAAAGTCAAAGAACTATTGATTTAATAAATAAAACTAGAAGTAGGTTCTTTGAAAAAACAAAGATAGACAAAGTACTGGTCAGTCTAATTAAAAAAAAGGAAAGATTAAAACCAAATTGACAGTATCCAAGATGAAAAAGGAAACCTCATTTCTAATGAAGAGGAAATTAAGGCAATCATTAAAAACTATTATGCCCAATTATATGGCAACAAGTATGGCAATATAGGTGATATGGATGAATACTTACAAAAATATAAATTGCCCAGACTAACAGAGGAAGAAATAGATTACCTAAATAACCCCATATCAGAAAAATAAATTGAACAAGACAACAAAGAACTCCCTAAGAAAAAATCCCCAGGTCCAGATGGATTCACAAATAAATTCTATCAAACATTCAAAGAACAACTAATCCCAATATTATACAAACTATTTGACAGAATAAGCAAAGAAGGAGTTCTACCGAATTAATTTTATGACACAAATATGGTACTGATCCCAAATCCAGGCAGGTCAAAAACAGAGAAAGAAAACTATAGACCAATCTCCCTAATGAATATAGATGCAAAAATATTAAGTAGGATATTATCAAAAAGACTCTAGAAAGTCATCACAAGGGTTTTTCACTATGACCAGGTAGGATTCATACCAGGAATGCAAGGATGGTTCAATATTAGGAGAACCATTGACATAATTGATCATATTAGCAAGCAAACTGACAGAAATCACATGATTATCTCAATAGATGCAGATAAAATACAACATCCATTTCTATTGAAAAACACTAGAAGATATAGGAATAGAAGGGCCTTTCCTAAAAAAATAAACAGTATTTATCTAAAACCATCAGAAAACATCATCTGCAATGGGTATAAACTAGAATCAGGAATGAAACAAGGGTTGCCATTATCACCTCTATTATTTAATATTATACTAGAAACAAAAGCAGTAGCAATTAGTGAAGAAAAAGAAATTGAAGGTATTGAAATTGGCAATGAGGGGATCAAGTTGTCACTCTTTGCAGATGAAATGATGGTTTACTTAAAGAATACTAGAGAATCAACCAAAAGGCTAGTCAAATTAAAAACTTTAGCAGTTACAGGATACAAAACAAACCCCCAAAAGTCATCAGCATTTCTATATATATCCAACCCATTTCAGCAGCAAGAATTAGAAAGATAAATCCCATTTAAAATCACCCTAGACAAAATAAAATACTTAGGAATCTATCTGTTGAGACAAAAACAGGAACTATATGAACACAACTACTGAACTCTCTCCACATGATTAAAACTAGATGTAAACAATTGGAGAAACATTGATTGCACATGGGTAGGATGAGCAAACATGATAATCCTGCTCAAATTAATTTACTTATTCAGTTCCATACCCATTGAATGACGAAAAAACATTTTACTGAAATAGTAAAAACCAATACAAAGTTCATTTGGAAGAACAAAAGATCAAAGATATCCAGAGAAATCATGGAAAAAAATGCAAAGAAAGGAGGACTTGCAGTCCCAGATCTCAAGCTATACAATAAAGCAGTGGTCATCCAAACAATTTGGTACTGGCTAAGAGACAGAAAGGAGGATCAGTGGAATAGGCTAGGGGTAAATGACCACAGCAAGACAATCTATGATAAGACCAAAGATCCCAGTTTGGGGGATCAAAACCCACTATTTGACACAATCTGCTAGGAAAATTGGAAAACAGTATTGGAGAAATTAGTTTTGGATCAACACCTCACACCCTACACCAAGATAAACTCAAAATGGGTGAATGACCTAAATATAAAGAAGGAAACTATAAGCAAATTAGGCAAACACCAAATAGTATACTTGTCAGATCTTTGAGAAAGAAAAGACTTTAAAACTAAGCAAGAGCTAGAAAAAAATCACAAAATGTAAAATCAATAATTTTGATTACATCAAATTAAAAAGTTTTTGTACAAATAAAATGAATGCATCCAAAATTAGAAGGGAAGCAACAAATTGGGAAATAATTTTCATTACAAAAAAAACTCTTAAAAAGGTTTAATCGCCCAAATTTATAAAGCCCTAAACCAATTGTACAAAAAACCAAGCCATTCTCAAATTGATAAATGGGCAAGCGACATGAATAGGCAATTTTCAGTTAAAGAAAACAAAACTATTAATAAGCACATGAAAAGTGCTCTAAAGCTCTAATAATCAGAGAAATGCAAATCAAAACAACTCTGAGGTATCACCTCACACCAAGCAGATAGGTTAATCTGACAGCAAAGGAAAGTAATGAATGCTGGAGGGGAGGTGGCAAAGTTGGCACATTAATGCATTACTGGTGGAGTTGTGAATTGATCCAACCATTCTCGAGGGAAATTTGGAACTATGCCCAAAGGACGCTAAAAGTCTTTCTGCCCTTTGTTCCAGCCATAGCACTGCTGTGTTTGTACCCCAAAGAGTTAATAAGGATAAAGACATGTACAAAAATATTCATAGCTGTGCTCTTTGTGGTGGCAAAAAATTGGAAAATGAGGGGATGCCCTTCCATTGGGGAATAGCTGGACAAATTGTGTTATATGTTAGTGATGGAATACTATTGTGCTCAAAGGAATAATAAACTGGAGGAATTCCATGGGGACTGGAACAACCTCCAGTAATTGATGCAGAGTGAGAGGAGCAGAACCAGGAAAATATTGTACACAGAAATTGATACACTGTGGTACAATCAAATGTAATGGACTTCTCCATTAGTGGTAATGCAGTGATCCTGAACAACTTGGAGGAATCTATGAAAAAACCACTATTCACATTCAGAGGAAACACTGTGGGAGTAAAAACACCAAAGAAAAACCTCTGCTTGAATACATGGGATGAAGGGATATGGTTGTGGATGTAGACTCTAAATGAACATCCTAGTGCAAACAACATCATTGAAATAGGTTCTGATCAAGGACACAAGTATTACCCAATGAATTTGTGCATCGGTTGTGGGAAGGGTGGGTGGAGGGGAGGGAGAGAAATAAAATGGATATTGTAACCAAAGATAAAATAAAATGAAAATAAAACAAACAAAAATAAATGTGAATACCCATATATTATAGATTTCTTCTCTTTTTCCATAGCTAAAATGATTAACTCCTCTGTCCTCTTGACTTTCTAATCTTTCTTATTTTGTTGTTTTAACCATCTACCATTCCTCTTCATTCTTTGAAAAAAGTGAATATTCCTAAGCATTCCCTCCACAATTTTCACTTCCTTAATGGTAGCTGCTTCCTTGGCAATTGGCAGACATTCCACTACTTCATTTATCATTACTGTGGATATCAAATAATTAATCAATGAACATATCTCATGTTCATAGTATAAACAAGGCACTGTGCTATCCAGAGATAAATATGCAACTGGTCCTTACCTCCAAAAAATGTATATTCTACTAATGTTATTATTCCAGATTTTTTTCTTTCTCTAGTTAATTGTACATTTCCAGATCTCTGTTGAATATCTCAACTTTGATATTTCATTAGAAATCAAATTCTAGGAAGGCATAGGGGTTAGACTTTGTAAACCTTAAAATTTCTTAGACTTATAAATGTTGGAAATTTCACCATTGGGAAATTTCATACTTGAAAAATTTCCTACCAATAGCCTATTGGAATGTGAAACCCCCTTGGCATGAGAGGGTCCTTCTCCTCCCTACTTAAGATTACATTAGGACAGAAACCTTTTGCTGAACAATGGAAAGGGCTTTGACCTATGCTTAAGCATAGAACAGGAAGTTCTTTGAGTCATGATTGATTTTAGAATTGATACAATAGAGATACTTGGAATGACAGAACCAGGTCTTGGAACTTACAATCTCCACCCTACTTAGTCCTAACAGGATTTAGGAAGGGCTGCAGCATAGATCAAAATTTAATTATTTGAGAATATGACCTTCAACAGACATGTGCAAAGGGGCAGACCTCTGGGCGGTCCTGGGTTAAGCTAGAGCCACCATTGGCACAGGGAAGACATGGACAGTGATTGGTAGATGTGAGAACTGAGGGGAGGGAACTGAGATGGTTTCCTTAAAGATAGCAGGGTCTGAGGACTGAGGGGGAGGTTGGAGAGGTTTTGCTCTGAGAGGTGGTGCTCTGAGAAGTTTTGCTCTGAAGGAGGTTGGAGGTGGAAGCCCCTGAGACTTTCTCCATTTTGGTCACGTGAGTGATAGGGATTGATCTCTTTTCTTTGCCTCAGCTATCTAAGGGCTTGGGCCTTTTGGCCCAGCCTAAACAGAGGGGGTATTTAAGCCATTCACCTATTCCCTTCTCTCCACGTTCTCTCTCTCTCTCTCTCTCTCTCTCTCTCTCTCTCTCTCTCTCTCTCTCTCTCTCTCTCTCTCTCTCTCTCTCTCTCTCTCTCTCTCTCTCTCTCTCTCTCTCTCTCCCCCCCTAATACCTTTCTTCCTCCTGTTTGTAATTAAAAACTCCATAAAAGGTTGACTGCTGACTTGAGTTTTCATTTAGGAATTACATAGCTGAATTCCTTCGCGACCTTAAATTAATATATATCAGTCTTTTAAAGTGATTTCCTTGTCACAACTATAAGGCACTCTGTTAGGAGGATCTATTCATGTTGCTGAAGATGTGGCATGGAAGGGACTGCTCTGTTCACCTTCACCACACCTGTGCATGTTCTGTTCCTCTGTCCAGGAGACCAATGAATTTCCTCTCTCCACCCTCTGGGGTAATGGGTGCAAGGTATTACAGGCATCTTGAAGGTTCATTTTGGGGATATGATCACTGAAAGTCATGCTAATGCTGAGTCCTAGGTTCAAAAACTTGTCCCAGAAACTTCCTAACTGTATGACCCTGGGCAAGTCATTTAAACCTAATAGTCTAGTTTTTGCCTTTCTTAGAGCTGTTACTAAGAGACAAAGTAAGAGATTTTTTTGTCAAAAAATCAAACAATCCATGAGGAATATCAAATTCAGCTTGTCATCTTTCCTTTAGTCTATTCTTTGTTTCTTAATAATGTCATTATAGTCCTAGTTAGGAATTCAGGAAACCTCTGTTGTATCTTTTTCTCTTAATACAAATTTAACAAATATAATATAGGTACCTGTGTTGTTCAGGTAACTAAAAATACAAAAAATAATAATAAATACATACTCAAATGCAGAATGATACACTCAATGTAAGAAATTGTTTTATTCAACTATTTGTATTCATTAGTCATAAATTAAGTAAAATTATACTTTTACATAAGGGATAAAGAAAATTAAAATATCAGCTTACAAATGACAAAATAAATAGTAGTTTATTGTGCTTTCTTCAGCACAATAGCTCATTTTAATAAGATAATAAATAAGTTAATGCAATAAATATGCATTTATATAAAATAAATTAATGGCATGCAATAATTAATTATTTTGCAACAAAATAATACATTTAAAATGAAACATGTCACAATAACCATGCTATATTTCAAGTATATTCACCCTTATACCCTTACCTTTTTGCAGCTGTTTTATGTGTTGTTTTCTCCTCTTAAAATGTAAGGTCCTTTAGCCCAAGAAATTCCTTTCATAATGCTTTTATTTATTTAGTATTAACAGAACATGATGTCTGATATATATCGAATAATTAATGAAGGGAAAAGGAGAAAAGGGGGATGAAATAAACACTTATATAAGGTCTTCTACCTGTCAAGGTATACTAAATACTTTATAAATATTATCTCATTGGACTCTCACAAAAATACCATAGAAGTGGAAGCTATTATCCTATTTTTACTACTGAAAAAATGAGGTAAAATTAAATTAAATGGTTTGACCAGGGCAGCATAATTAATAAGTATCTGGGTCTTTCTGGACTTGAACTGAAGGTTCCCATTTCCAGGATCAGCACACTAACAGTACCATGAAGCTGCTCATAAATGTTTATTAGTTTATCAAAGAGTTAATTTTTGACATTCTAATGAGATATTAACATATGTAATTGTTATATGGGTATTAAAATTATATATGAATCCTGGTTATGAGAGCTAGACACATGAACATAAGTAGATGATTGATGGATAACAGAAAAATAATTAATAGAGATGATAGAGATAGAGATGATAGCTACTTAGACAGAGAGATTTTAGAGAGAAAGATGAGATGAGAGAAATATATAGATATGATAGAGATAGAAATGATAGATAGGTAGATAGATAGAGATGACAGATAGATAACTATGGTTGCTATTATTAAAAACATTGAAGCTCTTCTGTGTAAACATGGCTGCAATCTAGACATGAATCACTTACTCTCCTTGGCACCAAACAAAAAAGACTACCGCAAAAGAGCATAAAAATCATTTTTGGAAGAATGGAGGGACTCTCCAGTATGCCATAGTGATGAAGGTATGTGGGGAGTGAACATTTCCACATTATAAGAAGTAGGAAAAGCTTGCCAAAAATGTGAACTGAGCTACCCTTCCCCCTCCTCACCTACCCCACAGAACCAGAGTAGGGGCACAGAGCACACACCAGGGGCAGCGAGTAAGTGAGGAACGTCTCTGTCTGAGCAGGCAAACCAGGGTCCTTGAAATCTAAGGAAGACTGCTAGGGAAATACCTCTCAGGGTGGTTTCACTGGAGAACCCTGCACACTGGAGAGTGAGCACTCCTCGGGGACCTTTGCAAAATGCGAACAGTGTGGAGTCTCAAGAAACTGTAGAAACTGCCTGAGGCCAAAGCTCTGTTCCTCGCTGTAATGAGGTGGGGCATGCTAGGGTCCTTGGAAACAGACAGGGACTACCAGAGATCCACCACTCAGTGCAGGTTTAACGGAGATTACTGGACAATGGAGAGAAGAGCACTGGGGTGGGCAGGCTAACAAACCACAGAGACTGGGAAGAACTAGTCTGAGGCAACTCAAAGACACAGAAAACCCGCCCATATTACCCAGACTTTTGATCAAAAAGGAAAGGGTAAACCGCCAAAGGGATGGCTCACACTGCTCAAGATCAATCCTCCAAGAAGAAAGGGAAAAAAGTGACTATTGATAACTTTTATGGAGGGAGAACCCATGGGAGAAGAAGAGAAAGAGGATGAAATTCAAACAAAATCAAAACATGCCCAAAAAAGCTGGAGGCCACAAACAGAAGGGCAGACCAAATTGAAAAGCAAAACCAGTCCTTAAAGACCAGAATTAAGCAACTGGAAGATAGTAATGTTGCAAAACAGCAAGAATTAATGAAGCAAAGTCAAAAAATTAATGAATTAGAAGAAAAAATAAAATATCTCACTAACAAGGTGACAGACCAGGAAAACAGAGGAAGGAGAGACAACTTGAGAATCATTGGTCTACTCGATAAACTAGAGATAAACAAAAATCTCGATGCCATACTACAGGAAATTACCAAAGAGAATTGCCCTAATGTTCTCGAGCAAGGGGGCAAAATAGAAATACAAAGGGTTCATAGAACACCCTCTATACTAAATCCCCAAAAGACAACCCCCAGGAATGTAATCACCAAATTCAAGACCTTCCAAGCTAAGGAGAAAATCTTACAAAAGCCAAGAAGATGAACTTCAGATATAGAGGCACCTCCATAAAGATCGCACATAACTTAGCAGCAAACACTCTAAGAGACCTCATAGTATGGAACACGATATTTAGAAAGGCAAGAGAAATGGGTCTCCCACCAAGAATCAGCTACCCATCAAAACTGACTATATACTTCCAGGGGAAAGTATGGGCATTCAACAAAATAGAAGATTTCCTAGTATTTGCAAAGAAAAGACCAGAACTCAGTGGAAAGTATGACATCCAAACACAAAGAGCATGAGAAGCATGAAAAGGTAAATATGAAAGAAAGGGAAAAGGAGAAAATTGTTATCTTCTTTTATTCAAATTCTCTTCTATAAAGATTACATTTATATCAAATTATATGTATATGTATATATATACATATATATTAATATGTGAGGAAAACGTAATGTGTAACTCTCAAAAATTGGATACATTCTTAGAGTAGTTAGAAGAATTACACATAGGGAAAGATTGGGGGATCAAGACAATATGGAGAAAGGGGGGTAAAGAAAGTAAAAGGGAGGGGGGAATCATTGATGGTACTAAGATATACTACAAGAAATAGAAAAAAAACAAAATAGAATTATCTTTCTCACACAATGATACACATGGGTGGCGGGGAATTCTTCTATAAGAAGGAGAGGAAGAGAGTGTGAATTGGTATTACATAAAACTTACTCTCAGTGAAATCAACTCTGAGAGGAAAGAACATCTAGAACTTTGGGATCTTGAATTTTTTATTATCCAACAAAGTAAGAGAGAAGGGGAAATTAAGGAGGGGGAGAGGGGAGGGAGTATAAAAAGGGAGTGAAAGAGAGGAGGGAGGGCCAGGGAATAAAAAGGGAGGGGCTAGAAAGGGAAGCATATCAAAGGAGGTGATATGGGGGACTGATCTAAAGTAAATCACTAGTTTAAAAAGTTATAGCTAAAGAAGAAAGGTCAGAATTAGGGGAGGATATCAAAATGACAGGGAATCCACAAGTGACAATCATAACTTTGAAAGTGAATGGGATTAACCCACCCATAAAATGTAGATGAATAGCAGAATGGATTAGAACACAAAACCCTACCATATGATTTCTTCTAGAAACACACATGAAGCAGGTTGATACTCACAAAGTCATAATTAAAGGATGGAGTAAGACCTATTGGGCCTCAACTGATAGAAAGAAGGCAGGAGTTGCAATCATGATATCTGACGAAGCCAAAGCAAAAATATACCTGATTAAAAGGGATAGGGAAGGTAAATGTATTCTGTTAAAAGGGAATATAGACAATGAGGAAATATCACTAATCAACATGCACCAAATGGTATAGAACCTAAATTTCTAATGTAGAAACTGGGAGAAATGGAGTAGGAAATAGACAGTAAAACCATAGTAGTGGGATACCTAAACAAACCACTATCAAATTTAGGTAAATCAAATCAAAAAAATAAATAAGAGGTAAAAGATGTGAATGAAATCTTAGAAAAATTAGAGTTAATAGAAATGTGGAGAAAAATAAAAGGGACCAAATGGAATACACCTTCTTCTCAGCACCACATGGCACATTCGCAAAGATTAATCATACACTACGTCACAGAAACATGACATACAATTGCAGAAAAGCAGAAATAATAAATACAACCTTTTCAGATCATAAGGCAATAAAAATAAGGATCAGTATGGGTACAGGGAGAGTCAAATAAAAAAATAATTGGAAACTAAATAATATGACACTCCAAAATCAGTTAGTAAGAGAACAAGTCATAGAAACAATTAATTATTTCATTGACGAAAATGAAAATGGTGAGACATCTTCCAAACCTTATGGGATTCAGCCAAAGTAGTACTCAGAGGAAAATTCATATCCCTGAGTGCATATATTAACAAATTAGGGAGGGCAGAGGTCAATGAATTGGAAATGAAAATAAAAAAAAAAACTTGAAAGCAAACAAATTAAAGAAGAAGAAAACCAAACTAGAGATCTTAAAAATTAAGGGAGAAATTAATAAAATCGAAAGTGATAGAAATATTAAAATAATAAATAAGACTAGAAGCTAGTACTCTGAAAAAAAAATAAACAAAATAGACAAAGTACTGGTCAATCTAATTAAGAAAAGGAAAGAAGAAAAGCAAATTAACAGCACCAAAGGTGAAAAGAGGGACCTCACCTCCAATGAAGAGGAAATTAAGGTAATCATTAAAAACTACTTTGCCCAATTATGTGGCAATAAATATACCAATCTAAGTGATATGGATGAATATTTACAAAAATAAAAATTGCCTAGACTAACAGAAGAAGAAATAGAATTCTTAAATAATCTCATATCAAAAAAAGAAATCCAACAGGCCATCAAAGAACTTCCTAAGAAAAACCCCAGTGCCTGATGAATTCCAAAGTGAATTCTATCAAATATTCAAAGAACAGCTAATCCCAATACTATACAAAATATTTGACATAGTAAGCAAAGAGGGCGTTCTACCAAATTCCTTTTATGACACAAATATGGTACTGATTCCAAAGCCAGGCAGGTCAAAAACAGAGAAAGAAAACTATAGACCAATATCCCTAATGAATATAGATGCAAAAATCTTAAATAGGATATTAGCAAAAAGACTCCAGCAAGTGATCAGAAGGGTCATTGACTATGATCAAGTAGGATTTATACCAGGAATTCAGGGCTGGTTCAAAATTAGGAAAACCATCCACATAATTAACCACATCAACAAGGAAACCAACAAAAATTACATGATTATCTCAATAGATGCAGAAAAAGCCTTTGATAAAATATAACACCCATTCCTATTAAAAACACTAGAAAGCATAGAAATAGAAGGGTCATTCCTAAAAATATTAAACAGTATATATCAAAAACCATCAGCTAATATCATATGCAATAGGGATAAAGTAGATGCATTCCCAATAAGATAAGGAGTGAAGCAAGTATGCCCATTATCACCTCTACTATTTAACATTGCACTAGAAACATTATCTGTAGCAATTAGAGAAGAAAAAGAAATTGAAGGCATTAAAATAGGCAAGGAAGAGACCAAGTTATCACTCTTTGCGGATGGCATGATGATCTACTTAAAGAATCCTAGAGATTCAAACAAAAAGCTAATTGAAATAATCAACAACTTTAGCAAAGTTGCAGGATACAAAATAAAACTGCATAAGTCATCAGCATTTCTATATATTTCCAACACAGCTCAGCAGCAAGAATTAGAAATTGAAATCCCATTCAAAATCACCTAAACAAAATAAAATACTTAGGAATCTATCTCCCGAGACAAACGCAGGATCTATATGAACACAAATACAAAACACTTTCCACACAACTAAAACTAGACTTGAGCAATTGGAAAAAACATTAACTTCTCATGGGTGGGATGAGCCAATATAATAAAAATGACCATCCTACTCAAACTTATTAATCTATTTAGTGCTATACCCATTGAACTTCCAAAAAAATTACTGATTTAGAAAAAAAACATAAGAAAGTTCATTTGGAAGAACAAAGAATCAAAGATATCCAGGGAAATAATGAAAAAAAATACAAAGGAAGGTGGCCTTGCCATCCCAGATATTAAACTATACTATAAAGAAGTGGTCATCAAAACAATTTGGTACTGGCTAAGAGACAGAAAGGAGCATCAGTGGAATAGACTTTGGGTAAGTGACCTCAGCAAGACAGTATATAAGAAACCAAAAAAAAAAAAACCCCGCTTCTGGGACAAAAATCCAGTATTTGACAAAAAATGTTGGGAAAACTGGAAGACAGTGTGGGAGATACTAGGTTTGATTCAACACCTCACACCCTACACTAACATAAACTCAGAATAGGTGAATAACTTGAACATAAAGAAGGAAACTATAAGTAAATTAGGCGAGCACAGAATAGTATACATGTCAGACCTGCAAGACAAAGAAAGAGTCACAAAATGAAAAATAAATATTTTGATTACATCAAATTAAAAAGTTTTTATACAAACAACACCAATGAAACCAAAATGAGAAGGGAAGCAACAAATTGGGAAACAATCTTCATAACAAAAACCTTTGACAAATGTCTAATTACTCAAATATATAAAGAGGTAAATCAATTGTACAAAAAATCAAGCCATTCTTCAATTGATAAATGGGCAAGCAACATGAATAGGCAGTTTTCAGCCAAAGAAATCAAAACTATTAATAAGCAAATGAAAAAGTGTTCTAAATCTCTTATAATCAGAGAGATGCAAATCAAAATAACTCTGAGGTATCACCTCACACCTAGCTGATTGGCTAACATGACAGCAAAGGAAAGTAATGAATGCTGGAGGGGATGTGGCAAAGTAGGGACATTAATTCATTGCTGGTGGAGTTGTGAACTGATCCAACCATTCTGGAGGGCAATTTGGAACTATGCCCAAAGGGCGATAAAATAATGTCTGCCCTTTGATCCAGCCTTAGCCCTGCTGGGTTTGTTCCCCAAAGGGACAATAAGGAAAAAAAAAAACATGTACAAGAATATTCATAGTGGCTCTCTTTGTGGTGGTTAAAAATTGGAAAATGAGGGGATGACCTTCAATTGGGGAATGGCTGAACAAATTGTGGTACATGTTGGTGATGGAATACTATTGTGCTAAAAGGAATAATAAAGTGGAGGAATTCCATGGAGACTGGAACAACCTCCAGGAATTGATGCAAAGCGAGTGAAAGGAGCAGAACCAGGAAAACATTGTACATGGTGACTGAAACACTGTGGTATAATCGAACGTTATGGATTCTCCATTAGTGTCAATACAATGTCCCTGAACATTCTGCAGGGATCTAGGAGAAAAAACACTATCCACATGGAGAGGACAATTTGTGGGAGTAAAAACACCAAAGAAAAGCAACTGCTTGACTACAGGGGTTGAGGGGACATGATTGAGGAGAGACTCTAAATGAACACCCTAATGCAAATACCAACAACATGGAAAAGGGTTCGAATCAAGGACACTTGTGATACCCAGTGGAATCGTGCGTCGGCTATGGGTGGGGTGGTGTATAAAAATGTATTGGAATCCAGGACTTCAATCCACACAATTCTTTTCTCCACTTCCCCAGAATACTTTGTAATCTCACCTGGGCCAAGATCGAGAAGGTATTTAACCTGATTGCAAAAGCTTTTGGCTGTCTTTTGGACTTCCGTTTTGGGGCAGACGTGACTCTTTCCATAAGGTAGGTGAGGTCTTGTCTTGGCCTCTGTGGCCTAGGCACATTTTCCTTTTCCTGTATTTTCTTTAAACCTTAATCTTCAATAAACCTCTAAAAAGACAATACTCCTTGCAGAGAGAAACTAATTTCTACCTGCCTCAGTCTCCCCTAAATTTTATCTATTACAGGTGGGAGAGGGAAGGTGAAAAAAATGATCTTTGTTTCCAAGGAATAGTGTTTGAAAATGACCAAATAAAATAATGTTAAAAGATATTGATATTTTCTGCCCAACCTCATCTCTTCTATGTCAGAGTCATTTTGAAATCACTCAAAACCACCCAGGTTGATTTTATTCCATGACACACAGAGAAATAGGGCCCCAATCTTTTGTACTTACCATTGATCATATGTTTGTATACATATATATTTATATGCATGTATACACCCAACTAAATTTCTTAGTTCTGCCTATGGATATGCCATTATTATTAGCCTTTGATGTTCCCTATTAAGAATGCCAACTATACTTTCATTGCTATAATTTAGGGGAAATGCATCTTGTGCTAAACTTCCATGCTCCAGTGCCCAATTCTCCTTCATTCGGTCCTCATGTTGCAGAAATCTGGGGTGAAACAAGTGAAGAAATATAGGGTGATGATGTTTTCTACTAGACACATCAGGTGGAGTACATATTTCCAGCACCATTCCCTTGCCATCTTTCACAGCTGAATTTACACACCCTTTAAAATATGGGAACGCAGTGCTTAAGATGTAGTTCTTGGCAGACTCAGCAACTGAACAAATATTTGACTTAGCTGTTCAGCTGTTGCATTTTGTATTTCCTCCTTTATAAGTGGTGGTTAAAAATTCTTCTTTCATAGGCACAATTGGGATGTTGATCAAACAATTTCTGAAACCTCTACTCACCAATTCTATGTACTTTTCCTTTTCCTTTTCCTTCTTATGTCACCTGTTACATTTGCTTGATGTCTTCAGTGCCTAGTATTAAAAACTGTCATGTCAAATATAAGGCCTGAATCAAAGCATCATAGTTTAAGGAGATCAATCAAAGAAGGGCAAGGAGGAGGATTAATGAACTAGAGTCTGTTGTATATCAAGATTACTTGAAAAAAAATAGAGATGTTTAGTAAAGAAAAACAGAGTGAGGTGGGGAGCAATACCTCTACTGAAATACTTGAAGGAATGTCTTAGGACAAGATTTACTTTGTTTCCAAAGGAAAAATCAGGAAAAAATAGGGAGAAAAAAACAAATAATAAACTAAAACACATTGTCAGAGAACATCAATAGTGATCATTTGAACTGTTAAAAAAAAACTATCATACATCAAATAGTACTGATTTTTGTTTATCAGGGGTTCTCAAATAGAAATTGAATGGATAACTACTTAATTTACAAATTATGATGCAGTAGGTAGAAGTTTCCTAGATTATAGGATTTGTGGACTTTGGGAAGATTTTGAATTCCAAGAATTAGGACAAATTCATCTTTATCTTCATTAATCTTTGATTTTCTTTGTAGTCCTAAGAATATTAGCTAATGCAAATTAGAAATACTATACTGAAAAGGAATTCCTAGCCTTTGCTTTTCTTTCAAAGAAGAATATAACAAACTAAAACTTTAAGAATCCTAGGTCTAAATGTATCATAAATTCTCATTCAAGATTAAAATATTGCATTTCTATGACTTTGTATTCACTGTAATATATTAGTAAAATGAATTTCTGAAATTAAAAAAGTATTCCCCATCAGCTATATACATACATATATACATGCACCAGGAAACATATGTATAGTTGATGGGGAATATTTTTAATTCACATTATATATTTTAATTTATATTATACAATTATATGTGTGTCATTATACACACACACATATATATGTTTCCTTTGATTGCCAACCCTTCTTTCCATATATCCCCCCATAGGTCTTTCTTCCCTTTCTTCTCCATACTTCAAAATATTTCCCTCCATAGAAATATTTCCCTTTTGTGCTGAATAAAATTAATAAACAAAAGAAGCATCACCTGCCTAAGAATTAAATCCTTCTTAAATAAATGAACTCAAACATTTTGATCTGGTAATTCTACCTTTTAATAAGGTATAAAATTGGAATATTGCAGGATTTTGTTTTCTCTCTCAGAATGGTAAAGACCAAATATGTCAGAATACCTAGAGAATCAGCAAATCATCTACCAAAGGTCTAATGTCTTTTTTCATTTATTCAAAATGCATTCATTTGTTCATTCATTGATACACACAATTCATTTATCCCCTCATTAATTTCTGAAAGATTTATTAAACATCACTTTTGTTCCCTCCATTTATTTCAGAAGCAAAACACAAGTTGTGTCTTAGACAATATCAATAGTTCTGATAATTTTGTGGGGAGATTGGAACAATTACTAAAATTGAAGTATATTTAGCAGTTTTAGGCAGTGATTTCTAAGTTTCCATTTTTTTCAAGAATAGGATAAAAACAGGCAACTATCTCTTCCCAGCTTTTTTGTCATCAACCTATTTTGCCTTCTCTTTTGTTTATCCACATCCCTGTAGCCTACTTCATATGTGATTTGAGTAAATAGTTGCCCAAGCTGTTAGATTGAAATAGCACTTGTGTCTCTTAAAGATCTCCACCCTATATAAATCCATTTAATACATTTCATTTCACAGTGACAGATTATTCAAGATTCAAGCATTACAAAAAATGAGGGAAAGAAAATTTACATTTATACCAAGGCATGAATGACCATAAATTGCTCTTTCTTGGGTAAATGTTTTGATGAAGTTAGAAAAGATACCATAAAGTCATAGGAAATGACAAACAATTTATAAAAGGAAGCTTGAGTCACTTGTTGAAGGTCAATTCTATAAAAGTTCTATCCTTTCAACATAATAGTGAACATATATGGAAATACACATTTTATCCTACAAAGAAATTGAGGCCTAGAGAGATAAAAATTTTTACTACAAGTTATATACGTAGGAAATGGCAGGAAAAAAAAATTGAAGTAAGAGATTTTACCCCAAAGCTTCCACTATTTCCATTATATCTGCTTTATGTTAATTCTGCCTTCTGAAAAAAACAAAAAAACCAAAAACAAACTCTGGTCATCTTGATTATTCTAAAAAAATAAAATAAAAAATGTATATACACAAATACTATCATATATGATGCCTTGTTTACTAGATTGTAAACTACCAGATCTGAGCTTAAAATTCTGGAGGGCAGGCATCGTATATATATATATATGTTTGCTGTTATGTTTTGGTGATTAAGGTGATGAAAAAATAAGTTAATACTCTACCATATCTGAGAATTATCAACATACAGTAGTTTCCTTTCCAAATCTGTTAGTTTTAAAAGGAAACTTTAAAATGCACTAAAAGAAAGTGAATTGTTATAAAGCATAACATTTTAGTTTATTGGATTGAATATAATGAATGGTAGAAATAATGATATACCATAGGTGTCCTGACATTTTACTTTGGGGCCCAAATATTTGGAAAAATTACAATGGAGTAGTCATCTTGCCTCTTCAAAGAAGAGCCAATCTATTAAAAAAATAAAAAAAAAGAAATTTTCCCCTTTCCTTGGCATTATTATAATAATCAAAATTTAACAGGCTATAAAAATGGTGGTGCCAGTCAAACCAATGGATAGAGGCCAATTTTCCAAAGAAAAAGGGACAGACTATTTGGAGATGATAATTGAGGCCCATAAAGTTTATTATGGGTCATACTTCTTTTTGATCAAATATTTCTTTTGGGAGCCAACAAACCTATCAATAGCAAGCAGATAGAATCAGGATGACTTGGATGAGTTTCATCAATGTTTCTTTTAAGTTTTTGTGTTTTTAGAAAATTAATATTACTGATTTCAATATTTTAGTGTATGTAGTTACCAAGAGATTCAACATGAAAATGGATTTTCTGTTAAATGAGAGGTTATCAACATATCCTTTCTACAATGAAAATTTGTTTAGTTTTGTTTTGTTTTAAATTCAGCTAATTCTTGGAAAGCACAAGGCAGTGGCATTTGTGTTAATCAGTTTGGATAAGGAATTCATTTGCTGTTTTCATTGATATTTCTAACAACAACTTCAATTATTCTCATTTTGTGCTATTTGCTACTAAATAATGGTATTGCTAGAATAAGGAATATGTTTTCTGATAATGACTACTAAGCTAAATAAATGTGCGGAGTTCTTAACAATGTATGCATAAATATTGTCCCCAAATTCTACAATATTATAAAAATGGGTTCACAAGCCCTGGTTTACCACCTATATACATAATTCCCCAAATCTCTATTAAATGTGGCATCAGTTCTTTCTACAGTGAAAAAATAGGGCTTGGAAAGAGCAGTGACTTGACAAAATTGAATAATTCCTTAAAACATTTAAATAAAATTACATTACCTGTTCATAGGTTCAAAACTATGATTTGGAAAATTATCTTGAACAAGTTACTCAATTTACATATAAGGAAATAGTAGCCTAGATAGAGTTGGGATATGTTACATAACCAAGAAATGAATACTTTTTTTAATTTAAAATTCAGTTTTCCTTCTACTCTGTAGCAATGCTTAGCAATAGTTTTAATTCTTGGAAAATTTTATAAAAGTTTTAGATGTATGAAGAGATTTGTTTTGTGTGACTATCCCTCAAGTCAACTTATATTTCTATAGCACTCAAGTTTCCAGAGGACTTTACAAATACTACCACTTTAGTCTCAGAAAAATAAAACCCATGAAGGTCATCGTTAATAATATCTTCATATTTTTCAGATGAGGAAACTGAGGTAGATAGCAAATTAAATTATTTGTTCAGCATCATAAAGCTAGTATGTATCTGAATTGAATTAAAGGCATGTTTTCCTGACTCTGGAGTCAGAACCCTATCCATTGTGCCAGCTAAGGAGTAGGAAAAATTGGTAGAATTCATAGGACGTTTGGAATAGAGCAGGAAACTTTTCCAAAATTATAGATGACCATTACAACGTAGTGAGTTCCCCCCTCACTTGAGCTTTCCATGTAAAAGTTGGATGGCTACTTGATGGAGACACTAAAAAGTGGTTCATTCTCAGTTGTACACCCGACTCCATGAGATTCTCTCAATACTGTCCTCATTTTTTTTAGTAAATAATAAATCCTCATTTTCTGGTTTTATTCTCAGTTTTATACAACTTAACTATAACAAAGTGAACCCATTTGCCTGCTCAATCCTATAATCCTGAAGCTAGCTTAACCTTACTAAATCTTACGGATCAAACCTTATAAAATAAGTTGCATGCTTTTCTGCCTTTTTCATTTCAGGTCTGATCATTAAGCTTTGGGAACTTATCAGCTCTTGGACACATTATTTCAAAAGCTTGTTGCTTTGTAACATCTTCCAATTTATTCTACATATCTAAAAGGATGAATTTCTTCAAGTTCCCTATTACTCTCAAGTCACTCCTCTGGCTCAAGAAGCTGTTCTGATTGTTCCCTTCATTCATGTTGTTCCCCATCACTTTATATTATAATTTACAACATTTTCTATTAAATGTTTTTAAATTATAAACATTTCCTTTTTAAAATATAAGCTTCTATAGGGGTTAATTGTTTTGCTTTTGTAATAATAATAATAAAAATAAACATTTCTATAGTGCTTACTACTGATCAAATATTACAATAATTAACTCTTTTGATACTCACAACAAGCCTAGCTGGTGGTGTTACAATTAAAACTATTTCAAGACATTGATTTCTGGGTAAGAATATGTTTATCAAATTAACATATTTGTCTAATAGTTGTAAAAAATAGACTCGAATACAGGACTACAATCCCCACGAGCCTTTGCTCCACTTCCCCAGAATGCCTTGTAATCTCACCTGGGCCAAGATCGAGAAGGTATTTAAGCTAATTCAAAGGCTTTTGAGAGGCTCTCTCTCTCTTGGCTCTTTTTGGACTTCCGGTGGAGAGAGCTAGATGCAAGTTGGTGTTGGGAGGATGCCCGCAGACAGCTTTCCTTCAGATCAGTCACGTGAGTTAAGGACTGATTCTTTCCACCTTGGCCCTTTGGGCCTAAAACTCCTTCTGCCTTGGTCAGAGGTTGAGTAGCCCCTTTCCCTTTTCTCTTCTCTCCTTCTCTCCCTCTCCTTTCCCTACTCCCATTGTGATTAAACCTCCATAAACTCCATTCTGACTTGAGTGTTTCATTTTAGGAATTTCATAAGTAAATTCCTTGGCGACCATTGTTCAATATTAACAACAATATTAAAAAGGTGAAATTTTCACCATTACATAGTTCATGGGTTAGGCAAGCATTATAACTAATATAGTGATAGAGGTCTCCTTTCTCTCTTGGGGACCAGGTCAGCTTAGTCAGGCATTCTAATAAATAGATTGTAGAAACTCATTATTCAGCTGCAACCTTGACCATCCTAAGATATCTTTCATTGGTAATGACTAATAAAGAAGTGATCAATCAATCTATCCATGCCTCCCAACCCCCACAGGTAGATAAGTAATGTCCACAGAAAAACAACTTATCTCCTTCCTTTATTGACCAAATTATTAGGATACCCATAAACAAAGAATATGCAAAAAGAAGCAGACTAAATGGTGTCTCTGATCCATATGCCAGAGGTAAGAATACATAGTAATTCTTCATAATATATAGAAATTCATATAGTATATGAAAAATAAATTCTCATAGTAGATGCTATTATTATCCTAAAGATACAGATAAGGAAACTGAAGCAATCAAAGATTAACCAACATACCTAATTAGTGTCTAAGGTCATCTTTAAATCTGCCTGTATCCTAGCCTAGAATATTATCGATTGTGGCACTATTTTTATCACCAGGCTCTAGCAGTACAAATCATGCAATAGGCACTTAATTCCTTTAAAAATTATTTTTAGATGGAAATATCACTATATATGTAGTCATTAGAGCTGGATATAATTGTACATCTTATATTTACATGTACACATATACTTATATAGTATTGTTTAGTTGTTTTAGTCATGTCCAACTCTATCATCCCATTTGGGTTTTTCTTAACCTAAATAGTAGAGTGGTTTAACCTTTCCTTCTCCAGGTTATTTTATAGATCAGGAACATGAGGCCAACAAGGTTAAGTGATGTGCCCTGAGTCACTAGCCAGTAAGTATTTGGGGCCAGATTTCAGCCCAGGAAGGTGAGTCTTCATGAATCTAGCCCTAATACTTTATCCAATGTACTACCCAGGTTTTTCACTGGATCGTTTTATTATATAAAAATCTATTTTAACTTAAAGTTCATTTATATATGTTTCTTCTCTCTTCTAGGTTTGTATTCATTTTGATCTTTCCTTAATGATTCAGTGTTATGACACAGCAGACAGCTGAAGAGGAATATCTTTCCACCAGTGATGCTACATTTCTCTCTTTTTCTGTCTCTCTCTGACTCTGTCTCTCTTCTCTGTATGTAGCACACACACCTATATATATGTACACATATATGGATAAATATAGACATATAAACATATTAATATAAAAGAAACATCACATTATATTTGCGTGTGGTTTCTTACACATTAATTTATGAGTCTGTGTTGTTTTTTCTATATTAGTTACCTTGTATGTGGTTTCTCCATGCAAGCCAAGTCATGAATTCACTTGTCAAATAGAAGCAAGCAATTATACAAATATTCTCTTTCTCTCTCTCCATCACTCTAGCAGTGCTGAAGTGGTGCATTTTCATAGCAAAGAGATTGGGAGAATCTTTCTAGAATATGAGCAGCTCCGGTAAAAGAAGGTCAACACAAATATTTGAAACAAAAGAGTGCAAGATTAAATATGTCATAAATATGGTTTCAAAAATGCAAGTAACTTTTTTTTTTGCCTACAAAAAAGTAGAATGCAACAAGCTACTTTATCACAATTTTCAGGTAAATTAAGTTAAAGTGTGCATATTTGGGGAGAATGACAGGGATTACAAGGAACACAAGAAGAGGTTTTGGAGATTATTATCGCATGGAGAAAATAACACAATACTGGAGATATGGGTTAGACCTCACCTAAAGTACAGTCTCCTGGGCAAGGAATTTAATATTCTAATTGTAACAATTTTTTTTTTCCACACCAAGTAGTACTTAAAATGACTTATCTCTATTTGTCTAAAATCATTTGTGTTTCAAGTACATTCAGCATTCTTTAAACTCCCATATTGCTTGAGCACAACCACAGTTTCCTGACCCTACTTAAAATTCGAAAACTCTCAAATGACTTCCTGGACTACATCCAGTCAATTCATGGTTACCCTTTTGTAAAGGCAGAGAGTAGGTAACAAGTGTTGTGTTGTAATTTGAGAATGTTAGAGTCTTGCCTTGTCCACATTACTCTCTAAACTCTAAAAGGGCTTATAATTTTGAAGTGTTGTGTGCCATAATGGAACTATATATTTAAATCTGTGCTAAGTAGATGCTTTTGGAAAGCAGAGACTGACAAAATCCACTATAGAGCACAGATGGATGTGACTAGATGATGAGACAAGCAAGATCATTGTTTGTTGATGAGAAATATGCTCTAGAATAATTCAATTATGAGATGGTTGGCTAACATCTAAAAGAACATGTAGTGATTATTTAAAAAGCAGTATGATTTCATCAGGAACAGGTCATATCAGATTTCCCTTATTAAATTTTTGTGCAGTGTTATTATTTAGATTTTAAAGAAAAGATTTGATAACATGGTTTCCATTATTATTATGGAGGAGTTGGAGAGATGTGGATTTTATGATCAAATTAGGTGGAATTAGAACAAATTGGACAGCTACATTAAAGAGAAAATTTATGACTGAATGTCAATATGGTCAGAGTTCTCCATTAGAGTACTTCAGGGGTTGCTATTTGTTGCTTTGCCATTTAACTTGCTTTTATAAATCAAGACTTCATTAATGTCCTAGAAGGCTTGCTCATCAACGTTTCAAATGTCATGAATTTTGGAGGGATAAACAGCATATAGTATGACCAATCACAAGCTAACAAGAATTTCAGAGGACAGATTCCAATAAGATGAAATCTATGTGTGTAGCATGTAGGCTTTGGAGCTTATATTCAGACTATCATGTTGGGTTCTAGGAGAAAGAGAAGTAATTTGGAGTTTCCTCCTAATATGGAGAGTGTATTGACCACATAATGTATTATTTCTGGTTATTATTTCCCTAATAATAACTACTAGTGGTTAGTGTTCAATACATTCTTGACCATTCAATCTCTTCCAATTTGAATTGAACAATATAAAATATCTATTATAAACCTATATTTCCTAAGAAGTTGTTGCAAGAACAATAGTATAATAGCCTTCAAAATTGGAATCCTTTCCTCTATTGTTTTAGTTTCTCCAGAAAATGGGCTAAAGCTTAAAAAGGAGACTATAGACAAAACAATCAGAAAATTCATTTTGGGGTTTGGTATAATAAATGGATTGTGTGTTTAATTGCAAAGGAACAAAATCACTGTGTCTTTATTGTGCCAATTCATTGATAACCTAGGTTAAATAGGCTAATTTTCATGGCTTAATCTTCATCAGATTTTATTTATGTGCCTCTTGATGGATGGATAATATTTGTAACCACATATGCACAGCAGTTTATGGTTATGTAAGTGTTATTTAAATATTTATTACTTTCCTCTCTCATCTCAAGACCTCTGGTAAATCTCCTCAACTTCTGTAGCTCACAAAGTAAAATTTTGGTCTCTTACCTCTATGATACACATCAGACATAAATAAATGCAACAGAAAAAAACAAAAGAATAGTTCCCTTTTTTGCATCTAACTGGTCCTCATTTGAAGATGAGAGAGAGTAAAACAGAGAGAGACAGAGAAAAAAAGAAAAGAATAAAAAGGAAGATGGAGAGAGGGGGAGAAGAAGATGGACAAATAAGCACAGAAAGAGAAAGACAGCGAGAATGAGAGAGTATGAGAAACAGACACCAAACAGAAAGAGAAGGTGAGTAGGAGAGAATAAGAGAGCATCCTATTCATTTGAACCAACATATACTCTTAGGCAAGGAAACTTAACATCTTTCATGAATTTCCAATATTAGGATCAACAAATATTCCAGTGGGTAGGCATCACCAAAGTATATTGCTCATGTTCTAAAGAATGGAATTGTGATGGAATATTATTGTGCTGAAAGAAGTGATGGATGGGGTAATATCAGAAAGAACTGGAAATATCTAAATGAAGTGATGCAGAGTGAAATAAGCAGAACCGGGAGAACATTGTTCACAGTAATAGCAATATTGTGGGATGATAAAATGTGATAAACTGATGTAAGGGGTAGAAATGTGAGGGTTTTTTTTATAAAAGGTTGGACTGGATTATATAAGAATAGGGTCACCAGGAATTTAATTAATTTCAAAGATATTTTTAACAATTTATTTATAAAATATAGAAAGAGTGAAAGTAAGAAAAATCAGACAGAGAATAGGGTAAGATATCTAGGCTGAACATTAATTATTTTTCTCCAGCCCAGGCTCAACCTAGGCAGGGCTAGTTAGTTCTTAGCTGGAGGGGCCTTGACCTTGAGTCAAGGACCTGGAGATACAGGGAGCCTCTCTCAAGAGGGTAGGTCTCTCCTGAGGCTAGTTGCTTCAGAAAATTCAGGAAAGGAGTCAGCCTTTTTCACTCACCATGTGTCAATCCAAAGGGATGCAGTCTGAGATCTCAAGCCCGAGCTCCTCCAATGTCAAGTCAATGATGAAATACCAAAGAGAGAAGAGCCCCTTACAGGAAGTTCTTAACATTTTTAAAGATGATTCTTTTCATCACTTCCTGTGACTTTATTCCATTTGATATGTACCAATTACAGCTAAAGTTTTGCTTAGGACTGCCCAGGGGGGCAGTCAGTCAATTCTGATTTGTCACCCACTATCATGCACATGGGTGACAGACCTCCTCCACTAAAGTTTGAATGGACTGTATACACTTCTGATGATTAAATCTAAAAATGGGCAGGGGAGAGCTAATTTAATCATCATACTCTACTCTACTCTCTACTTACTACTCTACTCTCAGCAATACAATGATCCAGGACAATTCTGAGGGATTTATGATTTTAAAATACTTCTTCCATTTTAGTTAGGTTTCTATTTTGACATTTTGGTTTTATATTATTATATACTTGCAAAAATGAAAAATATGGAAATATGTTTCATATGATAATTCATGTATAACATAAATCAAATTACTTGCCAACTCTGGGAAGGGGAAGGGAAGGGAGAAAATTTGATTTAAATAACTTTGGAAGTTATATGGAAATTTGTCATTACATGTAATTATTAAATTAATTGATCATTCACAAAAATATTTTTTAATACACAGAAAGCCTATAAAAAGTAAGGAATGGGACACTTGATGGCTTAATCTCCATTTTACAGTATGTTGATCCTATTGATAAAAATGCTAAGATCTCACAGTTGTGACAAGGAAATCACTTTAAAAGACTGATATATATTAATTTAAGGTCACCAAGGAATTCAGCTATGTAATTCCTTAATGAAAACTCAAGTCAGCAGTCAACCTTTTATGGAGTTTAATTACAAACAGGAGGAAGAAAGGTATGAGAGAGAGAGAGAGAGAGAGAGAGAGAGAGAGAGAGAGAGAGAGAGAGGAGGGAATAGGGCTTAAATACCCCCTCTGTTTAGGCTGGGCCAAAAGGCCCAAGCCCTTAGATAGCTAAGGCAAAGAAAAGAGATCAGTCCCTATCACTCACGTGACCAAAATGGAGAAACAGTCTCAGGGGCCTCCACCTCCACCTTCCTTCAGAGCAAGCTTCTCAGAGCACCACCTCTCAGAGAAAAACCTCTCCCATCTCCTCCACTCCTCAGACCCCGCTATCTTTAAGGAAACCATCTCAGTTCCCTCCCCTCAGTTCTCACATCTACCAATCACTGTCCATGTCTTCCCTGTGCCAATGGTGGCTCTAGCTTAACCCAGGACCGCCCAGAGGTCTGCCCCTTTGCACATGTCTGTTGAAGTTCATATTCTCAAATAATTAAATTTTGATCTATGCTGCAGCCCTTCCTAAATCCTGTTAGGACTGAGTAGGGTGGAGATTGTAAGTTCCAAGACCTGGTTCTGTCATTCCAAGTATCTCTATTGTATCAATTCTAAAATCAATCATGACTCAAAGAACTTCCTGTTCTATGCTTAAGCATAGGTCAAAGCCCTTTCCATTGTTCAGCAAAAGGTTTCTGTCCTAATGTAATCTTAAGTAGGGAGGAGAAAGACCCTCTCATGCCAAGGGGGTTTCACATTCCAATAGACTATCAGTAGGAAAATTTTCAAGTATGAAATTTCCCAATGGTGAAATTTCCAACATTTATAAGTCTAAGAAATTTTAAGGTTTACACAGTTTCTAGCATACTTCAGAGATCCTGTAAATTCAGTTTTAGTCTACCACAATAAAGCAAATATTTCAGCAAAATGAATTTTAAATTTCCTAGTGCATACAAAATTTTATAGTCTATTAAGCATATAATATTATGTCTAAAAAGTAGCAGTTCTTAATTTACAATTATTGTAAAAAATTCTAATTGTAATCTGAGCTTTCAGTGAGTCATAATCTGTTATTGTTTATTTTCTGGTGGAAGGCCTTGTCTCAATATTGATGACTACTGAATAATCAGGGTGGTGATTGCTGAAGCATGGTATAGATATGGCAATTTCTTAAAATAAAACAACAATGAAGTTTAACTGCATTGGTTAACTCTTCCTTTATCTTTAATACCTAAAATGTATTTTGTGTTATTAATTGATCTCATTTATATTTTGTTGTGTCTCAGATAATAGGGAAGCCTGAAGAATAGGGAGAGAGAGAGAGTGATTGGGAAGAGGACAGAGTAGTCATAAAATATGTTTTTTTTCAATATGTTAATTTCACCTTTTCTTTGGGCAGTCTGTGGCACTCTAAAAAATTATAAAAGTAACATATCCATATATATAACTATATATATATATGTATATATATACACATATATATACACACACACACATATATATATACACATACACACACACACACACACACACACACACACACACACACACACACACATATATATATATATATATATATATATATATATATATATATATATATATATAACAGGTATAACAACAATGAAAATTTTGGAATATTTTGAGAATTACCAAAATGTGACTGAGAAACATTGAGAACATATGATATTGGAAAAATAGCGCTGAAATATTTGCTTCATGCACAGTTAAAACACACTTTTAATTTGCAAAAATGCAATATCTGTAAAGTGTAACAAAACAAAGCACAATAAAATGAGCTATGTCTGTACAAAGTATGTTAATGTTTGTAAAATACTTTAATATTGGTATCATATAGTTTTGAGAATCAAAACTATCTCTAATATAGTCATCTGTTATCTCCATTTTATAAATAAGGATATGGCAATTCAAAATGATAAAAAGAATATGCCATCTGAGGCAGGATTAAAACTCAGTTGTGCTGGTCTCTCAACCTAGAACTCTACAACATACTGTAATTCTTTAAAAAAAATATTTAGAATATTTTTCCATGGTTACATGAGTTATGATACCCTCCCTTGACTCCTGAACCCAACAAATATCAAGGACCTTATTTCTGTTTGATTATTCTTTCTCAGGAAAATCAGACAATATCTGTTGCTTAAAGCTAATGGAGGCTACTCATAGATTGGAAATGTAAAGGACATCGGTTGATATGTAAAGAACAGCATGTAAGGTTGAAGGATAATGAAGCACTGAACTTAGAGGAAGGAGGACTAGTCTGAATTCTTCCTTAAATACTCAAAGATTTTTGACCCTGGACAAGGCATTTAACTTGTATTAACCTTAGTTTCCTTATCTGTAAAAATAGGAATAATAAAAATACTAACAAATAGGGGTGTTTTTTGAATGTTAATTGAAGTTACATGCCAAAAAGCTTAATAAAATGTAAAACTTTGTATATAAATGCTAGCCATCATCATTATTAATATTTATATAGTATTCATATCTTTTACATATTTACATTATATTTATGTCACTATAATATTATTTGACATATAATATTTTGTAATTATCATATTCTACAACAAAACAAATCCTTATTGAATAGAGGACTGCAAATCTTTGCTAATTTCTAAGATCAAACTGCCAACACTCAAAATTTTACAGTCACCCCTAATGAGCTAGTAAGAGCTGATTTTAGCACACTATAGTATATAGCCAATTTAAAAAAAAAATTGGTGAGAATATATTGGAAATGGGAGTAGTTTGTAATATCGACTTTTCAGTCAGATTCTCAAAGATCCTTATAAGTTATTTTTTGAGGAAGGGCGTTAAGGAGGTATATGTATATGGGTAAAGTAAATAACCTAGTACAAAGGATTGTCTACTGATCACCTAAAAAGAAGCCTTCTACTGCAGTCATTTTTACTGGGTTATAAGGTTATCATTTCAGAGAAAAAAGAAACACTAGCAGTCATCCTGTCCAATTCAAAGTCTACAGGTGAGAAAACTGATACAAAAGAAGGAAAGTGACTTGCTTAAGGCCATAAAAAGAATGAATTGCGGAGCTGAGTCTTAACTCCAATTATTTCAACACAATTTAAAGATAAATCCATAAAAGCTTAATAATTTCTTTCATTGAAAAACTAAGAACAGAAGCTGAGGAAATACAGTGGTAAGTAACAAATATAGTATCACAGAATCTGATTTTTAACCCCTATTCATTCTCTTCCTGCATGTGTGACTAGAAAAATTATTTTTCTTTGGGCCTCAGATCCCTCATCGTAAAATGAAATGGTTGGAGTAGATAATCATTTCCCTCTCTAGAATCCTAAAATGACATAATGCTTTATTATTATTATTATTATTAACATCAGAGAACACCAAGCACACATAAAGCTTCTGTTATTCAGTCGTAACAGATTCTTTGTGACTGTTTTACATGTTCTTGGCAAAGATATTGAAGTAGTTTGCCATTTCCTACTCCAGTTCATTTTAGATTTGAAAAATGAAGCAAAAAGAGTTAAGTGACTTGCCTAGTGCCACACAGCCAATAAGTGTCTGAGTCAGGATTTGAACTCAAATCTTGACTTAGGTGCAGTACTCTATCCCCTACATCACCTAGCTACCCTGAGAGATATTGTGCATGTATTATATTCTTTATGGAATAGTCTGCAATAATGCAGAATCAATTCACAGCCAAGTGGTTTCCAGTTGGACAGATACCTTGAATTTTGGATAGGACACCCATTTACTTACTTAGGACTCAACATGCAGATTTTGCCTTGATATGAGCAAGGGGATCCCTCTTCTTTTCTTGTGCTTCCCAAGGATCCATGACACCTTCTTTGTACTTCAATCCTGAAATTATTGGCTCATCCTCCTTGCTGTGAGCACAGACATGCCCTCAAATTATAGGGTTATTTGTGCTGCTTAGCAAGTGCATTGATGAGCATTAACGTATCAATTATTTTTAATTAGTTCTTAGAACTTCTCTTTCACCAATAGGAAAGTCATCAGCTACAATTTGCAAATGAAAATGATCAGACTGTTGCCCAAGCCTTCCTGAGACAGGCATCTCATTATCTCACCCAGAAAAGGTCTTCTTATTTCCTCCTGGTCAGTTACACTGTTGCTAACATCTTCATAGCAAAGCCAGAGTTAATTTGAACAATTTTCCCAAAACTTTTAAGGACTTTCTTCTATCAGTGGAATCAGTGAGTTCAAATGATTATTTTTTAACATTCTTGTTTGTTGTTATTGTTTCACATGCAGAGTTGCAAGAGAGATTCTATTCAGGAGTCTTGCTGCCCTGAGTATCCCATGAGTCTGCACACACATATGCACACTTACATGGATTTTTGCACACATATATTCATAGATATGCACACACACATACATATATATATACATATATATGTGCTTAAAGATACATGTATTGTGAGTTACTGTTGCATACAGAGTCTGAAATATGAAGTCAGGAATGCAAAATGCCTTCCTTTAAACCCTGGCATTTATTTGCTATTGAAATCATGGGGATAAAAATAAGAGAACAAGGAGAGAAACATTACCCTAAGGACAAAGAAACATGATTCATGTATTGAAGAAAAAGGCAGGGATGAAACCTCCTACATTCAAAAGAAATTGGAATCTAAATTCTGTGTTCTGATTTCCCAAATTCAACAATTCAAATCAATCTCTCAGATTGTGTCTCTCTGACCCTGTCTCTCCCTCTATCTTTGACTCTCTCTCACCTTCTAGCTGCTTTTTCTCTTTCTTTCCCTGTTTGTCTCTTTCTTGCCTCTCTCCCTCATCTTACTGTTGATAATTGTTTCTTCTGTTCATATTTTCTCTGTACCTCTGTTTCACTCCAACTTTTCTCTCTTCCTTTGTTTCTCTCTTTCCCTTTATGTCTCTCTCTTTTTGTCCCTCTCCTTCATCCCCTCTGGATCTCTATCTCTATATTGCTTTCTCCCTCTTTTTCTATTTTTACTCTTTTTCCATCCCCTCTCTACCTTTTTTTTCCTGTCTGTCTGCCTATGTCTCAATCTCTCTCTGTCTCTGTTTCTATGCCTATGTCTGTAGATCTGGCTATTTCTCTGCTTTTCTTTCTCTCCCTCCCTCCAGAAGTGTCAGAATGCTGGATCCCTCCAAGCTGAGTATGAAGTGAAAGCTGTTCTGAACTTGACTGGCTGCCCTGATCCATAGTGTGTCTAACCTTTGCTGAAGGTCGAGGCCATTATTTGTTGGAGATATTTTAGGGAGGGGATTTTAATTTATTCAAAACTGCCACTGAGAAGTCTTCCAAATCTTGAAGTTATTTGTAGAGCTGAATTGACTTAAATAACTAAAGAAAGGTTATACTAGACGCCATACCTAGACATTGATTTCTTGTGGCCAGCAGGAGGATAAGGAAAAAATTGAACAAGGATTATTTGAAATTTATGTTTCAGGCAAAGCTTAAGTAATTGACTTTGACATTCCTTTCTGGAACATTATGAGAAAAGCAGGGGAAATGACTTGTGTTTCTAGAGTGTGTGACTTGTCTAGCTGGATATATATATATATATATATATATTTTTTTTTTTTTATTTTACCACTTATATTGTGGTTTACCTGTTAGACATTTCAGTAACTTTGTGGCCCAATAGTACTGCCCTTGCCTGTTGCTTGATAGTGTTTTTACTTCCCACAACCATCAAACATTTCAGTCATAAATTTTGCAAAGAGATGCACGTGATCACCATAGTTTGAGGATTTAAAAAGAAAGTGTTGAACTGAAGTTGCATCCAGGAAACTGAATAGTATCTAAATAGGAGAAACACTGTAGATTTTGAGACTAGAATCCTTGATTTGAATCCTATCTCTGCTTGTTTTAAACTTTTCTGTGTTCATAGGTATGATATTTCATCTTTCTGTTTCTTTTTTGTTTTTCTATTTGTTTGTCTATTTCCAATGATATAAAAGGAAAAGAGAGGTATTATTTTTTTATGGATAATATATGGGCCTTGGATCTGGAAGACTCGTATATCAGCCAAGCCTCTGAAATCTACTATTTATGACCACCTGGATCAATCTCTTAATTTCTTGATGTTTAAGACCACTTTTTAAAGAATACATGTTTCAGAGAATATGGTGTTTTCTATCAGACATGGTTTTCTCCATGAGAACTATCTAAACTGAAGAAATCCAGACTTCATTGTCATCCTTCATACTGGAGGAAGAGCAAAATGACATCACTGGTGATATCTTTTGACTCAGACAAAAATTCGATTTAAGTGAAGCAGAGTTATACAAAATTGTCAAACTCTCTCTTTGAGAATCATTGAAGTCTAGTGGTGGAAAAAAGTCAAGATGAGTGATGATGATCACAGTTCAAGATGTAGTTGGTTACCTTGACTTCTTCAATGTCTCAGCAAGCTCCAACTACTCCACATACTCACCTCCCTTTCTTCACTGCTGTTGGAACAAATTATTCTGATCTGCCTCTTCTACTGGAGGAAGTCTTTGTATGTCTGGGGAAGCTCAGCTGCCAATTCAATGACAGGTTTAAAGCTTACTGTTTACTCTCAATTTAGTTTATATGGTCTTCTGAGATGGTTTATCTGGTTTTGGCTACTGAACATTTTACAGCTTCTTGAAGTCACAGGTGAGAGTTGGGTAATAAGTGAACATCAAAGGAAGAAAGTATCCATCAAAAGGTCATGGCAGGCCTTCATACTAGAGTTACTACGGTTCCTTGAACCCAGTATAACCCCCAAATCTAATCTTATGGTGTATTTGCTGTGTATTTACCATCTGATTCTCAATCCCCCAATCTCCTATTTTAGTAAGGACATAAGCAGAGACTAGGAAATTGAAAAAAATTATAATCACTGTTTCTTTTCCATTTATTAGATGGGTAACTTTGGGCAGGCAGACTAATATTTATGACCCCCAATTTGCTCATCTATAGCATGAACCTATTCTGTTTACTCAACATTGGTATGGAAAGGTTCAGGTAACACAGTAGATTTAAAGTCAGAGGCAAGGCCCAGGGTTGCAATGACTAGTGTAAGGTCACACAAATTCTAGCATATGATGTGGGGTTTTAAATCTGGTTTTTAAACTCCAGTATTCTCTTTCCATGATACAATACTGCTTTCTTATAACATGTCATTAATCTGATATTAATGTGTTATATAAATATAAAAATATCAATTAACTTCAAATTTATATAATATATTTTCCCACAAATCATAGTCTTATATATTTTCCATCAGGCAAATCATTAGATTTTGAGTCTTAATTTCCTTATCTATTAAAAATAATTTATTAAAAACCTTTCAAGGTCTCTTCTTGCATTAAAGCTATGTTCATATTATGGGTTGCCTCTATTTCTTTTTCAAGAATGATAAATGTAGTCATTACTATTATATTTCATTTATCAATTAACAGTCATATTTCATAGCTAAAATAATATATGGGATTGTGCTTTGGTAGGGAATAATGAAACTTAGTGAATGGTACAATTCTGAGATCAATTAATATTAGTGAAACATCCAGAAACCATATGGAGGAATATAATATAATAAAAGGGAAGAGAACTGAACATGGGAAAGTACATGTGATTCTAATGATGCAGTTGAAATGAGAGCTAAAGAAGTTATATTTGTGGAGGTTGAGAAGTGAGCCTAAGAAGAGTATTGGCATATAGCAGTCTCTCAACTCAAACCTATAGTTGCCAGAGACTAACAAGTGCAGCAGCCACATTTCCACAAAATCATTTTTGTAGATTGGCCTCAATCCTCTTGGTTGATGGTAAACTCAAATCCATTAGTGAGTTTAAGGGATGTCTAACATAAGGATGTGAAGACTTTTCCCCAATGTAATGGATAGATATAAACAACTCATTCCTGTAGCCATGAAGAAGACTGTGGATCCCTTAAAGCTTTGTCAGACACTAGAATCATCAACTGTCTTCTCGGCCATCACCAGTCTTCTTGACTTATTGACTTTTGTCTTGCCATTGAACTTTGATGACTGGAAGAGAGACTGGGGTCAATGACTTTGTGCAACTCTGCCTCACTTAAAACCAATTCATAAGCAAATCAATTGGTCCTTTTTGCACACAAAGGATGGACAACAACAATAATATATTAATACTAGTTCTTTATGAATAACTGAAATCTATGAAAGGAAAAATAAAATAGATTTTTAAAAAAGACAAAGAAATGTCAATGAAAGATCAGAGCTAGGAAATTTAGAAAAAAGCTAATTGAGATTCAATCTTAATTCTAGCGATATTGTCATTAAAGAGGAAGGTTGTAAATTGTACCATAATTCAAAAGGGTTTCAGGTGACTTTGTAATTTTTCTTCTCAAATTTATTTCTTCAAACACTTAAATGGTACCCTCCATTTCACTAACATTAACAATCTTAACTACACACATTTCAAAAATGATAGGAGAGGACAAGTGCAAAATGTTTGCTTATTTTCTTTCTTCATTAGAATCTAAAAATGAGAGAAACCAAAAGAAGAAACATCTATTCCTTTCATCACCTTATTTTCCTCTGAGCACAAAGTGTGTCATTCTAGCAAAGGCTATCATGAATGTCATCATGAAAATAGCTTCATTTAACCAGAGCATATAGACACTTTGGAAAGGAAACTAGACTAACAGTTGGTGGGGGAAGAGGCAACTGTGAGTGGAAGTTGGGTCTTGTGACTAGCACTTCCTTCCTGTCGGGTTTGACTTCCTTCCTGGTGTTGGAGGAGGGTGGAGCTTGTTCAGCCCAATCTGGTGTGGTGTGCCTCTTCTTGGTTCAGCCTGAAGATTCATGCCTAATCACTTCTAAAGGTCAGAACTGTTCTTGTTTGCTTTCTGTCTACTGCTAAGATTCTGAATTAGACAAAATGAGGACTGATATCGAGTAGATGGGAGTGGGAAAAACCCTCTAACAGCCTCTGGGGCCTGACCACAGCTCTGAAGTTGAGGAAAAAACTCCAATTGCCAAATGATTATTAAACTTTGTATTATTTGAATTTGCAGTCAGATAAGTAGACTATCTTTTCTGGGCATAGAGGGAGCTGAACATCAATTCATTCATTCAATGACAAACAGTCTTTATTGGACCCCTGATGCTTCCTCTCAGCATGGGGCATCTCTCTCCATTGCCTCACCAAGCAATATTCCTTCTCTCCCCTCAACTCCTCCATACCCCCATACAAACCTCACATTCTCCCCCAGGTTTTTCATTTCCTCCCCAATCCTTTCCCAATAAATATAACAACACCAACATTTTGTTCCATTCTAAATCTGTGATTCTAAGTTCAACCCAACTTGTTGTTGTTTTTAATAACTAAGATTATTGATTTGGAAAGAACTTTAGAGACCTATAGAGAACCTAAGTGTTTTGCTCATTGTCGTGCTCCTTTTTAGTATCTGATGTGAGATTTAATTCTGGTTTTCTTGAATTCTAGTCCAGAATTCTAGTCAATACAACATATATCTCTGTAGAAAATAGATGTGACAGTGTGATTTTCCCATTGCCATAACTCTCAAGTAAAAAGGCATACCTGCTGTTGATCATTCTATGCTAATTTGCAAAAACTGGGCAACAAAGTAGAGTTTGAATGAAAGCATGATTATTCTTACAATAACTTTTATTCTTACTTTACAGTGTAAAAGGAGATATGTTAAAGAATTTTAAAAGATTATAATTATTTTTTTTACTACAGCTGAAATCCCAATGTCCCTGGGAAAGGAAGTGAGGAAGATGAGGAAAAGCAACAACAACTTGGGATCTGACTTAGAATATAGTAATGGAAACAGAATATGGAAAAAAAAAACAAGTATTTTTTAACACTCGCTATGTGCCAAGAATTATGCTAAGTACTTTTAAAATATAGTTTCATTTTATCCTTACATTATCTCTGAGAGGGAGATGCTATTACTATTCTTATTTAACAGTTGAAAAAACAGCCTGACAGTTTAGGAGACTTGCCTAGGACCACACAGCTATAACGTATCTAAAGCTAGATTTGAAGTAAGATCATCTTGGACCCATGCCTAGGATTCTATCCATTGTGCCACTTAAGTATTGTTTACTACATTACAATTTGATAACATTAACAACAGGGACTTGGGTTTGGATTTCTCTGTGGTCATCTATCATGACTAAAATTATAATGATGCCCCTCCCCTGCCATATATGAAAAGTTAAGAAGACTGAAAAAAATAGCTTTGACTGAAATGTTTAATCTCTCCAGAAGAACTAATAGATACTTTCCTCACTCACATGAATAACCAGTAAAAATTGGAATTAATTATCATAGAACTATACACTGCAAGCTCAGTAGTTCTGTTTTGCATGTTCTAAATTATGGAATCTCTAGAATAAAGGGAATTGAAAACAATCATATAATTTTTCATAGATATACTCAAGTAAAGTTTGGGCTATTTCCTTTTAGGGAAATAAAATCCTCTTCCCATTTTTTTTAGCCTGATCATAAAATGCAAAAGAAAAATTTTTCATTCTGGTGGGCAGGACACTTCTCATTCAAATCCTCATCTTCTACACAGATGATGTTAGAATAGCCTCAGGACCTGCTGAGTCAGATGGAACGTTTTCTTTCATGTTTCTTTACTATAAGCTCTTGTTTAGCACTGTTTTGATCAGATAGATGATCAATATTCCAGGAATTCACCAGAAATTATTCCAATATTCTCTAACAATTTATCTAGTTCTGAAATGAACTTTTTTCCATAATACTATGTTTATTATCAAAAAAATTAAACAACACCAACAGTCTGTTAAATATATTACTTTCAGTTCTGTGGTAGCATAAAATAATGGGGAGGGATCGGACCTTGAAGACATAAAATAATGGGGAGGTATCAGACCTTGAAGACATAGGTACAATATTTCCTTTGATTAATAATATGCATGACCCAAAGCAAGTCACAACCTTTCAGTGGCATAGACATCTCATTCTAAAACTGTAACCATAATGGTGAACTTATGGCAGGGGTCCCCAAACTATGGCCCATGGGCCATATCCAGCCCCCTGAGGCTATTTATCCAGTCCCCACCACACATCTGGAAGGAGCACCTCTTTTATTGGGGGTCAGTAAGAAGAGCACAGTATGTGGAAAACTATGTCATCACTCACATACAGTACTACTTCCAATCCTTTTTGTGGCATCTTGTTCTGAGAGTAACTGAATGAGAACGAGGCACCTCACAAAGGGTTATGTGGCTGCACAATGGAAGACATCATCATGGTGAGTGGCGATCTGGGGGAGGGGATTCTGCCTTGTGTATACTGCTGTCTGGTATAGTGGTGGCAGTGATGGGACTGTGCAAGGTGTGACAGACCCATCACAGCCAGTGCTTCAGCTTCCGCTATCCCAGACAGCGGTATACAGTGTTACAGGCTGTAATAAATAATTAGGGACTAAATGGATTGGTAATTGTTAATTAACAGATCAGGCAGTTATCTTCTTTCTCCCTCCCTTCCTCCCTTTTCCTCCCTCTTCCAGTCTCCCTCTTGCCTCCCCCTCCCGTTTGATGATTCTCCTTCTGTTTTCTCTAAATCAACTCAGGGTTGAATTTATGATGTTTCAAGTGAAAATACTTTTTCTCTTCTTTATCTTAAGTAAGGGGTTTATTTGGGAAGGACAGGAAAGGATAAAGAATGGAGGTAAGAGGGTTGAGGATTTACCTAATACTACAATAAGTCTTAGGTTGGAGGATGTTGGAATAAAGTTCAATTGAGAGAAATGGCTGATAGTGGTCTAGAAGTTCAGTCACTATCATCAATAGACCAATTCAGATAGATATCTGGACTTTTGTCCTTCTTTCTTCTGCCTTCAAAGTCACCAGACTTCCTTCAGTTTGAGTTTCCAAAGTCCAAGAGAGGAAAACTCCTTCCCTCTTCCAAGGTAACCAGGGTCCACCAAGCAGTTGGTTTTCCTCTAACTGCCTTTCCTGGTAACATTCCAAATAGAACATCCTTGTTTGACTGACAGCTGCTCCAAACTCAGCTGCAAAAAAGTCTTTCTCAATTTCTCTCTTCCACAAGGCCCAGGACCACCTCCAGTACTGTATACAGGCATCTTATAGTGGTGATCTGGTCTGTGACATCAGCGGTGGTCCTCTACTGTGAGAAGCCCACCACTGCCATTGGGTGTTTCATAAGACACCCCCTATTTTGGGCAGTTAAATTAATATAACACAGTGTCTTATTTTGGGGGAAATATGGTAATATGATGGCCCCCCATACTCCCCTAGATGCATAACATAATGGCCCCTATAGTAGACCAGTTTGTTGGTTTAAATTTACTTCTTCTTTATATTATTATTAAATATTGTATTTGTTCCCATTTTTGTTTGTTTTTTACTTTAAAATAAGATATGTGCAGTGTGCATAGGGATTTGTTCATTGTTTTTTTCTGTTTTTTTTTAATAGTCTGGCCCTCCAACAGTCTGAGGGTCAGTGAACTGGCCCCCTGTGTAAAAAGTTTGGGGACCCCTGACATATAGTATGTATGTCATGCCAGAGAGGACATGTAAAGCCTTCTCTGTGGGTTGGGGTTAGGTAGGTTAATGCACACTGTCGCCTGTCAGAGTTAATTATTAGAAAGACAGAGGGATTCAGGTAGAACTGTTTCCTTATCCTTCTCCACCATGCTGAACAACATTTTCTCACAACACTTATCCCTCTGTCAAGCAGCCCAATGGGAGTTCTCACTCCCATCTCCCTTCTCTTCCCAAAGTTGAAGAGATTCCTCACTTCACCCACCCCTCTGTCCAGTAGCTCAGGGAGCAAGGTGGGGAGCTCATAGGCAGTAGAACTGGAGGGAAGTGGAGTGCTCCAGCCACTTCCATACCCCTCTTTATGTGTGCTGAGACCATTCCTCACTTCACCTGCCTCTCTGCCCAGAAGCTCACAAGGAACACTTTCTCCCTCCCTTGTATGGGGGAAGGTGGAGGTGGGATATATGTAGCAGTCAGTCTGATGGGGTCAGGGCACAGAATGTGGTCTGCAGGGTGTGGGGATGAGGCATGGCATGCAGTACATAAAAGATTCATCATCACTGTACTATAACATGCAGAGAAGATGCTACCCTGCTTCAGTAGAAGTTTCCTCTTTTAGGAGTTTCAAATGAAATCACATATCTGATTCCCATCAACCATACTTAGTCCCTTGCTCAATCTCTCTATGATCATAGAATTACAGATACTCAGAAGGGGCCACAGAAGACATACAATATAATTCAAATCAGAGCAAGCAGAATGACTAAAACACATTCAACTCATTATATTTGCTGCAAGACCTCTAGATTTAAAAATAAAAATCTTGATCATGTTATCCAATATACTAACTGTTCTATAAATCTTTATGCCATTGAAAGCTTTGATAAAATCAATATGAATGCTTTCAAGACACTGATATGAATGGCAAACAGAACAGAAGCAAGAGTAAATTTCAAGAACAATTCTCTGGAATAGTTTTCCACCTTAGTTTTCATTTGTTAGCTATTACAAACTGAGTGCATTCTTTCAACAAGTGCTGAATCCATCTCTCTATCTGAACCCATATTTTCACTTCATCTATGAGGATAACATGAACCTTTAAAACAAAACAACACAGGATTCGAGAATTTGAGAAATGGAATGGACCTCAGTAACCTTCTAATCCCATTTAAATGTGAAAAAAATGCACTCAAACAGTCTATGTTTAAAGATGACATCATTTCATGAGACATTTTATTCAAATTCTGAATAGATCTGGTTAGGAAGTTTGCTTTATTATGGTTTGTCTTTTCCGTTGACATTGAGCCCAATTCATTCAATTTGTTCATTCTACCCATTGATAATTACTGAGTCCTCTGGGGCAAAATGAAACAAATTTAATCTCTTTTCAACTGTGGAGAGCCATCATACCCACATTGTCTGACAGAGTCACTATTTGGGGAATGAAGACTGCAAAGCATCCTTCAGAAAAGATGAGGCATCCACTCAGCCCCCCTCCTATGTGACTTCTCCCACTAACTTCCCTTACTAATAAAATTGTTATGACTATTGTTCTCTCCCCAGTACAGGAGAAATAATATGAGAGCAAATACTTATAGGGTTAACACACCTATGTCCCACTTTAATCCCCCCAGGCTATTTCCCCCCAAAAGATTACATTCACAGAATTAAAACCCAGAGATCATTACCCCCTATCCTTCCATTTTCCCTCTTAACAGAGCTACACTGAGATGCCCCACACCCACTGCAAGCCAAACACACAGGCAAATCAATCACTCCTCTGAAGCACAAGCTACTGACAAGCTTCACTAGTTTGTTATGTTTACACTAACCAGAGTGACATCACTAAGTGCCTGAGTGAAACATAAAGAAAAATGCAACTTAGAAATTAGAAAGATATCTGATTACAGTCTGTATTAAATTACTCTTTAACCCCGTGCCTAGCTGTGAAATATTTTGTTACCTAACTCCTGTGATAAAGGATGGAAAGGTTTGCACTTTTCAGTTCTTGCACAGTTTTGCAAATTGCAAACCTTTCCATCCTTTATCACAATTTTGATATCAGAATTACTTGGGAGTGTCCATCCTTCAAAAGGTGAGTACTTGATATCAATTTTACATGTGAAATCAGGCAAAAGATATTTCCATATAGCCATATTGATTGAAAAGAAATAGAAAGCAAGAAAAATAAAGCAGTAAAGCATCACTAACATTTTAAGACATTAGAACTCAGTATAGAGCTCTACAATAACCATGTTTTGGGAGTGTGTGGAAGGGGAATATTCAACAAAATGAGAACAATGAGTTTAGACCAGTAGTTGGGTTCAGAAATTATCCCATGTTTTTGTGGCATTTAAAGGAGAGGCATTTCATGTGAAGCAAGAAAGCCTCATGTCCTTTTAAAAGAAATAGGCATTATCCCGCTTATTTGAAATAACATTTGACAATATTCATTGTGCTGAGCTGGATTGAAAATATTGACATGAATAACAAGATTGGGGATTTGAAAGGGGCCTCATTGATCATCTTTCCAATCCATATAGGAAAAGATTTCCTACCATAATGTAACAAACAAAAGCACATTCATTTTTCCCCTTAAAGACCTCCAAGGAAAAGAAGCATCCCAATGAAGCCATGCCACTACTGGGTAGTTTTAATTATTTGGAAAATGTTCTTCTTGTGTGAGATAAAAAATGAAGACGCCACTCACTTAAACAAGAGTAAAAAGAGACAGTTATTTATTCCCCGTCATTAAAGAGAGCATTTCAATGATGGGCTAAAAAGTGCTGACTGACTAGGCAGCAAATAGGCAATATATACACAAGACTCCTCCTCCCTCCCTCCCCCCAACGTCCCCTGTACAAGATCTGGATATATAAATCAAAACACCTGTGCCTCCAAACCAATTTAGGTGAGGAGCAACAGAGCTGTTCATTTTCTTTTCTGTCCTTCATCAGTCTCCCTCCCTCCTAAGCTTGTCCTAGAGTCCTTATTCAACAAAAGGTAGCAAACTAGTCTTGGTCAGCTGAATGCTCATCCTAAGAATAGTACATTCAATTTTGTCTCACACAGTCTCCCCCTTCTTTATTTTCAGAGATGTGTTATTCTCATTTGCCTCAGTTTCCCCTTCTAGGTACAATATAAAACAATATAAAACACAAATCAGGACAGTATAACAAACAACACAAATACAAGTCTATAAATTTCCAGTCCAAATATAATCAGTCTAATCTCATCACTAGATACCAGTGTCCTTCTGAATGTCACCTTTAGGGTAAAGTAAGTAAAAAGATGATACTTGGTGGTATAGGACGTTTGTAGATCAAGGAATATTATTAGGACCAGTAACAGGATACCAATGTACTGTGTAACAGAGCTTATTCAAGTTAAGGTAAGGAAGGGAAGGGAATTAGAGTGATCTATTTTAATAATATAAATAAACCTCCCCCCAAAATCCAGTTGTTATCTTATGACAGTTGGTATCTTCACTCTCTATCTAAAGTCACAATTCCTACCTTTCACTATATATACCTTTATATTTATATTTATATTTTTTATTTATTTAAATATTATTAAATATTATTTATATTTATAAATAAATAAATATTATTAAAATAAATATTTTATTTATTTAAATATTTATATTTATAAATACCTTTCACTAACCAAATTAACCCCCCTTAGATGGTAAATAACAGTGGTAAGGTTTGAAGGTAAGCAGGAACAGGACAAAAGGAAGAGTTCTAACTGGCAGTTGACTCTTGATTGTCCCAAGCAGCTCTGCTGAAATATCACTCTATCAGTAATAACAGGATACATCTAGGAACACGGTAATAAGCAGTTGGATCAGAGAGACAGCTATAGGTAAGGGAGACTAGTCAAACTCACAAAGTCCACCCTAGGAGCTAGACCAAACACCTCTAGCTTCAACTGTCCCCAAGGAAAGGCAACTCTGTCACTCTCCTGGAATTCTGAAACCTTCTTGCTTCTGCCTTTGCAGCAGCTCCTCCTGCTCATTTCTCTATAACAAGGGACTATCCCTCCAAACCTCAGCTGTCCAAGAGATAAGTGAAGTTTCTGGTCTTTTTACTTGGGTACAGTGAGTTAACCCTCTTTCAGTCATTCTCCCAACTGTGACTGCTGATGGGATGTGGTCAAAGGGCATCCCTCAGACTGTGGTCAATCCATTGTCTTTCCCAGGAACCAGTCCTAGACAGAGAGTCCTCTTCTTTCTCCTATTAACTTTAGAACCACTTTCTGTTCTCCTCCACCAAGGTGGCAGCCACAGCCTGAATGCATGTAGGCCAAGCTCAGGTCACTGGGATTCAGGATATTGTATAGGGAAGCCACCGACCTCTTTTGTCCTCCAAACATGCCCCAATATTCAGAAATTAAGGGGGAGAGAGACAAAGAAGCCGAAAACCCATAAAATCTTAAAATACATAAAAAAGGCAGCACTGGACTAACAAAAAACAAACATGAAAGAGTTAAACAACTTTGCCTCAGGTTCTGAGTCTGCCCTAACCCAACCTCCTACAACTAGAGGAGAGAGGACAGGCCCTTTTTTCCACTCTGAATTTTCCTGGCCCATTTCCAGATTTACCTGTATTGAAATCAAGATGTCAAGAACTTGGTCAAATCCCCACAGGGAGGCATTAAACTACTCAATCTTGAGACATATAAGCGAACTTCCCTGATTCACACACTCTCAGACTCACCAGAGCTTTCACAGTATCTTGTGTGAGATATCTTATGAATCAGGTTGTAGGTTGCACCCAAACCTCAGGCTCACCAGCCAAGACCATCTGTGGATTAGCCAGAATGTTTCAACTCTACAAAATCTCAACTGGTTTGGGATATGGGCACATAAATTCAAATTCTTGTCACAGCTCTCTTTCCTTTCAATCTGAACCATCTCTGTTTTTTACTCTCACCTTCTTATCCCTTCTGGTTTAGAAGTTGACAGAGACTCCTTCAATAATCCCTACCCTGGGGGACACCAGAAAAACTTGTGGGACCTCCTACCAATCAGGGGATGGTACTAAAGCCCCCCGTACAATTCCAAGAATCCCATGTGAGCCCCTTCTGTGTGAGACAAAATAATGACTTAATCAAACAGAGAAAATCAAAGTCAGAAAGTAGGAGTAAAAAGAAGCAGTCGTTTATTCTCCTCTAGGGAAGTGATCATTTCAGTGATGGACTAAGAAGTGCCAGCTGACTAGGCATCAAACATGCAATATATACATAAGATTCCTCCCCATTCTCCTACCAGGCCCCATACCAGACTTTGACCCACAGATCAAAACACCTCTGCTTCCAACCCAATTCAGGTGAGGTAAGGGGAGCAACTGAGCTTCTGCCCTTCATCAGTCTCCCTAAAGTGACCCTGGAATCCTCAATTAACAAAAGGCAACAAACTGGCTTTTGTATGCTAAATGTTCATCCTGAGAATAGCACAATCAGTTTTGTCTCACACATTCCCAACCACCACCCTCAACATTAAGACCCCATTGTAGCTTTCAAACAATACTCCTGATTCATCTTCTCCTTCTCAAAATTACCAGTTGGAACAAGGAGAATAAGTCTATGAACCTGTGTAGAAACCATTTAATTTCCTCCTTTCTCCATTTCAAGGAAGAATAAAGCATAGCTCACATTCTAGTTTCTTCATTAAGAATTATTCCCAAACAATTTGCTAGCTGTTCTTTCCTCTCACCCTAAACATTAAATCAACACCTTCTAGTATAAATTATAATATTGTCTAAACATTGCAGGTAATGAATGTACAATAGATATAATCTGTAGATGAGGTGGGAGGGGACACACAGTCATAGCATTATCAACCTCAGTCAATAATTACTTCCATGTGGAATGCACAAACGATTTGTCAGTTGCATATTTTGTCTTCTTGACACTCTCTGGGTCTGGAATTGAAGTGGGTCAGCTATTTATTCTTCCTGTTAATCCTTTTTGGTTCCCTAGACTTTCCTATTGTGGGAATCAGATCAGACATAGCTGATTAACAAGGAAGCTGAAGACTTGATAGGAATGACAGAGCATTTGCTTGTGAAAGTTGACAATGGTAAAAAGAGGCTGGACCTTGGGCTCAAAGGATAATGGATTGCAATCCAGAAGACTTTTCTTAAAACACTTAATCTAACTTCCTAATTTTGCATATGCTGAAAGAGAAGTCAAAAGAAGTTAAATGACTTGCCTAAGACTAGCCAGGGAATAAATGTCAGATCAAGATTTGTAATCAGGGAATATATAGGTTTGTAATGAACAAAAATTAATCTGGAGGCTTATTACCCAATTTATATGCATTTATTAGTAAAGAGAGAAAAAGAGAAAAAGAGTTTCAGTCTTTCCAACTTTAAGTAAAAATTCAGTCATCAGTTGCAGCTGGCTGAGGTGGCAGTTTATCTAAGATGGCCCAGTGATAAAAGAGAGCAGAGATAGAGAGTTACCAGCCTAGGGAGAAAGTTAGTTCAAGAGAGTGATCCAGAAGGGGCATCTGGGTATCTCAGTGGTTTGAGAACCAGGACTAGAGATGGGAGGGCCTAGGTTCAAATCCAACCTCAGACACTTCCCAGCTGCGTGACCCTGGGCAAGTCACTTAACCCCCATTACCTAGCCCTTACCTCTCTTCTGCCTTGGAGCCAATACACAGTAATGATTCCAAGATGGAAGATAAGGGTTTAATTTAAAAAAAAAGAAAGAGTGGTCCAGAGCAAGAGACCTCTCAACTTCCCCATGCTGGATTTTCAAAACTGTTGCCTCTCTCTCCAGATCCTTCCATTGTTTGATGGCTTGCCATCCATGGTATCCTCATGCTGGAACATCTGACCTACTCCCTGGGATCCCTGGGATGCCTGGGAACATGTGACTTTTTCTTGTTGTATTGAGTCTCTGGGGTACAGGGTATGGAGATTACCTAAATATCTTACTTCACACAGGTTTAAACTCTAGCTCTGATATATCCTATTTTTCTGCCTTTGGACATCTGACTACTACTTTGAGCTTCAATTTCCTTATTCTTGAACTGAGCCTAGGAATAGCTGTGATACTTGACACACAGCTATTTAAGGAGAAACATTTCAGCAAATACGATATATCATAGTGAAGTGAAGGACAAAGGGACAGGGCCCCCAGCACGTCTGATAAATATATCCACCACCTACCCAGTTGCAACACCAGTTGTAGCATTCCAGCAAGATTGCTGACCTCAAGATGTTCCAGGACTTTGCACCACCAGTTGCAATAATTCAGCAAAATAACTGACCATTAGGTGTTCCCAGACTTGAATAAACATCCAGGTTGAGCAACAATGTAAGGTATATAAGTAGGGTCCCAACTCTGGCAAGACGGAACTCCTTTGCTGAGCTCCCCTAGCACGCGCACTAGTAATAAAGACTTCCCCTTGACTGAATTGCATTGTCTCTGTGTGCTCCTTGGGTGGACATCCATTCGGACCCTAACATTTGGGGGCTTGTCCGTATGGCCCCCTGAGGACCACAGTGACAAGGGAAACCCTTTTTCCAGGTCCCATGACAATTCTTGAGAGGCAAGCAAAGTGAATCAACTGCAGATGCGTGAATGGTTGTATGAATGTGTATAGGGGGATTTGGACTCTGGTTGGACAGGATTTTAGGAGTTGTCCTATGCCAAGCCCCCATGGAAAAGTCTTAATCCTCACTTGTTTCTGAGTGTGGACCACTGAGTATTCACATTATCTGTTTCCCACGAGGAACCAGGTCAGGAAAGGTGGGAAGCGACTGCGGTGAGATGGGTGGGGAAATTTGTCTGGTGCCTTGAAATCTCATCTGGAACATTAGGGGTTTGAGCCCCTCTGCCCCGACTTTGTAGCGGGGACACCAGAGTTCAAGTTTCTGGTGGTCCAGGGTTCAAGTCCCTGAGACTTGGGGTTTGAGTCCCTGAAAAAGTAGGTCCCCATATAGTCCCACAGTACACGTACCACGGAACTTTGGGTGGTAAACAGGAGAAAACCTGGGTCTCTTCTGGAAAACACCGGAGAAGGGGGAATGGAGGCCAGCGTAACCTCTTTCCCCCATCCAAACCTTGTTTGGCTCCACAGAAAAAATCTTCTGTTTGACACTGTGCCTACCAATTATCTGTCTTGTTCACTTCCTCTTCTTTTTTGCTCTTGATCCACTCCTCCATCCCAGTCATGGGCCTAGGGCAGTCAACTCCTCTGGACTTAGTCCTAAATCCTGACTTCAAATCTCAAGCTCATAGTCTAGGGGTAAATGTTAAGAAGGGAAAACTACAGATTCTCTGCAATTCAGAGTGGCCTACCTTCGGGTGCGGGTGGCTCTGTGGCGGGACATCGCAGAAATCAATCATCTCTGTGGTATGGAGCTGGGTCCTCCTTCCCAGACCAGAGGACCACCCCAACCAAATGCCATACATCTTGATGTGGCAAAACCTCGCCTTGGATCCTCCCCCTTGGTTGAAACCCTTTATGGAAACAGCCCAAATACTAGTTTCCGAAGTTGACCAGGCTTCCCTTTCCCCAAAGGCTCAAGAACTGCTCCCAGTCTTGCCCACATCGGATGATCCTCCCCCAGATCTCCTTTTCCCTCCCCTGCCTTATGCACCAGGGTTCCCTCTGGCTCTCTACCCCCCCATTTGCCCCTCAAGGCAATGGCAAAGAGGCCCTGGCAGCAGTGGGACCTGCCCTTGTTCCTCTCCTCTCACCTCCTGCTCATCACACTAGGGTCCATGACCAATGGGGCCGACCTTCCCCAGGAGCCGAAGTCCCATCCTCTACAATGGCTCTCCCAGTCCACACAGTTGGCCCCATGGTCCCTGATGGACCTTTAGTTCACCAATATTGGCCCTTCATTTCCAGTGATCTCTATAATTGGAAACACCAAAATCCGCCTTTTTCTGAGCAACTGCAGAAATTTATTGATCTGGTAGAATCCATTTTCTTAACCTACAGTCCCACTTGGGATAATTGTCAACAGCTCCTCCACACTCTCTTTACCTCAGAGGAGACAGACCTCATTCTCGCCGAGGGATGGAAACTGGTCCTTGGCGATGACAGGCAGCCCACAGCCCATCCTCTTCTCCTTGAAGTGATCTTTCCTGTTGAGCGCCCTGACTGAGACTTCTCCACTGGTGAAGGTAGGGAGCATCTTTGAACCTACCGCCAGACTCTCTTGGCCGGCTTATGCCTGTAAGCCCACAAATTTGGCTAAAATTGAAGCTATACATCAGGGCCCAGAAGAGACCCCAGCAGCATTTTTAGATCACCTGCAGGAGGCATTTAGGATATATTCCCCTTCAGACCCATCGGTCTCCGCCAGCCAAACCACGATGCTGCTGGCCTTTGTTAATCAGGCAGCCCCTGATATTAGGCGAAAACTCCAAAAATTGGACAATTTCATCGGGCAGCTCCTTTCAGACCTTCTTAAGACCATGGAAAGGGTCTTCAATACCCGGGAAACCCTGGAGGAGAGGACTGAGAGGTTCAGGCAGGGAGACTTAGAGCGCCAGGGACAACACAGACAGGAGGAGACAGAAAAGGAAAGAAAAAGGCAGGAAGATCTCCAGGTTAAGGAGGATAAGTCCAGGAAGCAATTGTGATGCAGCAACAAAGTAACTGCATTCTGGTGGCAGCCTTGGCCCAGCCCAATCAGGTTCCAGTGCCCCCTCAATAGTCAGGGGTGCCGGGGGGGCATTTGCTTTGTGGAGACCTAGATCATTGGCAGCACCAGTGTCCCAGGTGCTTCCAGGGAGGGGGAAATAGGCGCCGCCCCCCATGGAATAGCCGTCCTACCTGGCAATCCCGACCTAAACTGGCACTTGCCTTTTCAGATGAGGATTGGCGGGGATGGGTCTTGGGCCCCCTCTCTGAGTCCTGGGTAACAGCACACATCGAGGGGAAACAGCTTCCTATGCTGGCTGACACGGGGGTCGAACATTCAGTCTTGACTGACCCCCTTGGGAAGATGTCCTCAAAAATATCTTGGGTCCAGGGTGTGGCCGGGGTCATCCAATACCCGTGGACCAGCTCCTGAACTGTCGACCTCAGTAACCAGTGGATCAACCATTCCTTTCTCGTCATCCCAGATAGCCCGGCGCCACTTCTAGGAAGGGACCTGCTACATAAAATAGGGCCCCACACTCAGTTCTCAGCAGGGGAAAGTGACTGTTACAGATGACACGGGGACCCCTCTTACATGTTCTGACCCTTTCCCTTCAGGACGAACATAGACTCTTCTCTCAACCTTCACCTAAGGACATACCCCCACATGTCCTTCCCTGGGTGGAACAATTGTCCTCAGTCTGGGCTGAAAAGTCCGGGGTCAGACTAGCTGTTAATCAGGCCCCCATAATCATAACTCTTAAGAGTGGAGCTATGCCTGTTTGGGTTAAGCAGTATCCAATGTCCCTAGATTTGTGCCATGGCATCCAGCCCCACATCTACTGCCTCCTTAAAGCCAGGATTCTGACAACCTGCCAGTCCCCATGGAATACTTCTCTGTTACCTTTAAAAAACCGGGGGTGGGGGGTTGGGGGGGGCAGAATATCACTCTGTCCAGGACCTGTGGGAGGTCAATAAGCACATCAAGGATATACATCCCACCATCCCCAACCCATACACACTCCTGAGCAACCTTCACCCCTCATTGACCTGGTACACTGTCCTGGATCCCAAGGACACCTTCTTCACCTTATCAGTCAGCCCATCTTTGCCTTTGAGTAGTTCTCCCCTGATGTCCAATCCATGGTTAAGTTCACATGGACCCACCTGCCACAAGGCCTAAAACTTAGCCCAGCCATCTTAAGCGAGGCATTTGCTCAAGACCTCCGGCCATTCCGAGAGCAGAATCCTGAGGTAACCCTCTTACAATATGTAGATGACCTCTTACTTGCCTCCTCCTATGAGGACTCCTGCAAGAGAGCAACTGGTGCATTGCTCAGTTGCCTGGACTCAGCGGGTTATAAGGTCAGTGCTAAGAAGACTAAGATCTGCCGTACAGAGGTTTCCTTCTTAGGATATCGGCTGCAGGATGGGTCCCGGTGACTGACCCCTGAAATGACCCAGACTGTCCTCTCCATACCAATCCCATTGAATCCCAAGCAGGATCCGGAATTCCTAGGTTCTGTTGGGTATTGCCACTTGTGAATACCAGGATTCGCTTCCATTACCAAGCCTCTGTATGAGGCTACTTGCAAGTCCCCAACCTGGATGTGGACACCTGAAATGGATGCTGCTTTTCAACACCTCCACACTGCCATGCTTCAAGCCCCAGCCCTGGCACTCCTGGACCCAGAAAAGCCATTTCAGCTCTTCATTGCCAAAGCTAGTGGGATTGCCAAGGGGGTTCTTACTCCAAAGACGGGACCCTGGGACCACCCAATGGCTTACCTGTCCAAATGCCTTGACCTCATCACTGCCGGATAGCCGGTATGCCTCCAGATTATAGCAGGCATCGCCCTACTAGTCGAGGATGTGGATAAACTTACATATGGTCAGTCCCTGATCATTGCCACCTCGCATGCCGTGGAAAGTGTCCTCCACCAGCCCCTGACCTACTGCATCTCCCATGCCCGTCTGATGCATTACCAGTCCCTCCTCTTGGACGAGAGTGGACTATCTTTTTGAGTGATGGCTGCATTGAACTCTATCACCCTCTTGCCTACCACTTCTACCTCTACCCCAGAACACTCCTGCCAAGAAATCCTTGTGGAATCCATCTCTGCCCAGCTTGACTTGAAAGATACACCACTACCAAACTCAGACCTTGTCCTCTTCACTGATGGCAGCAGTTTTGTGACCCTGGCTGGCCGACAAGCAGGGGCTACTTTTGTGGACAGTGCTGGTAGTCCTGTGGTGTGCCTCCCTCCTGGAGGAGACCTCTGCCCAATGAGCAGAACTCATTGCCCTGACAGCAGTGCTCCAACTGGCTAAAGGGAAGTGGCTGACAGTCTACACTGACAGCTGGTACATCTTCACTACCTTACATGTTCATGCCCCTATCTACCAGGAACTCAGCTATGTCACCTCCACTGGCAAGCCCATGGTCCATCTTCAAGACATCCAAGAACTACTGGCAGTAGTGTGGGAACCTAGGGCTGTCGCTGTAGTTCACAACCCAGGACAACAATCTGGGACATCCCTAGAAGCCACGGGGAACCGCCAGGCCAATGAAGCAACTAGACAAGCAGCACTGAAGGCTCCAATGTACGAGCTAACCATTGCCATGATTCCAGCAATACCCACAGGCTCTGTCGCTGACACTCCCACCTGTCTCCCAAACCCCCCTTCAAATCCTCCTCAATACTCCCCGTTGGATGTAGACTGGGTCAAGGTCAAGTTAGGACAGCTGACCAGCAATCTCTATCGAGATCCCGAGGGCAACTTGCTGCTCCCACAAACCATGGGTCAACTTCTCTCTACCCATTTACACCATCTCACTCACATGGGAGCCACCAAGCTGCACACCCTACTTAGGAAAGGGCAGGTCAGTTTTTGGGGCTCCAGGGCCTTCCTGGATGAACTAGTCAGCAAGTGTAAAACTTGCCAACTAACCTGGGCAGCGACTGCGGGTCCCCACACAGGGATCAGACTCCATGGCACCCAGCCCTGTGAACACTGGGAAATTGACTTCATTGAAATTAAACCTGGGAAACACAGGTTCTGATATCTGTTGGTTTTTGTGGATACCTTCTCAGGATGGCCAGAGGCCGTTTTCACTAAAAATTAGATTACCCAGACGGTAGCCAAGAAACTCCTTGAGGAAATCATCCCCAGGTTTTGAGTCCCTGCCTCCTTGGGATCAGATAACAGGCCGGCATTTGTTTCACAGGTTACTCAGTCTCTAGCTAAATCCCTGGGGGTCAAGTGGAAACTCCACTGAGAATATAACCCCCAGAGCTCAGGGCAGGTGGAATGTATGAATCGGACCCTAAAAGAAACCTTGACAAAAATGGTCTTTGAGTCTGGCGGAGATTGGGTGACTCTCCTTCTCTTAGCCCTGTTTAAGGCCTGAAACACACCAGGTCCCCTTTCTTTCTCTCCATATGAAATATTATATGGCTCCCTTTCTCCCATTCTATCCTCCTTCCCCTCTCCTGAAGGAGGTCAATCTCCCCAAATACATGATTTTGTCCTTTCTCTTTCTCACTTACAGAGAGATCTCTGGCCCCGCTTGCAGGCTCAGCTCCAGCCTCCTCCACATGAACTGCATCCTTATCATCTGGGTGACTGGGTGTGGGTCAAGAGACACCAGAAACAGGTCTTGCAGTCTTGTTGGAAAGGGCTGTTAGTTGTCCTCTTCGTGACTCCCTCAGCCCTAAAAGTCAACTGTGTCGGGCCTTGGGTCCACTGCTCACATGTTCGTCCAGCCCAACCACCAGATGCAGAGCCTTGGCAAGCTTGCCAACACCCTACCAACCCCTTGAAGGTTTGACTCACAAAGACACAGCAGGGACGTGAGCCTCTCACACATCCTGACACGTGAGGCTCCCTGGCTCACATCCCATTCCGACCCCCATGATGCGGACCCCCCTCATCCTCCTACCCATCATCTTCCCTACTTGGGGCTACCAATCTTTCCGGTCCTTCTTTCCCCACCAACCATGGAAATGGACACTCAGTAGCTGGGAACAGGACAGAACCCTACGCTCAATGGTCACCTCTATGGCCCCAACTTTTCTCATCTACCCCTGTGACTTGGTCCCATCCGGACCATGTGCCCCATCCCAGCTCCCCGGGAACCTCGCTCCAATATATCTTTGCCCCGCCTCCAACCATGGGAAATCTTACTGCAACTCTCCAAGTCATTATTACTGTGCATATTGGGGATGTAAGACTTATGCTTCCTCACGGACTGCTCCCCGTCCCGACGGATGGATCTTAGTCCGCAGAGTCTCCAGCCAAGATCAGACACAGTGCACAAAACCCCCATCGTACCCAGAATCCATCCATCCTCCAGTACGGCCCTCTTACTGCTCTAAACTAAACATCACAGTAATGTCCCCTGATCATGATGGATGGGTTGTAGGACGAACCTGGGGCATGAGGTTTTGGGAAGATGGGGTTGACAGAGGGGGCATTTTCTCATCAAAAAGGAAATCTATAACCCTCCAGTCCCTGTGGGCCCCAACAAGGTTCTCACCGACCAGGTTCCCCTGCCTCCCCGGCCCACTCCCCCTCCTTCCCTCACAAAGACTTCCTCTTTTCCATCCCGGTCCCCAAGACCCTCCGCTCTCCCCATTCCCAACTCAGATCCAATCAGTCCACACCCCCTTTGGAAGGTCCTATGACGCCTTGAATCCCACATTCCCTAACTACACCCAAGATTGCTGGCTCTGCCTAGACACTAGGCCCCCTTTTTACGAGGCCTTCGCTGCCAATAACTCTTTTACCACGTCTGCCGAGGATGTCCCAGATAACTGCACTTGGGGAGGTGGGAAGACTGGACTTACCTTTCAAGCAGTCAGTGGATCTGGCCTTTGTGTCGGAAATCAGCCCCTCACCGAGGTTTCCCCATGTAGTTTCTTTTCCACTCCTAGTGCCAAAGCAAGGTTCCTCATCCCCCCTTCTGGGTTTCATTGGCTCTGCACCACCACAGGCCTGACCCTTTGTGTGTCATTCTAGTCATGACTGCCAAAAAGGACACCTGCATCATAGACACCATCCTCCCTTGGGTGATTTACCACTCTGGCCCTGACTTACTCCACTTCTGGGATGCGCGCTCAATGAGCCCTGTCCGGAGGGAACCTATTACAGCAATCACCCTAGCCACCATTTTTGGATTGGCGGGCTCCCTCATCACTCACACCAATAGCCTCTCAAATCTGCAAGCTGCCCTAGACGAGGATTTAACTCAAATCTGGGCCTCAATCTCCCATCTGGAAGAATCCCTTAACTCCCTGGCAGAAGTAGCTCTCCAAAACAGGAGAGGTCTTGACCTCCTCTTTTTACAACAGGGAGGCCTTTGCGCCGCCCTTGGGGAATAATGTTGTTTCTATGTTAACCACACTGGGGTCATAAGGGAATCCATGACCAAATTACAAGAAGGTCTGAAGTCCAGGAGAAGGGAAAGGGAGGCAAGTGCTCCTTGGTATGCCCGAATGTTCCACAGTTCCCCTTGGCTCACAACTCTTATCTCTACCCTTGTCTGACCCTTAGTCCTTCTCGTCCTCCTCCTCACTTTAGGCCCTTGCATTTTGAACTGATTGGTCTGGTGTGTAAAGACCGCATTAACACAGTTCAGCTCATGGTCCTCAGGCAACAATATCTCCCCTTGGCTGCAGAAGAGGGTTCCCCACGTGATGAGGCCTTTCCCATGAGGACGATTCCTCATGGTAATCCCTGAAAAGAAGTGGGGAATGAAGTGAAGGACAAAGGGCACAGGATCCCCAGCACATCTGATAAATACATCCACCAGCTACCCAGTTGTGACACCAGTTGCAACAATTCAGCAAAACAGCTGACCATTAGGTGTTCCCAGACTTGAAAAAACATCCAGTTTGAGCAACAATGTAAGGTATATATGTAGGGTCCCAACTCTGGCAGGACGGAACTCCTTTGCTGAGCTCCCCTAGCATGCGTGCTAGTAATAAAGACTTCCCCTTGCCTGAATTGCATTGTCTCCGTGTGCTCCTTGGGTGGACATCCATTCAGACCCTAACAATAGGAATGCCAGTAAATCAAGCACTAACCATCTACTTTGTTCTACACCTCTGGCTAGGAGATAAGGAATAGATTCAATACAGACCCTGTTCCTGCTTTCAAAGAGTTTACAATATAAAAAGAGAGAAATGTTTATATATCAGGGAAAATGCAAAATAGAAATAAAGTTGTTTCTTTTTTCTGAAGGTGGTATTTGATTTTAATCTTGGAAAAAATATGAAATTACAAGAGCTAGTATTTAAAAGCGAGGACATTCTGGATGTGCAGGACAGTCAACACATGATGGTAGAGGTTGGAGATGAAACTTGTGATAGAAGGAAGGAAAAGTCAAATTTTCCGGATGATAGTGTGAGGAAAGAAGAACATTAGGTTAGAAAACTAAAAATGGGACTGACAGTAAAGTTATAAAGGGCTCTACTTTCCAAGCATGGGTGTTTCTGTCTTTTAAGTAACAGGGAACTAATGGTGTGGGAAATGAGAAATTATAGGAAAGTTACTTTGACAATTAAGTGAAAGATAGAATGTTGTGGAGAGAAATTTTTGTCATGAAGACCAATCATGATGATTTGGGAATAGAAAAGTAAGAGGTGATTCTAAAGTGGAAGCATAGTCTTTGTGTGAAAGATCATAGTAGTGAAAAGAAGGGTACATAATCATAGCATGTTATAGTTGTAGAGGAATAAAAGTTTAGCAAATAACTGAAAGTCTAGAGTGAATAATATTGATGATATAGGATGAAACTGAAGTCATGACTCTGGCATGCTTGGAAGGATTGTAGTGATCCCAAAAGTAATACAGAAATTTACTTTGGCTATTATTATTTATAAAATAACAGCATGGTATAGTATATCATGTATTGTAGTTAATTCTGAAACCAGAGGTATTGAATTCAAATCCTGCCTGTTACTCTAACTCTGTTTTTCAGTCATTTCTGATTCTTCATGATTACATAGACTATATTGTCCAAGAGCTTTTCTTATAGAAGCTACTAGATAGGTTTTCTATTTTCCTTTCCAATGAATTAAGGGAAAATGAAGTTAAGTGACACGCCCAAGGTCACACAGCTAGGATGTGTCTTGAGTCCTATTTTGAACACATCTTCCTGACTCCAGGCCCAGCACTCTATTCACTGAGCAATCTAGCTGCTATTATTCTTACTGCCTGTGTGAGTTTGGACATGTCAATCCATTTCGCTATGTCTTGATTTCCCCTTCTACAAAATGGATTTATTCCTAGGTTCCTTCGACATCTAAATATATAACTCTATGAGTCTGTTGTTAACTGTCATTGATTGTTCCTGCCTGAATGCCCCCATTATATTTATTCAGGTGAAAGTAACTACTAACCTCTGTCGTCAAATTTTAATTAACTGTCATGTCTTGTATTACTAGAAACCAAGACTAAATAAATATTTGTTGAGAATTGATTGTCTGACTGAATTACCTTTGAGGATTCTGGAAACATTGCAAATCATATTTATTTTGGTCAATACCATTTGTCAATAGGTTCCCTCAAAACTTTTACAAGTAAATATCTTTATTCTGATTTTATGGCTAAAGAAACTAAGGAATAAAAATAAAAATAGACAGTCCCTGCCCTCAAGGAGCTTACAGTGAATGGGAGAAGACACTATGTAAAAGGAAGTTGAAACAGGTGAAGGGTGAGGTGGCATCTGGCACAAGAATATAGTAGAGGAAGTCCTAAATACTGTCTGAAGAGGAATGACACATAACTGGCCTGGACCCAGTCTTCCTTTCAAAGAAGTTCCTGGAGGAACCATACAAAAAGAGGGAGAGGCCACAGGATCAGAGAGTATTTCCAAATTGAAAAGTGAATGGTTGGAATGAGAATTCAGGATGAAGAGATGGGACTTTGTAGAAGTCCAAATTGAAATCTGGGGATAAACAAAGCTTGTAGAGTAATGAAGGCAAATTTGAATTACTCAGCAAACCACAGTCCTGGCCAATGGCAGAGAAGTTCAGATTTCACATAAATAGAGACAGAATAATATTACTCTCAAAGTATATTTATTCATTCATCTGTTGCTTAGTCCAGGTCCTTCAGGATTTGTTTTAATGAATAAAGAAGACTGATTTATAATTATCCTATCAATTGTTTACTTATAAAGGGGTGCTTCCAAAATGCTTGAGGGCCCTCTAAAACAGATTGTTCTCTAAAGTGTTTTCAAGTGTCCCCCATTCTCTTTTGTTTACATGATTCCTTTTCTGCTTTTCATGGAGAATTTTGTTAAACCAAGATAAATGCCATCCAGTTCTCTTCCTGGGTATTCCCATTTTAAATATAGAGGGACCTAAGAAGTGGACAAATCATCATTTTTTCTACACTGAAGCTGATAATATACCATCTATGAAATATCTAGTGGATAAATCTGTATCCTCAATATATATCATATTGTCTATGTCAGATCATGAGCATTTAATAAATATTAGTTAATTTGAACTATCAATGTTACCTTGGGCAAGTCACTCCACTTATCATATTCTAACATAAAATGAGGAGATCAAACAAATTGACTCAGTTTCATTGTAAATTTTAAAACTATGGGAGACTATAATAGTTCCCTTTATTTAATATCTTGTCTAGATTTTTCTTTGTCCTTATAATATTTTTCCCCACATTGTACATTGATTCCTAGTAGAATTAAATTTTTTAAAGGCTGTCATATTGTTCACATTTTTATCCCTGGAGTCTAAATTAGACTTTCCTGTAACTATTTTAAAAAGATATTATTTGCTTGCTTCTTCCAGAGAGATCACCAGCCTTTCCTGTTTTTTTTTTTCCTAGAAGCTTACTTCTATATATCCTCTGTTCTCTGTCCTCAACTCTGAGACTTAGATAGAATAATAGAATCAAAGTTTTGCAGGTAGTGTAATCCTCTGAGACCATCTTGTGCAATCAATTCTTTTGATAGATGAGAAAACTGAGAATCAGGGAATATGTGCCTTGCCCAAAGTCATGTATCCAGTTAATGAGAAAGGCAGTCTTTGAGATTATGGTAGCTTTAGAATTACTTAGAGGAAAGAATAATAACAAATGGTTACATTTTATGGAAATAATAGGCATCTAAATGTGTTTTTACTATCTATTCTTTATTTCAGATCATCCAATATTGACTATTATCAGACTGGTTTGAAATGATTCCTCTTCTTCTATGTACTTTTTTTCCCCAGGAGAATGATCAAAATCATTTAAAAGACATGTTTCACTGATCTCTTTTGTTAGGATTGAATCATGTGGATTTTTAAGTAGACCCAAGGATCCAAACTCTATTCACCCATTATCTAGCTTCTTACATATTTTTTCAATTGATCTGTAAATCTTTTCCCTATTTAGAGAATGATAAACTCTGATAAATATATTGCTATTCTGAAAAAAATATTTAAAATTATACAAATTCATAAATGAAAATAAAATGAAAGGTACTGAAGTGCCCAGTTATCGATCCCAAAGATGAAACAAAGACCAACAATTGAACATACAGTAGGGAGTTTATTAACAAACTGCAGTTTGGGCTCTCACTCTACAAATGGCTGGGCCCTGTGTCTGGGGCTTGCAGGCTTTTGTGTACTGGAGTGGTAGGAGCAGTACACATGAATTAGTGGAGTGGGGGAGTGAACAGGAACTCCTGGGCCTGGGGTCCTTATCAGTTAGGGTTGTTATCAGTTCCTGGAGGGAGAGGGACAGGAACTCCTGGGGTTGGAGTCCTTGCCCATTCCAGGATATGGTAACTGGTCCTCCATTAACTTGACTGCAGGGGCTCTAGGGGCAAGGGGGTCAGGGAGAAAATACATTCCAGGGCTGATCCTTCACTACAAAATTCTACTCTTCCAAAAAGATTAAAATATTTTTAAGAATATAATTTTAATATTCTTTAGTGGCCTAGATTGATTTAAATTGTATTGTGAATCACTGAGTTCTAATTAATTGTTCAATTGTTAATTTTTTTGTTTTTTTGTTAAAATTGTTAAATTGATAAAAATGACAGTTCATTAAAGTAATACTTAAAATTTGATAAAATAATAGTATTCATATTCCTAAGTTACCTATGTTATAGGAGGAAATAGATGATATAGTGGAGGACCTTGATATTCCTGTATTAGAAGTAGATAAATCCAACCCAAAATAAAAAAAAAAGGCGTTAAAGAGGTAGATATAACTGCATTAAAGTTAGATTTGCAAAACTCAATAAGTACAATAAGCACAATCAATAAACACATGAAAAAGTATTCTAAATACCTCCTGATTAGAGAAATGCAAATCCAAACAACTCTGAGATACTACCTCACACCTAGGAGATTGTCCAATATGACAGCCCAGAAAAGTGATAAATGTTGGAGTGGATTTGGCCAAATTGGGACACTAATACACTGCTGGTGGTATTTTGAATTGGTCCAGGCATTATGGAGGACAATTTGGAACTATGCACAAAGGTCTTTAAAAGCCTTCCCTTTGATCCAGCCATACCATTGCTGGGTTTGTAGCTCAAAGAGATAATAAAGAAAACTTGGTCAAAAATATTCACAGCCACACACTTTGTGGTGGCAAAAAATATTGGAAAATGAGGGGGTGCCCATTGATTGGGGAATGGCTGAATGAGTTGTGGTATATGCTATTGATGGAATATCATTGTTCTGGGAGGAATAATGAACTGGAGGGATTCCATGTGAACTGGAATCATCTCCAGGAATTGATGCAGAACCAGGAGAACATTGTACACAAAGACTGATACATTATGGCACAATCAAATGTAATGGACTTTTCTAACATTAGCAATGCAGTGATGCGGGACAATCCAGAGGAATTTGTGAGAAAGAATAATAACCATATCCAGAAAAAGAATTATGGAACCAGAAATGCATTAGAAAAATATATAATTGACCACATGGTGTGAGATGGATGTGATTAGGGTTTTGATGTTAAAGAATCACTCTATTGCAAATATGAATAACATGGAAATAGGTTTTGAACAATGGCACATGTAAAACCCAGTGGAACTACTTGTTGGGTTTGGGAGGAGGGAGTATAAAGGGAGGGGGGGAATCATGTAACCATGGAAAATCTAAATAATTTTTAAGTTAAATTTGATAGACCTTTTGAGAAAATTAAAATGGAACAGAAAGAAACATACCTTTTTTTTCTCAGGAGTGCATGGCACCTTCATAAAATTGACCATATACTAGGATATAAAAACCTCAGAATCAAATTCATAAAAGCCAAAATATTAAATGCCTCCTCATCATATCAAAATAAAATAAAAATTACATCCAATAAAGGAGAGCAGAAAGAAATAGTAAAAACTAATTGGAAATGAAATAGCCTTATCCTAAAAAATAAATAGATAGAAGAACAGCCTATTCATATTATCAGTGATTTCATTAAAGGGAATTAAAACTAGAGAATAACATACTATAAATTTGTAGGGTGCAGAGAAAATTGTAGTTAAGAGGGAGATTTATATCTCTAAATGCTTATATCAATAACACATAGAAAGTGCAGATAAGTGAATTGGGAATGCAAATTAAAAAAAGAAACTTGAAAGAGAACAAACATAAAACCTGTCATTAAACCCCAAGTTGCAAATCATGAATCTAAAGATAAATATATAAAATTGAAAATATGAAGACCATTGAACTTATAAATAAGAAAAATAACTGGTTTATTTTAGAGACAACATTGGTTAAACTGATTTTTAAAAAGAAAGAAGAAAACTAAGTTACCAGTATCAAAATTGGAGAAAATACAATCTCCATCAATTAAGAAGAAATTAAATCAATTTTAGGGAGTTACTTTCCCCAATTATATGCCAATAAATCTGACAATCTAAGTAAAACTAATGATTATTTACAAAAGTGTAACTTCTCATATTAAGAAAAGAGGAAATAGAATGCCTAAATAACTATATTACAGAAAAAAAATTGAACAAACCATAAAAAATTATTTAAGAGAAAGGTGCCAGGGCCAAATGGAGTTACAAATGAATTCTGAAATTCAAAGAACAATTAAATCTAATACTACGTACACATTTTTTAAGTAGAGGAAGAAAGAATTCTTCCAAATTTCTTTTGTGATATGATATGATATAATAACTAAATTAGGAAGAAATAAAACAAAAAGAAAACTATAGATACAATTTCCTAATAAATATTGAGGCAAAATTTTTAAACAAAATACTAGAAATGAGATTACTAAATAAATTAAATACTAGCAAGTAGTATTATATCATGAAGATTTATGCCACAACCAGGTACATTTTTTAATGGGAATAGAGGGATGGTTAAATATTAGGAAACTAATAGAGTAATTAAACATGTCAATAACTATGTGAACAGAAGCCACATGATTATCTCGATTGAGAAAAAAAAGCCTTTGATAAAATACATTAGGAAACAGTAGAATAAAATATCTCATTAAAGTTATTTTTCTAAAAAGGACATTCATTTTATACCATCAGCAAGCATTGTCTGTAATGGAGTTAAGTAAAATCCCTTCAAATGAGATTGGGGTGAAGGAAAGATACCTATCATCACCACTACTGTTTAATTTTGTACTGACAATGCTAGGTAGAGTAATAAGAGCAGAAAAAAGACATTGAAAACATTACAATGTGCAATATAGAAACAAAACTATAATTTTTTGCAGATGATGATGAGAAAGTATACTTAGACAATCCCAGATAATCACCCATACTATTAGAAGCAATTAACAATGTTAGCAGTTGCACTCTACAAAATAAACCGACATAAATCAGCAGCATTTCTATTTTCCACCAATAAAGTTCAAAAGCAAAAGTTAGAAAAGGAAATTTCATTCAAAATTACTGTATATTATATAAGATTCTTAGTGGTATACTTGCCAAAACAAATGCAGCGCCAATATAACACAATTATATAACAATTTTTACCCAAAAGAGTCAGATCTAAATAACTGGGAAACATTAATTGCACATGCATAGGCTGAGCTAATAAAATAAAAATGGCAATCATGCCATACCACTGCAAATACAGAAAAATAATTTCTTGGAAAAACATAATAACAATCTGTAAGGAAAAATGATCAGGAATATCAATCTAATGAATGCTTAAAAAAAGATGAGGGAAGAAGGCCTAGCCATACCACTTTGCATACTATATTATAAAGTGGTAATCATCAAAACAATCTGGTACTGGCTAAGAAATAGAGTACTAAATGAATGGAATAGTTTCAGAAATAAACACACAATAGTTAAAGGCCATAATAACTTAGTGTTCGATAACCCCAAGGATCCAAGCTCTGTGGAAAGAGACTACTATTTGATAAAAATCACTGGGTATATTGGAAAATAAGAGGGCAGAAACTAGGCATAGACCAACATTTACAACATACACCACGATAAAGTCAAAATTGATATTTGATAAAGAAAAAAGAGGGCATAATATAAACAAATTAAGGGAAAATGGAAATTTTAATAGCCAAACTCATGGTAAGGGGAAGAATTTATGAACAAACAAGTTACTGAGGACATTAAAAGAAAAGAAATAGCTAATTTTGATTAAGTAAAATTTATAAAGCTTTTTTTAACAAATAAAAACTAATATAAATAGGATTAGAAAGGAAGCAACAAATGGGGGTAGGATGGGGATTATAGCAAATATTTTGAAAAAAGTCTCATTTTTGAACTATTTAGAGGACTGAGTCAAATTTATAAGAATACAAAACATTCACTAATTTATAAATGTTCAAAGGGTATGAATAGACAGTTCTGAGATAAAGAAATTAAAAATGTTACTAATCATTTAAAAATATTCCAAATCACTATAAATAAAAGAAAAGCAAATGCAAACAACTCTAAGGTACCACCTCACATCTGTTAGATTAGATAATAAGACTAATAGAAAAATGATAAAAATTAGAGATGTGAAAAAATCGAGTCACTATTAAACTGTTAGTAGAAATGTCAACTGATAGAATCATTCTGGAGAACTATAGGGAAGCATTCCCCAAGGGCCATAAAACTAGGAATACCCTTTGATTCAGCAATGCAATCTGTATTGCAAAGACATCAGAGATGGGGGGAAAGGACTTATTTGTACAAAAATATTTATAGTACCTCTTTTTGTGGCAAATAATTAGGAACTGAGGAGGTGTCCATCAATCGGCTTAACATGGTATATGATTATAATAGAATACTATTGCATTACAAGAAATGATGAACAGGATAAATCCAGAAAAACTTGGAAAGACATAAAATGATGGAAAGTGAAGGGAACAGAACCAGAACAGTATATACAATAACAGAGATATTGAATTATGATATTCACTGTGAAGCACTAAAGTATCTGTAACAAATCAAGATTCCAAAATAATCCCAAAGGGCTCATGATTAAAATCTCTTTATCTCTGTCTCTTTCTAGATTCTCTGTCTGTCTCTTTCTAAATACACACACACAGACCATGAAGAAAATATTGGAATCTGGTTGCAGATCAAAGCATGACATCTTTCACTTTATTTCCTTCATGATTTTATTTTGGTATGTGTGCTTTATGTTTTCTATCTTGACATGGGAAATATTGAAATGTGTTTTGCATGAAATTACTTATATAACATATCAGACTATTCCTTGCCTTGGGGATGAAGAAGAGATTAAAGAAGGAAAAGCATCTGAATAGCAAAATATCAAGAACAATTGTGAAAAGTTTTTCTAAATATAATTAAAAATAAAATTGTTAAAAAGATAAATAAATATATATATGATAAAAAGATGTCTTTAGGTAAAGGAATTCCAAACCTGTCTAAAACTTGCAAATATTCTAGGTTTTGCCGAAAGATGTGATGACAACAAAATGAGGCCATAGTGAATGATGTAGCCTTTTTGTTATTAAAAAACAGGTTTATTGACAATCAATACATTGATTTTACTTTATCCTTACTTATTTGCATAGCACCATAGATCCACTGACCCTCTAAGTGATGCTTTTAACTATACAATATAATTACCTCCTGGAAGTCTCCAGGTGTAACGATTTTTCATGCCAGTGGACCCAGGCTTCCAACGCCGAGAGAGTGGGACTGTCTCTGTGCATCAGCTTTTCCACTTAAATCTCCTTCACACACAAGTGTCTTTGTGCACACTCATCTACATCACAGATGAAAGCGCACAAAGATAATCGTCATCCTTGGTTACCAAGAGACTACTACTATACTACACTATAATTACCTCCTTTCCAGACTAAAGTTAGAGGTTACCACTATTATAAGACTTTTCTAATCCTTTCCAGTTATTATGTCATTCATTAATTTTCATCAATGTTGCAGAGTTTTTGTGAGGACCAAATAAAATAATATTTGTTAAAAACTTAGTACCTGGCACATAATAGGTGCTATAAAAATAATTATTCTTTCCCCTTTTTATATGTCATATTATCATATCTTTGCCTATTCCCCAAATAGAATGTATGATCCTTGAAATTGGGGACTATTTCATTTATATCTTTGTATTCTCAAGATCTGGTATAGTAATTGGAACACATTAGATGTTTAATAAGTACTCGGTGATTATAATGGTGTGGAATTAATTTGAATAGTGTTTGCTTAATATACATTTGGGTCATTTTACATTTTTAAGAATTTTGATGAAGAAACAAATGTTAGAGGTATATGTTGCTTATCTCAAGTCATCTAATTTTTTTAAGCATGTTGAATGCTTTGTTGTTGTTCAGCAAGCAGGCTACTGGACCAGATTAAGGAAGACTTGGTTTTAAATTCTACTTTAGTTACTAGCTATGTGACCAAAGAAAAATTCATTTAACTTCTGCCTGTCCCAATTCCCTCACATATAAAAGGGATTTAATAACACCGCCCACGTTCCAGGGTTGTAATGAGGGTAAAGTAAGATTACATTTGAAATATGCTTTGCCAAACTTAAAAGCTAAGAGTAGGAGTAAAAGTAAGAGTAGGAGGAGTATAGTAGCCTTGGCATAGAAGGGGCTTAATGAATGTTTCTTAATTGTTTAATTGAGCTTTCTAATACTGATGAGGTTTAAGAAGAGGTCTTCCTACAATTAAAAATATTTTAAAAGAATAATGAGTAAAACATATCTGTCAAAAGGCTAATTAATATTTTCTAACACAGCCTTAACTCAGTCATCCTGTTTCCTGACAAAACTGTTTCAGATATTTCTTTGTTCTTCCCTGTTTCTTCAATTTTTCCCCTACATCTTAAAATGGTAGGTCTCCCAATCTTCTCTAATTGAATTATCCATTAAATTCTGCTCAAAAGAATTACCATTGATTGGGAAAGAAGGGGAGGCCTGATGTGTTTTTATTGCTGGCATCTTGGGTCCTGAAGCTTTGGATCAAGGGATAAATGCATTGTGATCCTAAGGATCACTCTAAGTGGAAGTGACTGCTTTATGAATCTATAATGGAAAGCAAACAATCTTTGGCTCATTTAGAAATGCTTAAGTGGAGGATCTCCGGGAAGGAAGGGAAGCCTTCCAATTAGCTGGCCATGAAAAGGTCAGTCCTGGAAGTTGGAATTAGAGCCTTTATCTTCCTTGAACTGAATGACAATTATCCAAATGCCACAATGTAATTGGAGGCCCAGCTAATGCACTGAGGTGACAGTTGCCCCAGGATGGAGATTTTGATTTGCACAATTACATACCATCAGCAGCTGGGCAAGAACTCTTGTCAACCCATCAAAACTCTCTGGGAAAGGAGGTACACAGAAACAAATGCTGAATCCTCCAACAATAATGACCCCAGTAAGCCAGCATAGAGTGAAGTAACCTTTAAGGAGACCAGTGTGACTTGTGACTCCAGAAGGGGCAGAATTATAATTGGCTATAGTCCAAAAGGGCACCCATGGTGTGTTATCCTGCCATGGGAAGAAAATTTAAAATTCAGTAGGGGTAATGTACATCTATACTCTCTCCTTTTATATCAGAATCCCCAGCCCCCCCCTCCCAAAAAAATCCTCTTTTTCTACTTCAAGAATTACTGGGGTACACTTCCGGGTAATCATGGCTGCAATCTAGATGCCACACGCTTCCTCTCCCCGGCACCGAACGAAATAGAGTACATCAAAGGAGCATAAAAATCACATTTGGAGGAACAGAAGGACACCCCAGAACTCCCAGTACTCCACTGAGGCAAAGGTACGTGGGATTTGAACATTTCCACACTATAATAAGGAGGAAAAACTTGCACAGAAAAGTGAACTGAGCCGCCCTTTCCCCACCCCACCTCCCCCACTAAACCAGAGTGAGATACCTGAGCGCTCACCGGGACAACGAGTGAGTGGGGAACGTCTCTGTCTCGGGGGGGGGGGCACTCCAGGGTCCTTGGGATCTGGGGACTGCCAGGAAAAAACGTCTCAGGGCAGTTTCACTGGAGAATCCAGCGCTTCAGCGGAGCTGTACTTGGGGCGGCTGTGCTGAACATCTCCGTGGAGCTAAACACCAGGGGCGGACCACGAGTTGATTATCTGGGCGGAGCTGAACACCTGGGCAGTGTGGCTATGATCAGGGGCCCAGCGCTCTAAGAAACCTCGGATGCTGGGAAGAACTAGTCTGAAGCAACCTAAATTCACAGAAAAACCGCCCATATAACCAAGATCCCAGACAAAAAAGGAAAGGGGAATAAAACCACCAAAGGGATGGCTCACATGGCCCAAAATCAAATCTCCAGGAAGAAAGGGAAAAAAGTGACTATTGAAAACTTTTATGGTGGAAGTAACCAAGGAAAAGAGGAGAATGAGGAGGAAATCCAAAAAAATTCAGAACACGCCTCCCAAAATGGAAACTATCAACAAGCTCTGGAAGATCTCAAACTGGAACTTATCCAAAAGATGGAAACCTGGAAAGAAAAATGGGAGAAAGAGATCAGCTGTCTGACAGATAAGAATGCTCAATTGGAAAAAGAACTCGAAGCATCCAATAGAAGGGCAGACAAGGCTGAAAAGCAAAACCAGTCCCTAACAACCAGAATTAAGCACCTCGAAGAAAGTGAGATGATAAAAGAGCAAGAATCAATAAAGCAAACCCAAAAAATTAATGAATTAGAAGAAAACATAAAATATCTCACTGAGAAGGTCAAAGATCTGGAAAACAAAGGGAGAAGAGAAAATCTCCGAATTATTGGTCTCCCAGAAAAACCAGAGATAAACAATAAACTCGAAATTATTCTACAGGAGATTATAAAAGAAAATTGCCCTCACGTTCTGGAGCAAGGGGGCAAAATAGAAATAGAAAGGATTCATAGAACACCTTCTATACTAAATCCCCAAAAGACAACGCCTAGGAATGTAATTGCCAAATTCAAGAGCTTCCAAGTAAAGGCGAAAATCCTACAAGAAGCCAAGAAGAAGAGCTTCAGATATAAGGGGGCTCCCATAAGGATCACACACGACTTAGCGGCTAACACACTAAGAGACCTCAAAGCATGGAACATGATATTTAGAAAGGCAAGAGAGCTGGGTCTCCAACCAAGAATCAACTACCCAGCAAAACTGATTATATACTTCCAGGGGAAAGTATGGGCATTCAACAAAATAGAAGATTTCCAAGCATTTGCTAATAAAAGACCAGAGCTCTGTGGAAAGTTCGATATCCAAGCTCAGAAAGCAAGAGAAACATGAAAAGGTAAATATGAAAGAAAGGGAAAAGGAGATAAATCTTATCTTTTTCTTTAAGTCAAACTCTCTTCTATAAGGACTACATTTACATCAAACTATATATATTAATATGTGGGGAAAATGTTTTGTGTAACTCTCATAAATTGTATCATCATAAGAGTAGTTAGAAGAAACATGCATAGGGAAAGATTGGGACATTAAGAAGATTTGGGGAAAGTGGGGACAAAGAAAGGAAAAGGGAGGGGGGAAACAAATCGATAATACTAAGAATAACTTCAAGAAATTGGGGGGGGGAATCAATAGAATAATCTTTCCCATATAAAGATACACATGGGAAGGGGAGGGGAAGAACTCTCAGATGAGAAGGAGAGGAAGGGAGCGTGAAGTGGAATTGCTTAAACTTTACTCTCTGTGAAATCAAATCTGAAATGGAAGAATATCTAGATCCAGTGGGATCCTGAATTCTATCTTATCCATTAGGGCAAGAAAGAAAGGAAAATTAAGGAGGGGGTGGGGGGTGGGAATACAAAAAGGGAGGGAAGGAGAGGGGGGAGGGGAAGAGAGCATAAAAAGGGAGGGGCTAGAAAGGGAAGCATCTCAAGGGAGGGGACTAGGGGAACTGATCTAAAGTAAATCACTGGTTCAAAAGGAGAAAGCTAAAGAAGAAAGGTCAGAACTAGGGGAAGATATCAAAATGCCAGCGAATCCACAAATGACAATCATAACTTTGAACGTGAATGGGATGAACTCACCCATAAAATGTAGACAAATAGCAGATTGGATTAGAACCCAAAACCCTACCATATGTTGTCTTCAAGAAACACATATGAGAAGGGTTGACACTCACAAGGTTAGAATTAAAGGTTGGAGTAAGACCTTTTGGGCCTCAACTGATAGAAAGAAGGCAGGAGTTGCAATCATGATATCTGACAAAGCCAAAGCACAAATAGACCTGATCAAAAGGGATAGGGAAGGTAAATATATTCTGCTAAAAGGGAGTATAGACAATGAGGAAATATCACTAATCAACATATATGTACCAAATGGTATAGCATCCAAATTTTTAATAGAGAAACTAGGAGAATTGAAGGAGGAAATAGACAGTAAAACCATATTAGTGGGAGACTTGAACCAACAACTATCAAATTTAGATAAATCAAACCAAAAAATAAACAAGAAAGAGGTAAAAGAGGTGAATGAAATCTTAGAAAAATTAGAGTTAATAGACATATGGAGAAAAATAAATAGGGACAAAAAAGAATACACCTTCTTTTCAGCACCACATGGCACATTCACAAAAATAGATCATACACTAGGTCATAGAAACATGGCACTCAAATGCAGAAAAGCAGAAATAATAACTGCAGCCTTTTCAGATCACAAGGCAATTAAAATATTGATCGGCAAGGGTACATGGAGACCCAAATCAAAAATTAATTGGAAATTAAATAACATGATACTCCAAATTCGGATAGTTAGAGAAGAAATCATAGAAACAATAAACAATTTCGTTGAAGAAAATGACAAAGGCGAAACATCCTTTCAAACCTTATGGGATGCAGCCAAGGCAGTACTTAGGGGAAAATTCATATCCCTGAGTGCATATATTAACAAATTAGGGAGGACAGAGACCAAGGAATTGGAAATGCAAATCAAAAAACTTGAGAATGAACAAATTAAAAACCCCCAGAAGAAAACCATACTAGAGATCCTAAAAATTAAGGGAGAAATTAATAAAATAGAAAGTGACAGAACTATTGAGCTAATAAACAAGACTAGAAGCTGGTACTTTGAAAAAACAGACAAAATAGACAAAGTACTGGTTAATTTAATTAAAAAAAGAAAAGAAGAAAGGCAAATTAACAGCATCAAGGATGAAAAGGGGGATCTCACCTCCAATGAAGAGGAAATTAAGGCAATCATTAAGAACTACTTTGCCCAACTATATGGCAATAAATATACCAACCTAGGTGATATGGATGAATATTTACAAAAATATAATTTGCCTAGACTAACAGAAGAAGAAATAGTTTTCTTAAATAATCCCATATCAGAAAAAGAAATCCAACAGGCCATCAAAGAACTTCCTAAGAAAAAATCCCCAGGGTCTGATGGATTCACCAGTGAATTCTATCAAACATTCAGAGAACAGTTAATCCCAATACTATACAAACTATTTTACATAATAAGCAAAGAGGGAGTTCTACCAAACTCCTTTTATGATACAAGCATGGTACTGATTCCAAAACCAGGCAGGCCAAAAACAGAGAAAGAAAATTATAGACCAATCTCCCTAATGAATATAGATGCAAAAATCTTAAATAGGATACTAGCAAAAAGACTCCAGCAAGTGATTAGAAGGGTCATCCACCATGATCAAGTAGGATTTATACCAGGGATGCAGAGCTGGTTCAACATTAGGAAAACTATCCACATAATTGAGCACATCAACAAGCAAACCAACAAGAACCACATGATTATCTCAATAGATGCAGAAAAAGCCTTTGATAAAATATAACACCCATTCCTACTAAAAACACTAGAAAGCATAGGAATAGAAGGGTCATTCCTAAATATAATAAACAGTATATATCTAAAACCATCAGCTAATATCATCTGTAATGGGGATAAACTAAATCCATTTCCATTAAGATCAGGAGTGAAACAAGGATGCCCATTATCACCTCTATTATTTGACATTGTATTAGAAACGCTAGCAGTAGCAATTAGAGAAGAAGAAATTGAAAGAAAAAGAAATTGAAGGCACTAAAATAGGCAAGGAGGAGACCAAATTTTCACTCTTTTCAGATGACATAATGGTCTACTTAAAGAATCCTAGAGATTCAACCAAAAAGCTAATCTAAATAATGAACAACTTTAGCAAAGTTGCAGGATACAAAATAAACCTACATAAGTCATCAGTATTTCTATATAATTCCAACACAGCTCAGCAGCAAGAACTAGAAATAGAAATCCCATTCAAAATTACCTTAGACAAAATAAAATACTTAGGAATCTATCTCCTGAGACAAACACAGGATCTATATGAACACAACTACAAAACACTTTCCACACAACTAAAACTAGACTTGAACAATTGGAAGAACATTAACTGCTCATGGGTAGGATGAGCCAATATAATAAAAATGACCATCCTACCCAAACTCATCTATCTATTTAGTGCCATACCCATGGAACTTCCAAAATTTTTTTTTTACTGATTTAGAAAAAAACATAACAAAGTTCATTTGGAAGAACAAAAGATCAAGGATATCCAGGGAAATAATGAAAAAAAAATACAAAGGAAGGGGGTCTTGCAGTCCCAGATCTCAGACTATATTACAAAGCAGCGGTCATCAAAACAATTTGGTACTGGCTAAGAGACAGAAAGGAGGATCAGTGGAATAGACTGGGGGCAAGCAAACTCAGCAAGACAGTATATGACGAACCCAAAGATCCCAGCTTTTGGAACAAAAATCCACTATTTCATAAAAACTGCTGGGAAAATTGGAGGACAGTGTGTGAAAGATTAGGCTTAGATCAACACCTCACACCCTACACCAAGATAAATTCAAAATGGGTGAATGACTTGAACATAAAGAAGGAAACTATAAGAAAATTAGGCGAACACAGAATAGTGTACATGTCAGACCTTTGGGAAGGGAAATACTTCAAAACCAAGCAAGAATTAGAAAGAGTTACAAAATGCAAAATAAATAATCTGGATTACATCAAATTAAAAAGTTTTTGTACAAACAAAACCAATGTAACCAACATTGGAAGGGAAGTAACAAACTGAGAAACAATCTTGATAACAAAAACCTCAGACAAAGGTCTAATTACTCAAATTTATAAAGAACTAAATCAATTGTACAAAAAATCAAGCCATTCTCCAATTGACAAATGGGCAAGGGACATGAACAGGCAGTTCTCAGCCAAAGAAATCAAAAGTATTAATAAGCACATGAAAAAGTGCTCTATATCTCTTATAATCAGAGAGATGCAAATCAAAACAACTCTGAGGTATCACCTCACACCTAGCAGATTGGCTAACATGACAGCTATGGAAAGTAATGAATGCTGGAGGGGATATGGCAAAGTGGGGACATTAATTCCTTGCTGGTGGAGTTGTGAATTGATCCAACCATTCTGGAGGGCAATTTGGAACTATGCCCAAAGAGCGATAAAAGAATGTCTACCCTTTGATCCAGCCATAGCACTGCTGGGCTTGTACCCCAAAGAGATAATAAGGAAAAAGACTTGTACAAGAATATTCATAGCTGCGCTCTTTGTGGTGGCCAAAAATTGGAAAATGAGGGGATGCCCTTCAATTGGGGAATGGCTGACCAAATTGTGGTATATGTTGGTGATGGAATACTATTGTGCTCAGAGGAATAATAAAGTGGAGGAATTCCATGGAGACTGGAACAACCTCCAGGAAGTGATGCTGAGTGAAAGGAGTAGAACCAGGAAAACATTATACACAGAGACTGATACATTGTGGTAAAATCGAAGGTGATGGACTTCTCTATTAGTATCAATGCAATTTACCTGAACAATCTGCAGGGATCTAAAAAAAATACTACCCACAAGCAGAGGATAAACTGTGGGAGTAAAAACACCGATGAAAAGCAACTGCTTGACTACAGGGTTGGAGGAGATAAGTCTGAGGAGAGACTAAATGAACACTATAATGCAAATTCCAACAACAGGGAAATGGGTTCGAGTCAAGAACACATGTGATAACCAGTGGAATCATGCGTCGGCTATGGGAGAGGGAAAGGCGGGGGGGGGGGTTAAGGGGGAGAAGAGGAAAAGAAAATGATCTTTGTTTCCAGTGAATAATGTATGAAAACGACCAAATAAAATAATGTTTTAAAAAAAAAGAATTACTGGGGTAACTATTTCCTCTGGACTCTCCATTCTAACTTTGGATAACTCTTTTTTTTTTAATTTGAAGGATTTCTGACTATTTTGATTTAATGATCAAATGACAACCAATATTTGTGCTTCAAGTAGCTAAATTCCCCTAGAACAAAGACAGTGTCTTGAATAATTCAAGTCAAATCCTTATTATGTGCCATTGGTATATGTTTAGTTACTTGGGATACAAAGTAACAGATGACTTCAAGGAGCTTTGGGGTAAGGAAGGCATGTACACAGATCTGTAGGCAAGGAATATATCTCTATATATTTATATATGTATATATACACAGATACCCAGATATATATGCATCTACAAGAACATGTACTATATAATTTTCTCTATATGTAAGCATATATGATCATATATTATAAATACTGACCTATGTGCACATTAATACATAATTCATATATACATGTATGTTATTTTAAAAGCTATTTGAAGAAGAGAAAGAAATATTAATAATTAAGAGAATCAAGACGTTTTCCTTTGGTAGTCCTGAACCTTAAAGGGATGAATAAGGAAGGAAAAAAGGTTAAAGAAGTGAAGAAAAACTTGGGACAAAGTATAAAGACATGTGATAGAATTTCTCTTTGGCTTTTTAGCCAGGTGTGAAAGGGAGAGCAATATCTAATCACACTAGAAAGATATATTAAAGTCAGACTGTAAGGTAATTGTTAAGAGTACCAAAAGTAGCCATGACAGAAACAATATCATCATCATCATCATCATCATCAACTGGATTATTTTTTACAAAGTATCTCAAAGCCTTTTCCAAGCCCTCACACATCTCCTGGGAAGACATGATTATCAAGACCTTTTCTCCTTCACCTCTCAACATTCTCCTTGATATATTTCAGTGTCTTAAAAAATAAAAGATTCTTCTCTACAATGTCTCCAACAAATAGGTGCTAGACCTTTCCTTGGAGAATTTCAGTTACAGGGCTTCTAATACTTCTTGAAACAAACCACATTGGCACTTTTCTCTATTACTTTGACCAAGTTATTTTAATTTCCTGGGCCTCTATAAAATGAACCTATGGAGGAATGGCACAGTAAATCCCCATATATCTAGAAAGATTATAGATTCAACTTAAATAATATCAAGAAAGCTGATCATTAAACTTTTTTATTATAAGCATTTATACTTTAAAATCTGCAAATGCTACAGAAGAAAATGTGGTTATTATTTTACTGATTGTCTAGATGTAAAATAGTAAGAGGGAAAATTAAGTTTAAAATATTTAGAATATGCTTTTTTTTCTTACAGAGGGCTAGTTGTTAAACATTTACCAGCATAATTTTGCTGGATCTGCTAGAATCTTGTGAATCAGTCATAGTGGAGTCTGTATTTATGTGAAACAGACAGAGATAAGAAATTTTTAGAGTAATGTTTTGCCTAGGAAATTAGGCTTAGACAACTATGATTAGAGTAGGTGGTGTGATCCTCAGTGTAGAGAAGAAAGCAAAATGTAAATTTCTTGAGAAATGACTTTATTTTTTCACCTTTGAATCTCAGTTCCTAGTATAGTGCCTGGGATATAGTATCCATTTATCGATGCCTGCTGAATATTAATAGCTAGTTTATGTATAGGAATTTAAGTGTGGCAAAGGACATCAAATGCCAACTCCTTTAATCCTGAAACAACTCATAGTAATAGTAGAGACATAATTAACATAATTTTACATACAGGAAAACCAAGGTTGATATAGGTCAAGCAATTTGCTTATGGTCTAAGATCTAGTAAATCATTGAGGAATGGTTTAAATATAGGCATTCTTGGCTGAGCCCAACAATGTGCCAACCACCTGCCAATTACATTGGATTGCATTTGTTTTAATTATATTGGATTTTATTTCATTGAATTATATCAAATTGAAGGCAGATTTGGGATGATGGAACACCTAGGGTAAGATTATAGTGAAGAGTTGGACTAGAGATTAAAGACCATAGAGTCCAAGAGAGGTCCAAGATTAAATGACTTGTTTAGGATAACACAGTTAATAAACAACGATGACTGAAAGTGAACCCAGGCCCCCTTAACTCATAAACCATGTCTCTTTAACCTTGAGGAATTGGTGATCAGTGTCAAAAACAAATTTTTCAAAAACTGGCCATGAGAAGACCTATTTTCTGTATTCACTACATCAAGATAGGGGTATATTCTATGATGTCACAGTAGCATGCCTCTACTACCAGATGGGAGCATAATATGTCATCCTTCTGGAATGTTGCACAGGAGGTTCAAAGGGAAATTGTCTTCCAGATAAGCAATATTTGTGTCCCTTCCTAACGTCTATGAATAAATGCCAATAATTATTCCTCTAGGAAAGAGAGCTGAGAATTCTGCATATTAGTCCAATCAGCATTCTGTCATTTCATTTGAAGGGACGGGGAAAGGTCTGGCAGCTACAAAGATTGATGTTGAGCTAAACAAGCTGTTAGGTGGTCAGGTCATGTACATTACTGAAGGTTTTTTTCCCCTTTTCTTTTAATGAATAATAAGTTAGACTAGTGATTTCATTCCTAATTCATAGAGTACCCTAGACTCCACATAGCTCAAGATTGCATCAGTCAGCCAAACATTTACATGACTAAAGGGGAATCCATCCTATTTGCTGTTAATAAAGTGTATCTTATATCATATTGTAAATCATTCCCTTAAACATTGACAGTTGGTTGGGGGATTAGAGGGTGTGAGATATGACCATGAGAAAGCTCTGCAATATTAATATTGAATGTATTTTATGCATCAGGTCCTGTGCCCTGGATTGCAAAGAGATCTTTTGCTAAGTTAAAAGCATCATTAAAGGAACAAGAATGCAATTATGGGACTGAGTTATGGTGCAGTGCTATAATGGCCATGAAGTACTACACTTAAAGGGTAAATTAAATTAGGCTTAGACAAATCATAAACGTGTTTGTGAACGAAGAATTCTTTGCCCAACCAGTTCAAGATAAAAGGTCTGCTCTCTGAGCTGGGGGAATGTGATTTCATGAGAAGACAGCAGAGATAGCTGTGAGTACCAAATATTAATCAAGCTAATGGAGAACTTGAAAAGACAGAAGTAGTAAGGAGAACCTTGAAGTGAATGTTGCCCTTAATTCTAAGTTACTGGAGCATGTCATGTACAGAATTCATACATTTTCATAGATTATACAAGATTTTATTCTGTATTAATTAATATTCTAAAAATTGTAGAGGCACTGAAGGGATCTTTTCTTTTTCACAGAAGAGCCAATGAAATTCTTTTCTTCACTCCTTTGTTCCTTCCTTCATTCCATCCTTAGTTTATTCATTCCTTTCATTCTTCCCTCATTCCCTCCATCCCTCCTTTGTTTCTTTGTTTCTTTCTTCATTTCTTTCTTTCCCTTTATATCTTTCTTTCTTTTTCTTGGAAAAATATTGAAATTTTAAAAGAAGCTTTTGTCTACCTCGAAACCACGAGCAAAAGATTCCTTCAATTACCCAAAGGAGATCTAGCTCAATCTACCATGAACCCATATTTCCCAGGTCATAATAGGTTAGATCATACTATTTGTCTAAGATAGGAATAGTAATGGACAAGTTCTTTAAAACAATTTGTGTATCCAAAGACAAGTGGTAATTTTGATCATGAACATTCTTCCTTTATTTGTTTCTTATTGTTGTGGAGATGGTCAGAATCAAAAGTCTTGTATCACTGGCCATCTCTTTCATGAGATTCTCCAATTTCTTTGGGCTTGATACAACCAGCACAATGCTATCCACAAACAAGAGATCCTGTATTTCCTCAATCAACACACAGAATCCCTTCTTCTTCTAAATTGCGTATTTATTTAACTTTTTTTTTTCTGCCATGTACTTCTTTGGCAGGCTGCTGAAATTTCTGGACCCTTTTCCAAAATGTATTTTTAAATACCCAAAATGTAATACACAGGAAAATAAAGGAAACCAAAGACATAGAAAAAATTAAATGTTTTCTTCCTCCTCCTTTTTAATACTTTACACTGAAATCTATTCAGGAAATTGGTCACACCTTAGGAAACTGATAAAGATGATTGATGCATGTAAACTCCTCCATTTCAATGGCAAAAAGGTTTGAGAAGCCTATGTCTCCTTGTGTTATTCCTTGTCTAATATTTGTGGTCAAGCCAGACAACAACAGAATCATTTAAAAATATAACTTGCAAGAAATATTGCACATTTTTTATGTATGAATTAGAGTTCGTAAGAGCATTTTGTTGGTTGACCATAAGACAATGCTTTGTTTGAAATTTTTTTCTTTGTAATAAAAGAATATATATTTACAGAGGAATTTTGAATCATTTAGCTTTCATTTAACTGTGTCATGATTAAGATGTGTTCTAATGTTGAAAATAACTTTTGAAAGATCCCTCAGGGAGCTTGCTATCTTTCATAAATGCATGTCCTATATATATTTCATAAGGATTGATTACAAAGTAAGACTTTAGATGTGCAGCTAATTATATTATCTCAGCATTTCTGACATTAATAAGGTCAGAATTGTTTTTGTTTTATTTTTCTGTAAAATTTGTGGTTTCTTTTCCTTCAAATAACTTGTATATCAGTTCCTCAACACTCTTATGATTGAAAGACCTCCAGTAAATCTTCCTTGGTATCAGGTTTTTTTTTGTTTTATTCTGTTTAAAACTGTACTCAGTATTTTGAAACTACCTGTATACTTGGTCTATTATGAAAACACCACATTCTTTCCTCTTTATTGCTATTAATACCTTCCATAAGCACATTATAGACTATGATGATAATATTAGAGTTGGTGTGGTTGCTTCATGATATTTTTTGCAAGAAATAGTGTTTTTACAATGTTTTTACCAGAATATTCCATTTGTGATCCTTATCTAAGTATGTATGACAATAAAGGAATAAAAGTCTATTGCTGATTTTTAGTTATGAGCTCATGATACAGTTTTTCCATTCAGATTGCTATTGAATAGGAACAAACTTGCTTTTACATTACAATTTTGGACAATACAAATTGTTACAAAATTTCTATGGATTGATGCCATTCGTAGTGGATAAAATGAAATACTTTTGCAATTAAGAACAAGACTCACATTCCACATCTTTTTGATATTGTCTATATGACTTGGCAAATTATTTGAGCCCTCTGTGTTCTTGGCATATTTCCACAAATATCAGTTGGAAAGGAAGTTCTCTTCACTTAGAGTGGCAGAATTTCCTTGAAATTAAAGGTCTACTCGGGATCTCTTAATTCCATAACTCTTGTCTTTGTCACTTCTATCTACTGTGCTTAGTTCTGTCATCAGACTTAAGTAGAACAAGTTTATTCCTTCTTTGACAAGAGAGTGCTTCATATATTTGTAGCTAACCATCATGCATACCAACCATCTCAGTTCCCACTCACCCCATCATCATTCTGAGTTATACATTAAATTATATACTGAATGAGTTTATCTGCTGCTAGATTAGCATGTGTACTGGGGACATCTAATCTCACTCATTAGTTTAGGAGGGGAGAGTTTCATCTGAAGACATTATCTTTGTTAATTGGAAAAAAAACAATGGAATCAATTTCTTAAATAAAACTGTGACAATATGATGATTTCCATCAAGCTGATCTGATGTTAGGAAGTGTTGGGATGCTTCACCTCTAGTAGTTCATTAAAGCACTAAATCATGTTGATCATTTTTGTGACAATGTTATTGTGTATAAATATTTGGAAATGTACCCTCTGAAAAGCTTGAAGTCACTGTCATTGGGTATATTACACACACCCCAAAATCAAGTGGTGAAGAGAAGTTCTGACCTTGATTCTAAAGTAATTTCTATCAGTCTCTTTTAAGGGAACCTATGATAAAGAGGGGAAATGGAGGTATAACAGAGTTTAGACTTGGATTCAATAACTGTTGCATAAGTTGAAGGACCATAAAAAAGAATCTTTCACTCTAGAAAGGGTCCCTTGAACCTTCATGCAAATCATTTAGATGAGAGAGTCTCCATATCACTGAAAGATCTGGCAGAGTGTTGTGGGAAAATAAATCTCTTAAAATCAAAAGCCCTGGGTTCAAATTTGAGCTTACAATCATACTGATTATATTTCAAATTTTTTAAACATAATTAAATCCTCCATGTTTGTTCCCCCCATAAAAATATAGATATAGCCCTAGAAAATGAGGGTTGAATCGAGTGTCAGAGGTTCTTAGTTCTTTAATATAATTATATTGGGACAAAGTTTCATGAAATCTAATACTCTGAGGAAAATAGAGAGGGACTTAGATTTTTCCCTTTCACAAATTAAAGAAAAAGTTGGAAAACAACTGTATTTGAATTATAATTATCCTACAGAGAAAATATGCCAGTCAGTAGAATTTGAGTAACTGATGATATAGCACTAGTATAAATGTAAGCTATTTAAAAATAAGTTTTTTTCTTTTTTTTCTATTTTTCTGTTTTATTATTTTTTTTTTCATTTGTGTTTGTATCCTTTACACCTGGCATTATACCTATGTAATTTTAGGGACTTAAGAATTGATTGATGATTAATAAAGACCAGAAGAAAAGTAACTGGCTCAATTTTTTGAAGATGAAGATTTAAAGAAAGCATTCAAAGAGAAGCTAGGCCTGAAAGGAGACAGGCTCCCTCTTTTCTTTTCCTATAGCATTTTCATGTTTATGAAAGTGTAAATTTGTTGCCTTAACTTCATTGCAAGGGCAACTAAAGAGAAGATACTTCAATCATCTTAGTCTCATTTTACAGATTTTTAAACTGAGGTTAAAAGAAAGGAAGAATGAAGAAGTTATCTAGAATCACATTGCTAGTATCAGAGAAATGGCTTATGCACAGTTCTCTCTGGACCCCTAGTCAAACTGTTTTTCCACTACATCAATTATGAATAAAACAATTTTTCTTGGTGATAGGAAGTGCAAATATTATCGCTATTTTTCAAATGAGGCCTCAGGGCCTAGTGTATGTAGTGAAATTATTTGGTAAAAATTATAGGAGATGGAAAATGGTAGGAAATGGATGGAGATGTTTGTTTTAAGAGCATTTTAGTACCATTTTGCTCCATCACCCTCTTCCAGTTTAGCTCTGTGTAATGAAAAATTTGCAATTAGGATGATGGTATTGTGAGATAAGATATAGTAAGATTTGGATTTAAAAATACCTCATTAAAAAAAGATGAAAATATTCTATTGAAAAATACCTAAAATAGATCAGGGTTTTCTTTTTAAAGAAAATAAAATATAATTGTAAAATAAATTTATATCTATTACCAAACCAATAGCCATGACTGGAAGTCATAGTCTTTTATTGTTTCCAAGGTTTTTTCATTGCATTGGCGCAAAAGTACGGTGGGTTAGGTAGGTGGTTTAAGGGTCATTATTATCATTTTACAGATCAGGTTGTTTCCTAGTGCATATTATGTACCAGAAACTCTCCTAAGTTGTGGAGATATAATGAGACTCAAGGGAATGTCCCTGTACTCAAGAACCTCAAATGAGTCATTTGAGCCTCTGAGCAGTTAAATGGCTTGCCCAATGTCATGCACATACCAACTCTCACAAAGACATGTAAAACTAAATCTCAAGCCAGGTCACCCTGATTTCAAATCCAGTATTTTTTTCTCCATTATATAAGAGATTGTATACATGTTTTCACTAATTTTCTGCTCTATCTGTGCTTGCTACACATGGCATAATCCTTCAGTCAAGCAATCATTCAAATAGATATTAATTAAGCATATGCCATGTGATGGCCACTGTTCAAAGCTCTTCAGATAGAATGAAATAGTTCCCACTCTAGTGGGACATAAAATTACACTTGTGAGATATGGAATCAATGAAAGAAAATTGATATAAATGAGAATGAAGTACCTAAATCCAGGGTAGTCTGTGAAGGAGAACACCAACAGTTAGGTTGGGTTCAAGAACAACTTCATATATACATTTACTTTTGAACTATGTATTGAAGGAGAAAGGGGGTTCTATTAGAAGCATATGAGAAGACAGTAAATTCCAGATACTGAGGATATATTGCCCAATGTCTCAGATACAGAAAATGGAGTATTCTGTGTAGAAAAAAGAGAAGCCCAGTTTGACTAAATCACAGTATATGAGTATAAATGGAAGAGGTGGGGTAAGGTCCATTAAGGCTGGAAAGACAGACTGGGGCTAGATTGTGGAAGGCTATTAAAGGTGTTTTAAAGGCTAAATGAAGAATTTTATATTTTTTCTATTTCCAATGGTGAGTCATTAGAGTTGATTAAGGCTGTGAAATTTAAATTAATATACATATACATATATTGACATACAAAAATAATACACATGCATATATGTGTGAACATTTATACATGTATTTCAATAGGGATTTATTGAGATTCTATTCTATGAAAGGCACTGAGATACACACTAGGGCTACAAATACAAAATTAATCCATTCCTTTCCGTATGAAACTTAAATTTTACTAGGCAAAAACATGTTTATTTCTTGCTTTCATATTTACTTTGTAGATATGGGGTTAGTAGATAGATAGATAGTACATAGATACTATGTAGATATAGATATATATGTAGATATAAAGCAATTAGGCATTGAAGACATCAATAGATGGAAGTATCAAGAAACAACAAGCATAAAAACAGAATTGGTCAACTTGCCTAAATGTAAAATATAGCCAAGAATTGCAAAACGTGAAAAAGAATTGTTGATGGTTGTCATCTATGAAAATGCAGTCAGGAAATTAAATATTGTATGAGGGAAAGTAAGTATTTCATATTAGCAAGCATACAGGTTGGCCTGGGGGGAATGGGATTTTGAAAAGTCTGGAAAGGAAGGATGAAGTTGGATTATCAGAGACTCTAAAGAGCTGCACACAGGGATTCTGTATTTTATTTCAAAGGAAAGAGAGGACTACAGATATCAGAAAAGAAATGAGGTAATCTCTACTTTGTTGTCTGTTATTAGACAGTGCAGTATTTAATAAGTGGTGTCACCTGGCAGACATTTTCTTCATGCTTTGTTTCCATAAACTCCCTGAGAAATCAGCCTCCTTACTTAGGAATCATATTAAAAATTTTATAGTATAATGTAGAATGACTGTGAATAATAATTTTTCCATTAACATAACATTTCACTTACTAAGGTCTATCTATATCTTGATTTACATATCCAAGTATTAAAAGTCACAGTAATGAATGTTTTAAGGATTTTTCAGGTAGACAACACTGTTCTGTAAATTGGTAGACTTAGTTCCTTGTAACTTTTCTACTTTTTTACTAACTGGGAAACTTAGGCAAATCATATCTTAGAATAATAATTAGAACATATAATATGGGTGAAAATTCATATTAAATCACTAAGATACCATAGAGCTCTAAAGTAATCTCTTTTACCCTTCTGTTATACAATGCAGATTCAAATATTTGCCAACAATAGACACAGATAATTGGTGCAATAACCAAAATTTATGTATTACTAGAGGTTGACTTGATACTCTCCAAGATTTCTCCAAGCAATGAAATTCTATGATCATATTTAGGATTCCCTCTAGACTTGTTAAGACAGCACCGCAAGTAAAGAATCAGTAAGTTTTTGATTCATAATTGGACTTAACCGTTTTCTGCAGTGAAACGTCCTGGGGCAAGTATGTAGGTACCCTGTGAAGGTAAGTAACTCTCATTGGAGCTCATTTTGTCCCCCCACACAGGGATATTATTTGATCTGACACTTTTTTATGGTGGAACTTTTTACAGACTCTATAACCTCAAAAATTCTGAGTTGATAGACTATCACATTATCACAAAGTGAACAACAACATAGATCCATAGTCAGTGAGACCTGAACTGAACTTTGTCTGAAACTATCCATGCAAACTGTGTTATTTAACATTTATGAAATATTAATTTTATTTTCTGTGTAAAAGAATTATTAGTATCTATATCATTGTGGATGCTATATGGCTCAAATGAAACAATAGAAAGGTAAAATAATATGTAAAACTTAAAGTGTCATATCAATGTCATTTGTTTTTAAGACTAGGAACATAGTGTATCAACACATTCTCAATTTGATATAAAGATGTCTCTCATGACTTTAAACAAATTAAATGGTTGGATTTGTTGGGCAATAGGTCAAATGGCTATGATGAATCTGTGATCCAAATATGGCACAATCCTGCTATTATTTATCATAATTGTTTTCTTTCTCATGCTATACTTCTCACCAACTGCAATAATCAGTTTAAAAAGATCTGAACTAAGAAGTTAAATATAAGGTCTCTTCCATTTTTCTAAATTAACAAATCCCATAGAAAAGTGATGGTGAACATTTTAGATACAGAATGCTGAGCTATCTCAGAATGCTATCTCTCCAAGACTGAGTTCCATGCTGTACCCTGTCCCACCCTTAACCCACACAGAGGAGGGAGAAAGTGCTCCCATTGAGCTGCCAGCAAAAGGGATGGGTGAAGTGAAGAATGCCCTCAGTGAATTATTAAAGGGGAGGCAAGTGGCCTAAGGTTTCCCCTCCCCTCCAGTTATGATGCCTGTGAGACACCCAACTTATCCTCAGTACACTCCCATTGGACTGCTGGGCAGAGGAGTGGGTAATGTGAAAAAATGTCTTTAGGTGTGGTGGAGAGGGGGAAGGGAGCAGCTTCACCTGAATCCCTCTGCTTTTCTTGTAACAAATTCTTAGGGAAGTAGGGAGGGTGGCACATGTACTCACAGAGAGCACTCTGCATGTCATCTTTGGCACTTATGCCATAGGTTTGCCACTACTTCCCTAGAATGTGTGTTAAATTTCATTTCCCCTTGGATTAAAACAATATTATGTATATATTGAAAGCAGAAGACATCAAATGTTATTCTGTTATGATAAAAATGGGGAATTGGCCAGAGGTCTATATATTTTTTAATAGAACTGAGAAGGTGAGAGAAGAGATAGATTTCTCTTAAGGAAAGATTAACATGACTATAGCATCTCCATTTAGCTGGCTTTCAAGCCTATATCTTATCTAACCTTCTCTCATCCCACTGACTCTCATATGTGACCCCTCCTGAATGAAGTGTTGCTCTTCCTCCTCTGCTGGCACCACCCAAGAGACATTCACCCTTCTTAGAAGGAGGATAAGAAGAAGGAGGACAAGAAATACAAGGAGAAGGAGAAGGAAAATAAATTTAAAAGAACTATAAATTACTCTGTCCCACCAACAGTAGCAAGAATAGCACTGCTATTATCAACACTTTCACTGCGATTACCATCATAATCCGTGAGATATTTTTTTTTTAATGTTTAGAAACTGCAGTACACTAGCTGGTTACATTAGCATAGGAATAGAAAACCACATTTTCAGATAAAACAATTCTTGGACTCCTGGTATAATCATTAAAGGATAAATCAGACAGATTAATGAACTTGATTAATGGAGATACAACAAAGAAGAAAATGAGTTATTTTCAATTTGCAATTTGATCTAAGAGTCTCATGGCATTTCCTTTGCCCCAGAGGAAAAGAAAATGTAATTTTAATGCCTCAATGTAACTGAATGAAAATATGAAAATCTTAAGGACTTTTCAAAAAAAATATGGAAATCCATGTGTTCGTATTCAAAAGTACAAAGTGGATCTTTCTTCCAGTTCTTTTTTCCCTTTGACATCCCATATTCTTTTGGCTAACTTTGCTCTAAGACTTAACTAATTTTTGTTGTTATTTTCAAAGAAAACAAATAGAAGAATGTCGTTGTATCCTGAGTTTGTTATTCCTCTTAATTTTCCTGTCCATCAAATTCACCCCAACATATACTGGAGTCAAAAGGAATTAAAGTCAATTTTTAAAAAATGAGAAAATATTAAGTCAATGTGTCCAAAATGTTGGAAATTGCAGTATTGCCTATATATCTTATTGCCTCTGTTCAGGACACATTTTGGAAATTGTCTTTATTTTAGGAAGATAGTAATTAATTTGAAGAAATGCAGAAAAGGATGATTAGGATTATAAAGGATCAGTGACAACTATTGTGAATATTTCTGTAGAAGATGTCTCAGCAGTAAAACAATAGATATATATTCAGAATTTCAAAAGTTATCACATGACAGAGAATCTTAATTATTTTGCCAATCTCTTGATAGGGGAATAGGGGAAGGGGCAGGGTACAGTATTAGTATCAATGAATAGAAATAATGAAGAAGTAAATTTTTGTATCAATGTAAGGAAAGTCATAGTAACAACAAGAACTATTTCAAAGTGAAATGAACTACCTTGGTACCTGGACTGGGGTACTAATCCTGCCTAAATTTTTCAAGCAAAGATTAAATTCTAAGTTCTTTTATATGTTGTAAAGGCGATCAGATATCATTTTTACTAGGTGGCTCCACTGGTCTGTTCATAGCCATACTCATATCTGAAGATTGCATGAAATCTGAATGAAAATAATAATATATAGAACATAAGCTAACCAAGGGCAGGAAAAATATTTGTTGCTTCTTCTCTTTGTGTAAACTGTGCATTGGGTAAAGAAGGACTTTAATAAATGTCTGTATTGATGATTTTGATTGGATTGGATAGGAAGTGAAAATCTCAAATACTCTTTCATTTGACATTAAACTCTCACTTGTTTTGAATAATTTTTTTCTTCATGATCTAAACATTTCTAAATTTCCTCTATGTATTATGTGACTGATAAATTTAATATATTAAATTAAGGACCAAAGGGTGGGCGGACTTTAGCCTTGAATGTATAGTGATATGTTGAGGTATTTATTTGCTTCATTATTTATGATGTTACCAAAAATACCCCAGTTGCCTGGGATTTACTAGAAGCTGTAATTTGAGATATTCTTTTTCTCTTCCTTTTTGTGAATTGTCTTCTCTTTTTCTTGATATCTCCAACCCTGTTAAGAATTTTATGAATAAAAATAAATATTATATTGTCCCAAACTAATCCTGAGCCAAGTTTATAACAGGACAAGGTCCTGATAGTTACATAATTCTGCAGTGGAAGCCATAGAAGGATACACCATGATCTGATAAAAGCCATAAGCCTTCAGTGACAGGAGAAACTGGCACGAATTAGACTAATTTTCTTGCCAATGGAATTACATAGAGGTTGGAGGTCTAAATAGACTTAATCTCACACTCAGTGACAGGTTACTCTCATGATAATGGCTACAAATAAGAATCTCTTAATTCAAGTGAGAGTGATCCAGGCCCACATTTCCTGATTGATGCTGAGAATAGTAAACAGACATGGGAAATCCCTTTGTCTGTCTCAGCATCAGAAAGTTTAACATTATTTTACTACTAGGTTTAGTAACCTAGTAGTAGTAACTAAGTTAGAAACCACCTAGCAATGTCAGTCTTTTTTAAGGATCATATAATGCAGATAAATAAGTGTACAAACTTTAGAAGCTAAATCAAGAGAATTTAGAATTTAATTAGGATTATTTAATAGGGAATCAAAAGTGTGTACATAAAAGCATCTTCTTAATTTCCTTACATCGAGATAGAAACACAGTCAGATAAAAAGAAACAGTGAAAAAGAAAAAAGTGAGTCAGAAATAATAAGGGGAAAAAATAGAATGAAACAAGGAAGAGAGTGCTGGAAGGACGTACATACATAAAGAAGACTTGATAAAAAGACTAAAAGACATGGCTAGAGATAGCCAGATAGGATGATATAGAGATAGGCAAAGAGAAAGATGATTTTTCACTGTTTTGTGTGCATTTTCACACATGCATATGTGTGTATGTGTATGTAGAAAGGAAATATCTTAAAAAATTCTAAAGTGAAGTTAATTTCCTGAAAAGAAGTACTAAGTGGAAATTTAGAAGTTGTTTTTAAAATAGTGTTTATTGTTTTGAATCCTATAGCCCACTCAGTTTTTCTTGCCAAGGACTCAACAATTTGAGCAAAAGATGTAGGATGTAGCATATCAATGAAAAATCAAGGCATCGATTTCAGAAATACTAGATTTGAAGTTAGTTTTTATTATCAAATCTTGACTTTGATTCACTTCTGGGATTCTGCATCTAATCTCCTTTGATTTGTTTCTTCATATGTAAAATGAGAGAGTTGAACTAAAATGTCTTTTAGGCAACATTGCAGCTCATGTTCTCACTTATTGCTTCTCTTATAGCTTAATTTATTTTTTTTTCTTTGCTTTGTTTTAAGTTTTTTTTAAAATTTGGTCAATTTCAAACATTATTCCTTGGTTATAAAAATGATTTTCTATTCCTCCCTCCCCATCCCCATCCCTCCTATAGTCGACGTGCAATTCCATTGGGTATTACATGTCTCCTTGTTCAGAACCCATTTCCATGTTGTTGGTGTTTATATTAGGATATTCATTTAGAGTCTACATCCCCAACCATATCCTCTTCTACCCATGTATTCAAGCAGTGGTTTTTCATTGGTGTTTTTAATCCCACAATTTTTCCTCTGGATGTGGATAGTGTTCTTTCTGGTAGATCCCTCCAAGTTTTTCAGGATCATGGCATTGCAACTAATGGAGAAGTCCATTATATTCGATTGTACCACAATTTATCAGTCTCTGTGTACAATGCTCTCCTGGTTCTGTTCCTTTTGCTCTGCATCACTTCCTGGAGGTTGTTCCAGTCTCCATGGAACTTCTCCACTTTATTATTCTCTTTTACTACAATAGTATTCCATCACCAACATATACCACAATTTGTTCAGCCATTCCCTAATTGAAGGGCATCCCCTCATTTTCCAATTTTTGGCCACCACAAAGAGTGCAGCTATGAATATTCTTGTACAAGTCTTTTTCCTTATTGACTCTTTGGGGTACAAACCCAGCAGGATGGGTCAAAAGGCAGAGAGTCTTTAAGTACGCTTTGGGAATAGTTCCACATTGCCCTCCAGAATGGTTGGATCAATTCACAACTCCACCAGCAATGCATTAATATCCCAACTTTGTAATATCCCCTCCAGCATTCATTATAGTGGTAGTCTCTCAGTGTCCGAGAATGACAATTGTCTTTGTACATTATCATCTATTGATGTACCCTCATGTGGCTTTGAAGTCCAAAGACTGAGGCACAGAGTTTGTGGCACATGGGGCATGGGACGCCAGTTGTTACGGGAGGTACAGTTGTGGCCTGGTGTCGGTGTTCACGAGCAGCGGCAAGACGTCTACTTCAAAGGTGGTGGTGGCATGGTTAATGTGGGTTCACCAAATGCTTCTGACGGACGGAGGCAGCGAGTTCTAGTTGCTTTGGTGTAATGCCAGCCCACTTCGAGTTTGACTTTAGCTGATCCTTGAATCTTTTCTTTGGTCGACTTTGTCTCTTGAGTCCAGCTGACAGTTCACCATAGAATACCTGTCTTGGTATTTGCTGTGGGTCCATGCGGATGACGTGTCCAGACCATCATAGCTGGGTTTTGAGTACCATTACTTCTATGCTGGTGGAGTTTGCTCTGTCGAGGACTTCCTGATTGGTGATTCGATCCTGCCATCAGATCCTCATGATTGACTGGAAGGAGCATTGGTGGAATTGCTCCAACTGTTTCATGTGCTTCTGGTACAGTGTCCATGTCTCCCAACCGTACAGGAGCGAGCTGAGGACCACTGCATTATACACTTTGAGCTTCGTCACAGTGCTTACACCACTGTGTTGGAGGACTTTGCAGCGCAGCCGCCTGAGTGCCTGGCTGTCCTTTTGGATCCTGGAATTGATCTCATGGTCTAGGGACCCGTCATTGGCGATGGTGCTGCCCAGGTACTTGAAAGTGTTGACGTTAGAAAGCTGCATGCCGTAGATTGTGATGCATGGCTAGTTAGTTGGCCTCCCTGGTGCAGGTTGGAACAGCACCTCTGTTTTGTTGAGGCTGATAGTCAGGCCAAACAGTTTTGTTGCGGTGGAGAACCTGTCCACAGTGGTTTGAAGATGATTTTCCTGGTGGGCCATTAGAGCACAGTCATCTGCAAAGAGAGTTTCCAGGATGAGTCTCTCTGTTGTCTTTGTTTTTGCAGTCAACCTGCGAAGGTCAAATAGTGAGCCATCCAGGTGGTATTTGATATAGATACCCAGGTCTAGATCCATTACAGCATGTCCTAATACTTTAGTGAAGAGATACATTGAATAGTACCGGAGCGAGGACACATCTTTGTTTCACGCCATTGGAGATGTTGAAGCAATCAGAAGTCTCTCCACCAGATAGGACTTCCCCTGTCATGTTGACATGAAAGAGCTGGATCAGTCTGATGAATTTTTCTGGGCAACCGAGCTTGCTGAGGATCATCCACAATGCATCCCTGTTCACTGTGTTGAATGCCTTTGACAGGTCTATGAAGACAAAGTAGAGACTTAGGTTCTGCTCAAGGCATTTTTCCTGCATTTGCCTCACCATGAAGACCATGTCGATGGTGCTACGATCTGGTTGGAAGTCACATTGTGATTCAGGCAGGTTCTGCTCTGAAACAGATGACAGGAGTCTGTTGACTATAACATGGGCGAGGATCTTTCCAGAAGTGGAGAGTAGTGAGATGCCTCTGTAGTTGTCACAGGCTGCTTGTGAGCCCTTGTTCTTGTATAGGGCTACGGTGGAGTCATCTCTGAGTTCTGGGGGCATGTCTTCCTCTTCCCATATTCTGGTCAGCACGATGTGGAATGCCTGAAGCAACTTTCTCTTTAAGGCCTTGTACACCTTGGTTGGAATCCGGTCTTTACCGGGTGCCTTGCCTGCACTCATTTGTTTAATGGCTTTTTGGACTTCCTCTATTGAAGGAGGGACGTCAAGTTGTTCAATGGTGCAGTTTTGGGTGATCTGGTCAAGGGCTCTTTGGTCGACTGAAGTGGGTTGATTGAGAATCTGACTGAAGTGTTCTTTCCACCTGTTGCTGATGCCTTTTTTATCTTTTATGAGAGTGTCACCATCAGAGGATAGCAGGGGAGTCCTGGTAGGTTTTAATGGTTCGTAGACAGTCTTGAGGGCACTGAAAAATTGTTTGTAGTTTTTCGTATCAGCAAAATGCTGGATTTCATCTGCCTTTTTTCCCCACCATTGGTCTTGCATCTTCCTGATCTCATGCTGCGCCATGGCTTGGAGAGACTTGAATCTGTCCTTTTTAGGAGCAGAGTTTGGGTTATTTTGCCACTCCACAAAGGCTTTGTTCTTTCTGTTCAATAGGTCTTCAATAGCAGTGTTGTTCTCATTGAACCAGTCCTGGTGGTTGCGTTGTTTGGGGCCTAGGATTGCCTTTGATGTTTCCTTCACTGCGTCTCTGAACTGGTTCCATTTCTCAGTTGAGCTTCCCGTGAGTGGTTCCTTGGCAGACAGCTTGTCGTTCAGGCAGGACTGGAATGTTCACAAATAAGATGGATCTCTAAGATGACTCAAGTTGTAAAATGCGCGAACTGTCTGTGCGCGTTTTAGATGGGGAGGCGCAATGCACATTTGAAGGGTCACACTAACCAATCAGTGGTCTGTCCAGCATTCAGCTCCTCTCATGGCTCTGGTGATCTTTACATCCTGGATGTCTCGCCAGCTTTCAATGATGTAGTCAATGAGATGTCATTGTTTTTATCATGGGTGCATCCACACTGTTTTATATTTGTTTGCCATTCTGAACACAGTGTTCATGATGGTGAGTTCGAACTCTGAGCATTTGCTGAGTAGAAGTAGGCCATTGTTGTTCATTTTGCCCACGCTGTGTTTGCCGAGGACTCTATATTTTTCATGTCCCTGGCCAACGTGGGCTTTGAAGTCTCCCAGTAGTATCAGCTTGTCATTTGTGGGCACTGAGTGCAGGACGGCACTCAGGTCAGAGTAGAACTGCTCGATGGTCTCCTCTGTGCTGGTCAGTGTTGGGGCATATGCCCTGATGATTGTGGCATATTGGTCTTTGCTGAAAGGCAAACTGATCTTCATGAGCCTCTCGCTGATGCCCACAGGCAAGTCTGGCAACTGTTTGTTTGAGCAAACTGGTCTTGATAGCCAGGCCAACACCGTGGATTCTGTCTTCATTTGTGTCTCTACCTTTCCAGAAGAATGTGTATCCAGTGGTGGGTTCGCTGAGTGATCCCTCTCCTGGTAAGCGTGTTTCACTTAATGCTGTGATGTCGATGTTATATCGCACCAGTTCTTTAGCAATTAGAGCTGATCTTCTCTCAGGTCTTGGGGTATTCTCTCTATCAAGTAATGTTCTGATGTTCCATGCTCCTAGTAGGAGTTTCTTTGTATTTTGTTTCTTTTGATTTTGACTGCTTAAAGGCATGACCCACCAGCTGCGGTGTGCTGACCGGTTGTTTGTAAGGCAGGCAATGTTTAGGACACCTTTTCTAGTCCCCTCCCTTGATTAGGGTGAGCAGTGCTGTCATAGAGAGGGCTACTCAGTCACCCAGGATGCTGCCGAACATCCCTGCCTACGTGCAGGATTGTGACTACAAGTGCCAGTGGTTACCTCCACCTGTTGCGTCGCTACTCCCCCATCGCCGCAGGTCTTGAAGAGGGTGGACAAGGTTAGGATAAATGAATATTGTGACAATGAAATCACTTTAAAAGACTGATATATATTAACTTAAGGTCGCCAAGGATTTCAGCTATGTAATTCCTAAATGAAAACTCAAGTCAGCAGTCAACCTTTTATGGGGTTTAATTACAAACAGGAAGAAGAAAGGTATTAGAGATAGAGAGAGAGAAGGAGAGAGAAAGAGGAGAGAAGGGAATAGGGCTTAAATACCCCCTTCTGTTTAGGCTGGGCCAAAAGGCCCAAGCCCTTAGATAGCTGAGGCAAAGAAAAGAGATCAGTCCCTATCACTCACATGACCAAAATGGAGAAACAGTCTCAGGGGCCTCCACCTACAGCTTCCTTCAGAGCCTGCTTCTCAAAGCACCACCTCTTAGAGCAAAAACTCTCCAACCAACCCCCCTAGTCCTCAGACCCCGCTATCTTTAAGGAAACCATCCAAGTTCCCTCTCCTCAGTTCTCACATTTACCAATCACTGTCCATGTCTTCCCTGTGCCAATGGTGGCTCTACCTTAACCCAGGACCGCCCAGAGGTCTGTGGCTTTGAACATGTCTGTTGAAGGTCATATTCTCAAATAATAAAATCTTGCTGCAGCCCTTCCTAAATCCTGTTACCCTGAGTAGGGTGGAGATTGGAATAATTAAATTTTGATCTATGCTGCAGCCCTTTCCATTGTTCAGGAAAAGGTTTCTGTCCTAAAGTAATCTTAAGAAGGGAGGAGGAGGAACTTCCCTTGCCAATGGTGTTCACATTCCAATGGTGAAATTTCCAACATTCACAAGTCTAAGAAATTTTAAGGTTTACAATATGCACAAAGAAACTTGTGCGTGAAAGAGATTTAAGTGGAAAAGTTGATGCACAAAGACAGTCCCACTCTCTTGGCGTTGGAAGCTTGGGTCCATTGGCACGAAAAATTGTTATGTCTGGAGACTTCCTCAGCTGCATTGGATGGTCGTCTTGTCTTTTGTGCTCCAACATGCCCTAAGAACTCCACAGTGCTTTGCTGAGTCGCCATCTCAACCATTGAACCTTCTTATTGATTTCTACCGCCTGTTCTGCTGAAGCAGTCTTCACATGCTGGGTGAGCAAAGCCTTGGTTCACCAGGGGTCAACGACCCAATGGCTAGCCTCACGAGGTTTAGCCGGTTTGTTGAAGCCGTTGCTCGCTAACAGCTACTAGGAGCCACAAGTGAGAGCTGGGTGTCAGGTGAGGATCAGAGGCTGGAGAGCAGCCCTAGGAGGGCATGACAAGCCCTCCATACCAGAGACACTACCCCTCCCTGAGCACCCCATACACACTCCAGCATTCATTACTTCCTTTACTATCATGTTAACCAATCTGCTAGGTGTGAGGAGATACCTCAGAGGTGTTTTGATTTGCATCTCTCTAATTATAAGAGATTTAGAACATTTTTTCATGTGCTTGTTTATACTGTTGATTTCTTTGACTGAAAATTTCTGAATTCATTTCCCTTTCCCATTTATCAATTGGAGAAAGACTTGATTTTTTGTACAATTGATTTAGCTCTTTGTAAATTTGAGTAATTAGACCTTTGTCAGAGGTTTTTGTTCTGAAGATTGTTTCCCAGCTTGTTATTTCCCTTATAAATTTGGTTACATTGGTTTTGTTTGTACAAAAACTTTTTATTTTGATTCTGATTGTACATTTTGTGACTCTTTCTAAGTCCTGCTTGGTTTTAAAATCTTTCTCTTCCGAAATGTCTGACATATACTATTCTGTGTTCACATAATTTACTTATAGTTTACTTCTTTACATTCAAGTCATTCACCCATTCTGAGATCATCTTGGTGTAGGGTGTGAGGTGTTGATTCCCAAGCCTAATCTCTCCCACACTGTTTTTCAATTTTCCCAGCAGTTTTTATCAAATAGTGTATTTTTGTCCCAAAAGCATGGGTCTTTGGGCTTGTCATAGACCATCTTGCTGAGTTCACTTACCCCAAGTCTATTCTACTGATACTCCTTTCTGTATCTTAGCCAGTACCAAATTGTTTTGCTGACCATTGCTCCATAGTATAGTTTGAGATCTGGGACTGCAAGGTCTCCTTCCTTTGCATTTTTTAAAAAAAAATTTCCCAGGATATCCTTGATCTTTTGTTCTTCAAAATGAACTTTATTATGGCTTTTTTTCTTATTCAATAAAAAAAAAGTTTTTTTGGAAGTTCGATGGATATGACACTAAATAAATAGATAAGTTTGGGTAGGATGTTAATTTTTATTGTGTTAACTACTCCTACCCATGAGCAGTTAATGTTTTTCTAATTGTTCAGATCTAGTTTTTGTTGTGTAGAAAGTATTTTGTAGTTGTGTTCATATAGTTCCTGTGTTTGTCTCGGCAGATAGCTTACACAGTATTTTGTATTGTCTAGCGTGATTTTTGAATGGAATTTCTCTTTCTATTTCCTGCTACTGAGATGTGTTGGAGTTATGTAGAAATGCTTATGACTCATGTGAGTTTATTTTGTATCCTTCAAATTTGCTAAAGGTGTTGATTATTTCCACTAGCTTTTTAGTTGATTATCTAGGATTCTTTAAGTAGACCATCATATCATCCACAAAAAGTGATACCTTAGCCTCTTCATTGCCAATTTTATAACTTCAATTTCTTTTTCTTCTCTAATTACTACTGCTAGTGTTTCTAATACAATATTAAATAATAAAGGTGATAATGGGCATCCTTGTTTCACTCCTGATCTCATTGGGAATGCATCTAGTTTATCCCCTTTTCAGATGATTTTAGCTGATGGTTTTAGATAGATACTGTTTATTATTTTTAGGAAATATCCTTCTATTCCTATACTTTCTAGTGTTTTTAATAGGAATGAGTGTTGTATTTTGTCAAAGGTTTTTCTGAACCTATTGAGTTAATCATGTGATTTTTGTTGGTTTTCTTGTTAATATGGTCAATTATGTGGATGGTTTTCCTGATATTGAACCATCCTTGAATTTCTGGTATGAATCTTACCTGGTCATAGTGAACAACCCTCCTGATCACTTGCTGGAGTCTTTTTGCTAGAATCTTATTTAAGATTTTTGCATTTATATTCATTAAGGAAATTGGTCTGTAGTTTTCTTTCTCCATTTTTGACCTGCCTGGCTTTGTAATCAGTAGCATATTTGTGTCATAAAAGGAATTTGGTAGAACTCCTTCTTTGCTTATCATGTCAAATAGCTTATATAATATTTGGATTAGCTCTTCTTTGAATGTTTGATAGAATTCAATTTTGAATTCATCAGTCCTGGGGATTTTTCTTAGGGAGTTTTTTGATGGCTTTTTCAATTTCTTTTTCTAATACGGGATTATTTAAATATTCTATTTCTTCATCTGTTAATCTAGGCAATTTATATTTTTGTAAATATTCAACCATATCACCTCAATTGGCATTTTATTGCCATATAATTGGGCAAAGTTGTCTTCATTGATTTCCTTAATTTCTTCTTCAAAGTAGGTGAGCTCTGCCTTTTCATCTATGATACTGTTAATTTGGTTTTCTTCTTTCCTATTTTTTATTAGATTGATCAGTATTTTGTCTATTTTTTTTTCAAAATACCAGCTCCTAGTTTTATTTATTAGTTCAATAATTCTATTACTTTCAATTTTATTAATTTCTACCTTCAATTTTAGTATCTCTAATTTAGTTTTCCTCTGGGGTTTTTTAATTTGTTCGCTTTCAAGTATTTTGATTTGCACGTTCAATTCATTGACCTCTGCCCTCCCTAATTTATTAATATATGAACTCAAGGATATACATTTTCCCCTGTGTACTTCTTTGGGCAAATTCTGTAGAGATTGAAAGGATATCTCATCATTGTCATTTTCTTGGATGAAATTATTAACTGTTTTTATGGTTTATTCTCTAACCAATTTTTGAAAACAATATTATTTAATTTCCAATTAATTTTTGATTTGGCTCTCCATTTACCCTTACTGATCATTATTTTTAATGCTTTATGATCTGAAAAGGTTGCATTTATTATTTCTGCTTTTCTGCAGTTGTATGCCATGTTTTTATGACCTACTATATGGTCAATCTTTGTGAATTTGCTATGTGCTGCTAGAAAGAAGATATACTCCTTTTTGTCCTATTTATTTTTCTCCATATATCTACTAACTCTAGTTTTTCTAAGATTTCATTTACCTCTTTTACATCTTTCTTATTTATTTTTTTATTTGATTTATCTAAATTTGATAGTGGTAGGTTCAGGTTTCCCACTAGTATAGTTTTATAATCTGTTTCCTCCTTCAAATCCACTAGTTTCTCCATTAGAAATTACGGTGCTATACCATTTGGTGCATACATGTTGATTAGTGATAGTTCCTCATTATCTATACTCCCTTTTATCAAGATGTATTTACCTTCCCTATCCTTTTTAATGAGGTCTATTTTTACTTTAGCTTTGTCAAATATCATGATTGTGACTCCTGCCTTCTTTCTATCTGTTGAGGCCCAATATGTCTTACTCCAACCTTTAATTCTGACCTTGTGAGTATCTAACTGCCTTAGGTGTTTTTTATTGTAGCCAACATATGGTAGGATTTTGGATTCTCATCCACTCCCTTTTTTTTTTACATTTTATGGGTGAGTTCATCCCATTCACGCTCAAAGTTATGATTGTCATTTGTGAATTACCTAGCATTTTGATATCCTTTCGTAGTTCTGTCCTTTCTTCTTTTGCTATATCCTTTTAAACCAGTGGTTTACTTTCAATCAATTTCCCTAATCCCCTCCCTTTATATGCTTTCCATTCTGTTCCCTCCCTTTTTGTTCCCTTCTAGTTTTTTTAGACTTTAAGTTCCTCTCCCTTCTTCCCTCCCTTTGTATACTCCCTCCCCCCTTCACTCCTTAGTTTTCCTTCTCACTTACCCTGTAGGATAAGATAGAATTCAAGATCCTAATTGATCTAGATGTGCTTCTTTCTCAGAACTGGTTTCACTGAGAGTAAGGTTTAAGTATTATCTATTAGCACTCTCTTCCTCTCCTTCTTATAAGATTATTCCTTCCTGCCCCTTCCCATGTGTATCTTTGGGTGATAAAGGTTATCCTATTTATTTTATTTCTTCAAGTATCTCTTGGTACCATCTTCAATTTCCCCCAACCCTTTTTTTTGCATATCATTTTTATAACACTTAATGCCCCAATATTTTCCCATGAGTGATTCTTCTAATTAATATAATAATGAATAGAAATTTTGAGAGTTACAAATAACATTTTCCCCATATATCAATATAATATATATATAACTTGATCTAATTGTAGCCCTTAAAGAAGAGAGTTTGAATAAAAAAATATTTTCCCCTTTTCCCTCTCTTTCTTATTTACCTTTTCATGTTTCTCTTGATCTTTTTGTTTGAATATCAAACTTTCCACTTAGCTCTGGTCTTTTATTTACAAATACTTGGAAATACTCTATTTTGTTGAATGCCCATACTTTCCCCTGGCAGTATGTAGTCAGATTTGATGGATAGTTTATCCTTGGTTGAAGACCCAATTCTCTTGCCTTTCAGAAAATCATGTTCCAGGCCTTGCAGTCCTTTAGTGTGGAAGCTGCCAGGTTTTGTGTGATCCTGTTTGGTGCTTCTTGGTATCTGAATTTTCTCTTTTGGCCTTGTAGAATTTTCTCCTCAACTTGAAAGCTTTGGAATTTGGCAATTACATTCCTGGGAGTTCTTTTGGGGATGTAGTGTAGAGGGTGATCTATGAACTCTTTCAATGTCTATTTTGTCCCCTTGTTCAAGAACATCAGGGCAGTTTCCTTAGATGATGTCAAGATTTCTGTTTATTTTTTGGCTTTTCATGTAGACCAATGATTCTCAAATTGTCTTGTCAATGATCTGTTTTCTTGATCTGTCATCTTGTCTGTGAGATATTTTATGTTTTCTCCTATTTTTTTGAGTCTTTTGACTTTGCTCTATTAATTCTTGCTGTTTTAGAAGATCATTGATTTCCAGTTGCCCAAATCTTGTCCTTAAGTCCTATTTTTCTATTATAATCTTTTGGTTTCTGCTTTAATCTTTTGAATTTCCTTTTTGGTTTGGCCTATCCTGCTTTTCATGTCTTCCAGCTGTTTCTTCAATTGGGAGTTCTTGTCCTTCAAACTCTTATTTTCTCTTTGAACTATTTCACACTTTTCTTGCCAGTAGGCTTCCATATTTTTGGATAACCTTCAATTTAAATTCTTCAAGAGCTTGTGGACAATTTCCATTTTTTGAAGGTTTTGGCATTGTTTGAATTTCCTGCTGTATTTCCTCTGTATCTTGGGTTTTTCCTCCATAAATATTTCTGAAGGTCAATGTCTTTTTTCTTTCTTTTTTTTTTGTGGTGGATGGAAGTTGCAGCTCCTGAATGCAATTTGCCATCTCTGTGGGGATTTTTCCTTCCCTTTTTAGTCAGAGATCTGTGTGACATGGGCAGGTTCTCTGTGTATGGTGTCAAGGAGCAAGGATTTTGCCTGAGGAAAACTCTCAAATCTCAGCAGCTTCTGCTGTTCACTGCCCTTCTCTGTACCTCCTTTCTGGGGTTTCAGGTGTAGTTGCTTTCAGGGGTAGGTCCTCGGTATTTTCAGTCAGCTTCCAAGGACTTAGAGGTGCCCCTTGCATACTCCAGAGGTGTCCCTCACTCACTCACTGATTATAGTGCGTACTGTCTCTGGCTCCGTAGGTGGGGTGGGGAAGGGTAGATCAGGTCACATTTCGATGGGAGCTTTTTTACCCCCTTATAGTGTGGAAATGCTCAAATCCCATGTACCTTCAATGCTGCGCCCTACTGTAGAGTCCCTTTGTTCTTATGAATTTGGGATTTTTGGTCTTTTGAAGTAGTCTATATTGGTGGGTCTGAGGAGAGGAAGTATCCTGCATCTAGACTGCTGCCATACTTACCCGGAAGTGTAGCTTAAGTTCTTGATAAACCTCTTTCACTGACACTTAAATGCAAGTTAGTAAAAATTTTGGAAGATTTATTATTATTATTAATATTAATATTATTATTTAAGTATTTATTTAAAACTATGTGCCAGGCACTGTACTAAGTTTTACACTTATTTTCTTATTCAAGTATCACAAGAACTCTGAGGGGTGGGGAGTAGATGCTAATATTATCCCAATTGTATAGTTGAGGAAACTGAAGAAAATGGATATTAAGTTACTTGCCCAAGGTCACACATGGTTGAGGCAGCATTTAAACTGAAGTCTTTCTGACTCTAGGCACTACTAAACTCTTTCAAGAAGAGAAGTTAAAGATGATCTATTCCAGATTCCAAAACAAATAAATTATTTCTACAACAACAAGCCTAGAAATAACTGCAAAGGTTCTAGCATACCTTATAGAAGATTCAATTGAAATTAAGCTCTTGGGGGGAATTGGATGGCTCAGTGGAGCAATCTGGCCTCAGACACTTCCTAGCTGTGTGATCCTGAGCAAGTCACTTAACCCCCATGGCCTAGCCCTTACTACTCTTCTGCCTTGGAGTCAATACACAGTATTGACACCAAGATGGAAGGTAAGGTTTTAAGAAAAAGAAGGCTCGTGTGTTTTGTCTTTAAATTAAAAAAAATTCCCAAATACATGTAAAAGCAGTTTTTAACATTTAAAAAGTATTATTAACTTCAAATCCTCTTCCTTGTCCCTCCAATTCTCTATCTCAGTGATGTTAAGCAATTTGATATAGGTTATACATTTGCAATCATATAAAACATATTTTCACGCTGGCCATTTTGTGGAAGACAACTCAAATAAAAAAGAAAGAAGGATTTAATCTACATTCAGAAACAATCAGTTCCTTCTCTGAAGGTGCATGGCATTTTCCCTCAATGAGTCCTTTGGGACTGCCTTTGATGGCTGTATTGTTGAAAATAGCTAAGTCAAACACTCTTTCTTGTTTCATTCTAAGATTCTCCTCTTATAATAATGCTGCTTCTGTGTATAGTATTTTTCTGTTTCTGCTCATTTCACTCTGCATCTGTTCATGTCATTCCAGGCTTTTCTGAAATCCTCCTGTTCTTCATTACTTATATGGCACAATAATATTCTTCACTATCTTATAACATTTCTTCAGCCATTACTGATGAGCACACTTTCAATTTCCACAAGAAAGTTTTACCACAAGTAGAATCATTACTATTTTGTTACAAACAGATTCTTTTCCTTTTGTATTTCTCAGGGATACAAACCTAGGAATGGAATTGCTGGATAAAAGACCATGCATGGTTTTATAGCCCTTTCATAGAATTCCAAATTGCTCTTCAGAACACTTGAATGATTTTACAAATGCACAAGCAGTCTATTAGTACCCTCATTTTCCCACATCCTTTCCAATATATGTAGTTTTCTGACTAGTAGGTATGAGGTAGTGCTTCAATATTGTTTTAACTGATATTTCTCTTACAGAATATTTTTCATATGATTATGATAAATTTGATTTCTTTATCTGAAAACTTCATGTTCATCTATTATCACCATTAATGAATTGGGAAATAGCTTATATTCTTCTAAAATCTGACTGTTTTCTAAATATTTGAAAAATGAAGCCATATTAGAGAAACTAACTGGAAATCATTTTCCCTAGATTTCTGCTTTTATTCTATTCTTGGCTGCATTATTTTTGTTTATGCAAAACCTTTTAAATTTAATATAATCATCTGTTTTGCATCTCATAAGGCTCTCTTTCTTTTCTTTGGTGATAAATCCTTCCCTTATCCATATATATGACATGTAAACTATTCCATGTTCCTCTGATTTGCCTATCACATGACTACTTATATTTCATTCAAGTTTTAATTTTGAACTTATTTTGGTATTCATTATGAGATGTTTGTTCATAACTAGTTTCTGCCAAATCTCTGCTAGTTGTTTCAGCAGTTTTTGTCTAATATTGTTTCAAATTCTTGGATCATTAGATGTATCAAACACTGGAAAAGTATTGCCATTTTTTATACTACTTTTCTTTCCCATTTGGCCAATTTTGTTTTTAAAGTTGCTCTTCTGTTCAGTGGAATTTTGTTCTTCTTTTACTATCTGAACAATTTTGTTTTTTAATGTGTTATTTCCTTTACTATTTTTTTCTGTCTCTTTTACCAAGTTGTCACTCTTTTTTTTTAAATTATTATTATTATTTTTATTTTTTAAACCCTTACATCCCATCTTGGAATCAATACTGTGTATTGGTTCCAAAGCAGAAGAATGGTAAGGGCTAGGCAATGGGGGTCAAGTGATTTGCCCAGGGTCATACAGCTAAGAAGTGTATGAGGACAAATTTGATCTTAGGACCTTCCATCTCTAGGCCTGGTTCTCAATCCACTGAGCCACCCAGCTTCCCCCTGTCTTTTCTTAATTATATTACCTCTTTCTAATTACCTTTCCCAATATTTTCTATACCTATCTTATTTGATTTTATTAAGTTATTTTTGAGCTCTTCTAGGAATTCTTGTATATGTGTATATATATATATACAGATATATACAGTTCCAATTTTTCTCTGAGGCTTTACTTGTTGCTGCTTTGACATTTTTGCCCTCTTTTGAATTTGTTTCTTGGTCTTCCCTGTCTCCATAAATTGTTATGGTCAGGTGGTCAGGTTCATTTGTAGTTCTTTTGTTATTTTTGTAAACTATTTCTTGACTTTTAATTTTATGTTAATGTTGGCCACTGCTCCAGAGGTGGATGAGAGTACTTTTCCAACTTTAAGTTTGTTCTTGTGATTTTCTGAGTTATATCTGGAGGAACAATAGGTTGCTAGTGCCTCTTAGTTTATATGATTTAAAGAGAGGTGTGGCCACTGCTCTCTTTAACTTTGCTCTGGTCTTTTCACAGGAATGCATCTGTTCTCTTGTTGCCTCCACAACTAATACTTCCCCTGTACCTGAAACTGCTTCCAGGTTCTATGCTCTTCTACATTTGCAATTGCTAGTGCTTTTCTTTATCATGAAATTGTGACCAGAGTTCCCATTTCTGTGAGTGACCATAAGTGTTCCTCTGTCCTGGAATTGAAACATGCGCCCCTGATGTCCTAAAAAAACTAGGACAATAATTCCCTTTGGCCCTGGGCTGGTGAGGAAGAGCTTTATGGATAATACAACAGGGTTCTGAACCCAGGGAGATAAAGATCTCTTATAATCTCCTGATCAATTGACTTAACTCTCAATAATAATAGGCTGAGAACTTTTTAAGCTGCTGCTGTTTTCAATGCAGCCAAACTCAAGGCTAGGACTAAGTTGCCTCTGCTGTGGTCAGGGGCCCACTAACCAGGTAAGGCAGACCTTTTATGGTAACTCTCTAATTTGTCTTGGGAAAGCACATTGTTTCAATTGATATTTTGTTTTTTTTTTCCCATTTCAGAACTCAATTGGAACAATGATTTTGGAGTTGTTATGAAGAGAATTTGAGAGAGTTATACTGGGTGCTTCTCTGCTTCACTATCTTATCCACAACCCATAGCTATCTTCTTATAAAAAATAGTAATAAATAAACACATTTATTTAACTTTTTTTTTGTTTTTTTTCCATTAATTTAACTTAAAAAAAAAAAAAAAACCTTTACCTCCTGAATTAGAATCAATATTGTTTATCAGTTCCAAGACAGAAAAGAGGTAAGGGCTAGGAAGTGGGTGTAAAGTGACTTGCCCAGGTTCACACAACTAGGAGGTGTCTGAGGTCAAATTTAAACTATGGACCTCTTATCTGTTGGCCTGGTTCTCAAAACTCTGAGTCAACTAACTGATTCATAAATATATTTAGTTAAGTTATTTATTAAGGAATTATTCATATTAACCATCATACTAGTCTCTAAAAATAAATAAAAATAAAAATAGATAATAAATAAAACAAGCCTTGTCCTCAGTTTTACATCCTAATAATGACAGCACATATTACGGGATTGATAGAGTATTTTTGTTTGAAAATTTACGTCAATTGTAATGTGATAAATGGAGGAATAAATTTGCAAATCATTTTCTCATATCATTGGCTAATAGAAAGTTTTATCTAAGCCCCTTATTTAATAAGAAAAAGCTCTGACTGAGAGGGTAAATGTTTTTTTTTTTCAATATAAAATCTTGTTTACATATGTCCTCTGAATTAAATGAATTTATATCTGTACTGTATTTCTTACCCAGAGATATAATATATTTTAACAAAACCCAAAATGCTAGCCAAATGCTAGCTAGTATTTTTATTACTAATTATCATCATCATTATTAATTATTTTATGTCCATAATAAAATAGGACATTCAGATAAGTGATATTCTAAAATTAGTCTGAAATGTAAAACACAAAAAAAATTTTCTATGCAGTTATTTGAACACCATGGATTCGTTTGATTGATGATGCATGATTCTGTGTCATATTGAGAGGAGGAATTGAGGTCAGATGTTAAATCCTTAGAAATACTTCAGAGTACACCACCAGCCACTAAGGACCCATCCTTCTTCCATGGCAGTCTGGAACCTAAAACATCTTTCTTTGTTTCCACACTTTATCTGACAACCACAGTTCTACTAATTGAACAATGTGAATGTGTTTTGCATTCCCAGTAGTGTACAATTTCTGTAATTGTAGGGACCTTTTTCCACTTAGTTCTTGTATGATAAGTGCCAAGGAAATTGCCTGGCACATAGTAAGCATGAAATAAATTTGTATTCAATCTAATTATATACAGCCTGTGAATTGTTCTCTGTTTCCCCCAGGATTTTAGCAAATGTAATTCAGGGCTTGTTCCAGGGCCTTTATCACTACCTGGACCCCAGGGTAGCCATATCTCCTACCTTTGCTCTCCGTACATGACTCTCCCTTCTTCTCAGCTATCTCTTTTATCTTTTATGCTTTTTTTCATGCACAAATTTCCATCAGCAATATTCATCAACCTATTTTCAATTTATTATTAATGAAAGTTCAAATACTTACCTCTCATTGAAGCCAAAGAGAACTGAGTTTAAGTTTTACCTCAAATCTATACCGGCTAAATTACCCAGCTCAAGACCCTGAGCAACTTAGTTCACAAGTAACCCTGAGACTATCAGTTGCAAAAGCTATGTATATGGTTAAATACTTGATTGAACAATGGATTTAAATCTTACTTAATCTACCTTCTAGCTATGTAATCCTTGTCAAACCTTTAACCTCTCTCAAGCTCATTTTCTTCAGTGATAAAATATGAGAGTTGGCCTTAAGGGCCTCTAAACTCTCTTTCAAATTTAAATTCCTTCTACTATGATGAGATTTAAGGGAAACTCTCTGAATCTATTGGATGCCTTTCCTGAACCCTTTTATGCTCATGTCTTCTTTTTATTAATTTTTCTGAATTAGTCCTTTAAACATCATTTCTACATACTTGCATATTGTCTTCTCCATTAGCCAGTGAAATCCTTGAGATTTTTTTTTATTTTTCTTTCCCTTATTAGTACTTTACACAATACCCAGTATATATTAAGTACTTAATAAAGTGTTATTAATGTACTGTCTGATTCATCTAATGCAGCGGTCCCCAAACTTTTTACACAGGGGGCCAGTTCACTGTCCCTCAGACCGTTGGAGGGCCTGACTATTAAAAAAAAAATAAAACTATGAACAAATGCATAGGGATTCTGTCACACCTTTCACAGGCCCATCGCCTCCACCACTATACTGGGCAGCAGTATACACAGTGCAGAATCCCTTCCCCCAAATCACCACTCACCCTGCTGATGTCTTCCATTGTGCAGCCACATAACCCTTTGCCAGGTGCCTCTTTCTCTTTCAGTTACTCTCAGAACAAGGTTGTAATGGTGGAAATTTAGGGGAGATGGGAGAGGTTTGTATATTGTAATGGTTAAGAATGTGGCTACAGGATTTATGTAATATTAAACAATGGCCGCCAAGGAATTTACTTATGAAATTCCTAAAAATGAAACACTCAAGTCAGAATGAAGTTTATGGAGGTTTAATCACACTGGGAGTAGGGAAAGGAGAGGGAGAGAAGGAGAGAAGAGAAAAAGGGAAAGGGGCTACTCAACCTCTGACCAAGGCAGAGGGAGTTTTAGGCCCAAAGGCCCAGGTGGAAAGAGTCAGTCCTTAACTCACGTGACCAATCTGAAGGAAAGCTGTCTGCGGGCGTCCTCCCTCTCCAAGCTCCTAACACCAACTCTTCCTAACACCAACTCGCATCTCCCTCTCCCCACAGGAAGTGCGCGAATTCCAGAGGCTGTTCCCTACCTCACTTCCTGTGTCTCACAAAATCCAATGGTTGGCTCTAGCTTGGCTTAGGACAGCCCAGGTGGGCAGTTAGTTATTTCTGATTTGTCATTGACTAGCACATGCCCGTGTAGTGTGGGTGTGCACAATTTTTGGGTGCTAGACCAAGATGGAGACTTTTAAAATTCACAATCCCCCCTGATGATGATTGGGAGACTAGTCTCCCCAATTGATCACTAAACATAAGCATACTGCACCCCAAAAATTTCTAACTGTAAGTATATACAAAAATTTTTTTTTTACCCACTAAGAGGAAAATTATAATAGTTGTAAATATGGGAAATAGAGGAGAGAGAAAGACAGCAAACCAATGTTTTGCTGGGCGCATTGACAAAAGCCAATTAGGGGGCAGTCTCCTTTGGCATAAGAGTGTACATTCAAAAAATGTTCAATCAACCACACCCCAAGGTTCATTCTGGATCTTCCTGTAGTGAAAAGGTTTAGATATCTTTCTGCAAACAGTTCATTCTCTGGATTCAGTTAGTTAGCAAGCTTCTTCTCTGAAGATTTATCTCGAACAAAATTTAAATCTTGGATTTGATGAAATACAATCCCCCCTGAAGAAAGTGTTGAAAAAAACACTGAGTCCAGCTGAGGATTCAAGTTTTAGTTGTGGGGGTGTGTGAGTTAATTCAAAAGAAAAACAAAACAATATGAAAATAAAATCAAAAATTAAAATCAAAAGAAGAAAAGGGGAAAAAATTAAGGGAAAAAAATATAGACCCTTTATATATATATATATATATATATATATATATATATATATATATTAAAGAAGAATTCAAAATCAGTATCAAAATAAAAAAAAAATCTATGTATACAAAATTTTAGAAAGCAAGAATAAAAAAAAAAAATTTTTTTCTCACAGGCCCCTTTATTAGGGTCCAGTTAAGTAATTTCTAATCCCACAAGTCTGTAGGACAGAATGTAGCATAATTTTACTTCCCCATTTGCAGCCAAGGCTACAGGAAGTTGCCATACTATAGGAGAGAAAAAAGAGGACCAGATTTTTATTTTATATCTAGGGAAGTGTTATTCCCTCGTCTGATTTTACCTTCGTTCTCAGGGATGGATGGAGCCAGGATGGTAGCCAACCTTAGGTACTTGTCTGTAGGTATTTTCACGAAGAGTGTGGATACAGGGAAGGCCTACATCTTAACGTCTGTCAAGTGTCGCAACCCCGAGTCTCACACTAGGTTCAAGTCCTTAGTATTGGCTTAGAAATGCATTAAGTCTTCCTGGATTGGTCTTTGATTTTTAGACCTGTGAGCTCTTTTAGCATTATCCAGGTTTTCTCTGTGCTCCTTGTTTGATCTCGTTCCTAGAATCAGACACAAACACTAATCATAGTCCCACAACAATTATCAATAAATGGCAGGTTCCCATAGTCTAAAGCTGTTTGGGTGTGTATTAATAATAACAGCAAGTATATATATTTAAACTAATATTGTAGAATAAAATTAATATTGATCATATGTACTTAAAGTACATAGAAATGAGAAAAAGGGAAAAAATAAAATAATGTAAAAATAATAATAATAATAAAATAAGGAAAAGAGAAAAAAAGGAAAAAAGGGAAAAAAATTAAATTTAGAAATTCAATGTGTCAAAAGCAGAATAAAACAGTTCCACTTGTCAATGGGTAGTTATCTCCAATGCATGTATAGGATACAGTCAATCAGTCTCAACAGAAGATGCTCTCTTTACATGAGAACAGTGAATCCAAGAGTCCTTTTCTCCAACCTTTATAGATGTTGGAGTAGTTAACAATATTTGGAATGGTCCTTCCCAGGAAGGCTGGGTTGCTCCTGTACGCTGGAAGTTCTTAATATAAACTTTGTCTCCTGGGTTCAGGTCGTGAAGTGAGAAGTCTAGTGGTCCAGCTTGTACTGCAGCTCCGGATTCATGTAGCTCACGCAGTTTGTGCTGTAATTCCTGTATATAGGAAGCAATAGTAGTATCTCCCCCTAATAGCGATGTATAAGCCGGGGAGAAAGGCTTAGCCTGTATAGGCGGATGTCCAAAAAGCATCTCAAATGGTGAGATATGTAAGTCTCCTCTAGGCCTGCTTCTAAGATAAAATAGGGCCAGAGGGAGAATTTCAGGCCATTTTAAATGGGTCTCAGTGCATAATTTTCCAATCATAGTTTTAAGTTCTTTGTTCATCCTCTCAACTTGGCCTGAACTCTGGGGATGATATGGAACATGGAATTTTGGAGTTATCCCCAAGCAAGAATATATCTGGTTTAGAACAGAATCAGTAAAATGACTCCCCCTATCGGAGTCAATACGTGCTGGTAGGCCAAAGCGAGGAATAATTTCTTTTAAAAGCACCTTAGCAACAAAAGCTGCTGTGGCTCGGGCTGTAGGAAATGCTTCCGGCCATCTGGTCAGTTGGTCTACTATGACCAAACAAAATTTATATTGTCCAGCCTTTGGCATCGTTATAAAATCTATCTGCAGGTGCTCAAAAGGTGTGTAAGCCAGAGGACGTCCACCAAAGGCTTTACCACGAAAGGCATGTTGGTTATACGCCTGGCAGGTAGAGCAGGATGAACACACTTTAGAGGCTATGGTAGTTATGCCAGGGGCTATCCATACTCTCTTAACAGAGTCCACGATGCCCTGGGTACCAAAGTGGCCATTATTATGAACAGATTGGCAAATTTGGTGATAGAAACTTCTAGGGAGCAGGGGTTTTCCTTCAGATGACACCCAGACTCCATTGATCTGTTTTGCTTTGAATTTCTGTTTCCATTTTTCCACTTCCTTCTCATCATAGGAAAGTGATAAATTTGAGTCATCAGTAGTTGTTAATGTTAGAAGTAATTCAGGCCCTTCTATGACTGCTAGCTTTGCAGCAGCATCTGCTCGGTCATTTCCCCTAGAGACAGGGTCAGTGCCACCTGTATGGGCTGAGCAATGAACTACAGCTAGGGCTTCAGGCAGCTGAAGAGCAGAAAGGACTTCATTAATAATTTCAGCATTAGCTATGGATTTTCCAGCTGAGGTTAAAAATCCTCTCTGGAGCCATAGCATCCCGACTGAGTGACAAATGCCAAAAGCATATCTAGAATCCGTATAAATTGTTGCCTTTTTATCCTTTGCAATTATACAGGCATGTTTCAGAGCTATGAGTTCAGCTCCTTGAGCGCTAATGTTAGAAGGTAATGAGGCTGACCACTCAGTGGCAAATTCTGAGACTACGGCAGCTCCACTGTAGCGTATGCCATCCCTCATGAAAGAAGAACCATCAGTAAATAAGATCAGGTCTGAGTTCTTTAAGGGAGTGTCCAAGAGATCATCTCGAGGCTTTTCTGCCATGGACACTAGTGTTTCACAACTGTGTAAAGGTTCTCCTGAAGTTGGTAAGTCTGGAAGCAAGGTGGCAGGATTAAGCGTTGAACAGCGTTTCAAAGTAATATTTTCATTATTTAGCAAGGTTATTTCATACCTTGTAATTCGCTGATCAGAAAATGCCTGTGTTCTCTGTCTTAGCAATAATGCTTCTACCTCATGTGGACACATAATTGTCAATGGGCATCCTAATACTAGATCAACGGTTTTTGTCACTAGTAAAGCAGTAGCAGCCACTCCTCTAAGGCATGGTGGTGCTCCTGAAGCTATTGGGTCCAACTGGGCTGAATAATAAGCAACTGGACGCTGAGAAGGCCCCAGAGTCTGAGTTAAAACGCCTGAGGCTACTCCTCTTCGCTCATGTACATACAAAGTGAATGGCTTGTTGTAATTTGGGATGCCTAGAGCAGGGGCAGATAAGATAGCCTTTTTTAGCTCTGATAGAGCTGACATGTGTTCAGGCTCTAATTTGAGGGGTTCAGGGACTGCATCCCTTGTTAGTGCTATAAGAGGTTTAGTAATTTCCCCATAGCAAGGAATCCATTGTCTGCAAAACCCTGTTGCTCCCAGAATTGCTCTTAACTGTTTTTTAGTGGTAGGAGCACTCAATTTTTGAATATTCTCAATTCGCTTGGGAGAAATAGAGCGTGCACCAGCTGTCAGAATGAACCCCAAATATTCTACTTTGGGGAGACACCACTGAACTTTATCCTTCGAGATCTTATGACCTCTTTTGTGCAATTCCAAAAGAAGGTGTTTACTATCTTCCTGACATGTTTCTGCATCCACGGAAGCCAAGAGTAGGTCATCTACATATTTTATTAATTTGCTGTTTTTAAATTTTATATTATCTGTATCTTGTCCCAAAATTTGTGCAAATAAGGTCGGACTTTCTACATAACCCTGGGGCAGCCGACTCCAGGAATATTGTATGCCATTCCAGGTGAAAGCAAAAATATGCCTCGAGTTCTCATGTATGGGTATAGAGAAGAAGGCTGAGCACAAGTCTACTACTGTAAAGTATGTAGCTGTGCTAGGAATAGAAGAAATGATAGTATTGATATTTGGAACTATGGAGTGTCTCTTTATAACGTGATTGTTCACAGCCCTCAAATCCTGTACGAATCTATAGAGGTGTTTTCCATCGGGTCCCCTTTTTGGTTTTTTAACGGGGAGGATGGGCGTGTTGTATTCAGATTTACAAGGGAAAATTATTCCTTGGTCAATTAAAGAATTTATTATTGGGGTAATGCCCTCCATTGCCTCCTTGGAAAGAGGATACTGAGGAATGCAAGGAGGTGGGCTGGATTTAGTTTTTATTTGCACAGGAGTAGCTGATTTAAGTAAGCCTACATCAGTAGAAGATGTGGCCCAAAGAGACTCTGGTATATCTGTAGGTATTTCAAAGGTGGGAGGCTCCTTTGCCTCCTGGCTCTCTGAGAGAAATACAGGGAGTAAATTTAAGGTTTCCTCGGGCACTTCTAAAGAAAGGGAGCCATCTGGGGCACACATTATTGTGGCTTGTAATTTGCATAGTAAATCTCTCCCCAGCAAATTTGTGGGAGATCCAGGCATTAAAAGAAAAGAGTGCTCAACAGTTAGGGGTCCCACGCGTACCATGCGAGGAGAAAGTTTTGGGACCTTTAACGGTTTTCCTGAAACACCTACTACATTTAAAGAGCCAATAGAATCACATTTCTCATCTGGTTTGCTTACTAGAACTGATCTAGATGCTCCAGTGTCTAAAAGACAGTCATAGTATGAATTTCCTACCCTTAAAGTGACATGAGGTTCCTTACTGTTCGGGGGGGAATATATAGGGATTACTGGCATTAAAATATCAGGGTCTGGAAAATCAAAGGTCTCATTCTTTGATTCCAGGGCCCTCACCCCCCCTTCACACCTTCATAAAGATGCTTGGGCAGTTTTTTTGGGACCCTCCACGCTGTTGGGGTTGTTCACCCTGAGTGTAGCGTGGTCGAGCTCCATTTCTTATATATTGTTGTTGGGCATTTCTTTTGGTAGTATCATTTTCTGTATTTTGAGCATTGTCATTTTGATTGGCATTGTGGTTCCTATATTTATTATTCCTAAAGGTGTTATTATTTCTTGTTTCCCGTAGTCTGCTCCTACAGACTATCATTGCATGGCCTCTCTTCCCACAGAAGAGGCATATTAAGGGGTTTGTTAATGATCTATCTGTGGATTCCTGCAAAGGGGCCATGGTCTCTCCCTTACTTTTCAATTGTTCCTTTAAAATTTCAATTTCTTTTTCTAAGTCTGATACTAATTTATTGTGTGTCTCAGGTTTTTTTTTACGATTCTTATAGGCGTATGCTGCTACTTTCCTCAGTTCTTCGAGGTCCATAGACTCCCAGTTGGGACAGTTGGTTTCAAAGTAGTCTTTTACTGCTGAACAACAATTCCTAACGAATTGTCTGCGTATATGTTTAATGTCTTTTTCTCTGGACAAATCAAGGTCCATATATGTACTTCCTACGTCAATAAGTCTGTCCATAAAGTGGGAGGGGGTCTCATTAATTTCCTGCCGGGATTGTTCAAATTTTTCCCATGCATCAGGGCTATCAGAGCAGTCTCTCATGGCTTTTAATAATGCTTCTCTGGCCAGGGCTAGTTTTGTGTGATCCTGTACAATATTAGGGTTCCAGTGTGGATCTACAGTTGGCCAGTGATGAGCTCCTCTACCACTTTTCTTATTAGCTAGAGAGATGACATTATTTTTCTCTCTCTTTGTCAGAAATGTATCTAACAAATTCTCCACATCCAACCAAGAAGGGTCAAAGTTTCTGAATATATTTTCTAATTTTTCTATAACCAACATTGGTTCTGCCTCAAATGATTGAACATTGTGCTTGAATTTTTCTAAATCATCAGGTTTAAAAGGTGTATAGTGTCTTACAGGCACCAAGTTCCCTTCTTTATTAAAGGTGGGTACTTCCCTCAATGGAAATAAACTTCTGTCTAAACTATTTGGTGTTACTGTTTCTAGGCTACTTGCTCCATTTTCAATGTTAGGATTATTAGCTGTTGGAGCATGGGGGTTGGAGATTAGAGCAAGAGTGGAGGGGAGGGTAGGGGGAAGGGCTGGGGCAGGAACAGGGGGTGGGGCTGGAGCATGAGCATGGGTAGGGGGAAGGGCAGGGGGAGGATCCGGGGCAGGAACAGGGGGTGGGGCTAGAGCATGAGCATGGGTGGGGGGAAGGGCAGGGGGAGGATCCGGGGCTGAGGAGGCAGGGTAAGAGGCATGAACCAGGGTGGGAGGGGCAAGAATGGCAGGGGGAGGGGCTGGGTGGTCAGGATGGGGAGGAGCTGGTTGGTGTGAAGGGGCTTCTATTTGAGCCAAATCGTTTTGGGCAGGGTTGGTCAGGGAGTCTGATAATGATGGGGGATGGAGAGTTAAATCACTCCTATTGTGGGATGTTTTTAACTCCCTATCAATGTTTTGCAGGAAGGTTCTTATCTCTCCCCATTTGTCCTGTTTAATTTCATCCAGGGAAGTTTTTATCTCTCCCCATCTTCCCTGATTAAGTTCAGCCAGGGAAGTTTTTATCTCTCCCCATGTTTCCTCCCTAACTTCATCCCGTTCCATCAATTGTTGGTAAATAAGAGTAATTTCTTTTTTAATTTGTTCAATACAAGCATTTTGGTTCCGAATTCTTTGATCAGTGATAGTAATCAATTCTTTATGTTGCTGATCAATAAATGTGTGCAATTCTGTAATTCTCTGATCAGTTATAATATTCTGTTCCCTAACTTTTTGAGTAAAAATATTATTCTGTTCCTGAAGTTGCTCCCCAATAAAAGTGTGGAGTTCCCTAATACGTTGATCAGTGATATTACATTGCTCCGTGATTTGGTTTTCCATAAAAGTGTGTAATTCCTTAATTTGCTTAGTAATAGAAGGAACAAGGGAGTGTTCTCTCTTAGAGGTTAGGTATATCATTGTAAGTACAACAATTACAATCCCAAGGAAGATGAATATAATGGTCACGATGAGGTTTATAGTTTCTGAAAAATACCATCCTAGAGGAACACCTACTAAAAATCCAATGCACTTGGTCATTGAACTTATAAGCCAATTTCGAAGTAAAGCAGACATTGGTTGTAGCCACATTTTTTCTTTCTTTGAGTCAATTGCTAGGTTGCCTGTAGCTTTTTTTTTTTTCTACAACCCAATACAGGTTAAGGGCCTATTGTGTTGTAAATTCTCCTTATCAAGCTTCTGGGAGGGGTTACAAAAACCCTCATACAGGAAGGTAGAAGCTATGAAAGGGCTGATTAGGAGTGAATAGACCGTAAACAAAAGGCCAAACTAAACCTCCTTCTTTTACAAAGTGGGTATGGGTGGGTCCCAGCAATCTTCTTTAGTCCTCAGGCTAAAACCGCTAGGACCATGTGCTATCTTCCTTGAGCAAAGCCCACTTAAATTTTTAAGACTAGAAAGGCCAGGAAACAGAAAAAAATGGGTTTTAAATTAGCTCCCTAGCTGTATTCAGCTGGTTTTTTGTTTTTTTTTGCTTTTTGCGGACTAGGAGCTCCTAAGAGCTCCTTCTGAGATTCCTCCTTGCTATCTGCCTCTCAATCTACTAAGCCACCTCCTTAAAGTAAAAGGAGGCGGAAATGAGAGACAAAAAAAAAGGAGAAGAAAAAAAAAATCCTGTTGACCCCAATTTAACTTAAGGGGTAAAGGGAAAAGAGAAAAGGTGTTTTATACTCACCTGTTCTGGCAGCTGTGTCTTTAAGCTAAGGTATTTGGTAACAGGACTGACGGAGCAATAAGTGGGTTGAAAAGGCAAGAAAATTCAGGAAATTTATTGAGGTTCTAGAAACCTTCCAAGCACTAAGGCAGGGCCAAGAGCCAGAGGGGGTAGCCGGGGTGGGATTTCTCCCAGGTGATAGTAAGGAGATCAGAAGACTGATAAGGTTCTTTGTTCCCGTAGTGGTTATGCCAACTGTAATGGGGAAAATTTAGGTCTCTGGGAGAGGGTTATAATATAGTAATGGCTAAAATGTGGCTACAGGATTTATGTAATATTAAACAATGGCCGCCAAGGAATTTACTTATGAAATTCCTAAAAATGAAACACTCAAGTCAGAATGAAGTTTATGGAGGTTTAATCACACTGGGAGTAGGGAAAGGAGAGGGAGAGAAGGAGAGAAGAGAAAAAGGGAAAGGGGCTACTCAACCTCTGACCAAGGCAGAGGGAGTTTTAGGCCCAAAGGCCCAGGTGGAAAGAGTCAGTCCTTAACTCACGTGACCAATCTGAAGGAAAGCTGTCTGCGGGCGTCCTCCCTCTCCAAGCTCCTAACACCAACTCTTCCTAACACCAACTCGCATCTCCCTCTCCCCACAGGAAGTGCGCGAATTCCAGAGGCTGTTCCCTACCTCACTTCCTGTGTCTCACAAAATCCAATGGTTGGCTCTAGCTTGGCTTAGGACAGCCCAGGTGGGCAGTTAGTTATTTCTGATTTGTCATTGACTAGCACATGCCCGTGTAGTGTGGGTGTGCACAATTTTTGGGTGCTAGACCAAGATGGAGACTTTTAAAATTCACAAGGTGCCATGCAAAGGATTATGTCACCAGAAGTAGTACTGTCTATGTGCACTGCCACACTTTGAGGCACATACAATACTCCCGGCGCACAAGATGAGGATGCATCCTCTCCTCCTCTCACTGACCACCAACGAAAGAGGTACCCCTTCCATAAGTGTGGTGGGGGCCAGATAAATGGCCTCAGGGGTCCACATGTGGCCCATGGGCCATATTTTGGGGACCCCTGATAATGAATATCCATTACTAATTACATGTCTAGCTCCATCTTATTTAAATCTATATCTCTTTGATGGGTTTTGCGTTGCCTGCCATTTTAATTTTTGGCAGATTGACATATCTGATTATTTCAGAAAGAGACTGTAATTTCAAATAAGTAGAAGTATTTCAATTTTCCCATTACAATGAAAGAATAGTGAGAATATTAAAGTGGAAGTTCAATAAATTCTCTGGAATAGAATTGAATGTAACATTATTATAAAAATTTTAAAGCTCATAGAATTTTGAATGCAAAACTTAACAATCATTGGAAATGCTGGAAGATTTCCCCAGATATCTATCCTAAATGGTCCTTCTAATTTAAGAGTAAAAATTCTAGTCCACTTCAAGATCTTTCTTAAAATATTATAAGACAAATGGACAGCATAGACTATTCACACAGTTATTTGTCAAAATCTCAGTAACAGACATTGTTCATCTGCTTGTTATTTTCCTGAATATGTTTTTAATTTTTTTTTTGAGTGATGAAGTATTTTTTGTGGAATTGAAGCAATCACACAATGTTTTCCACTAATGGGAGTTTTGGTACTTACTACATTATCAAGATATAATTTTATTGTCTTTTGACTCTCAGATTATCACTTTGAAAGAGTCTGAAAACTTACCAACTATCTTTAATAATAGACATATTTTCTTATTTTATCTCATAATAATTATTTCTATATAGGATTTAATATATACTAGGTATGGTACTTAGAACTTTACAACCATTATATCATTTGATCCTTACAATAAATTTTGGGGTAGCTGCCAGTATAATCCCCATTTTATTGATGAAAAACCTGAGGTAAACAGAACTTAAATTACTAGTTTATGTATTTAAGTTTGAATATGAATTCATGTTTTTCTGATTCTAGACTTAGAGTTTTATCCATTGAACCATCATTTAAAAAAATTAATTGTCAAATAATGATCCCAGTTGTCTATTATTGTTGTTCTCTTTAAGAAAAAGTAAGTTGTAATATTTTTATCAATATAATAAATTTCTCCCCTTCATGGCTTTTAGGGAACAAATTTTGCTTGCTTGATAATGATAGATGCCCAATTATTATCACATTTTGATTTACTTATTCTTTTTATTTTCACTTTGTAGTGTTAAGGATAAAATTTAGGATTAAGACTGAATATATGTTTTAGTTGTTTGCCAGGTATTTAAATTCTAAATCCCAATGAGATACTCAAGTCAGAGTAGAATTTTATGGTGATTTATTTACAATAGAAGGAAGAAATTAAGAATGAGGGAGAGAAAGGGAAAAGCGAAGAAGATCTGCTCCAGCCTGGTCTGTGCCAGGGGAAGTTCAGAGACCTCAGCCAAGGTGCTTTCCCAGAAGATTAAATCTAGTTTGGCTTCCAGCCATGAGACCTCCTCCAAGATGAGGGACCTCCTGGAAGCCTGGTGGCTCCAGAAAGGTCAAGATAAAGGGGAGTCAGCCTTAACACTCATCACGTGATCACCTCAGGAACGCAGTCTCAGGTCTTATCCCGGAGCTACTCCAAGTCAAGTTCCACCACCAAGGCCCTCTCAAAGGAAATGATATGAAATATAAAGGGAGTTATTTACATCACTACCTGTGTCTCACATGTATCAATGATGGCTTAAACTTGGCTTTGGGCACCCTAGGGATCAGTCAGTTATTTCTGATTTGTCACTTGCTAGCACACGTAGGTCATAGCTCTTCCTCCCCAACATTTAATCCTTAAGTAGAGGTGTATACATTCCTGGTTGCTAAAATTCTAAAGACTAAGCATAGTGGAGTAAATCTAAAATTCACAGTAGTAATTTTGATTACTCATCTCTCCATTCCTCTATATATTGTGCGTGTTTTCTTCCAACAAAGGAAAAAAATAATTCAAGAACAAAATGAACACAGAAACCACATCTGAAGACATATACAATGTCCTCTGTCTATATCATCATATCTCAAAACTTTTCAGAATAAAATGCATATTTGCTTAGGTCATCTCTGGGAACATGATTTGTAGAAATAAACTATTCAATATTCTATTTGGTTTCTTCATTGATAGCATCAGAGATCTGAAGATAGGAAGGTCAAGAGGCATCATGTATTCCAATGCTTTCATTTTTGCAAAAGAGAGATAGAAGGCCTATGGAGAGTATGCAAATTATCCAGCTTTATAGAGTACTAAGTATCTGAGGCAGAATTTAAATACAGATCTTCTATATCCAGAGTTAGCTATCTTTCTCTTGTATAACACTACCTCCTTATTTGAATTATTATAGTCATTTTTCATGAGCCTACTTACTCTAACTCTGCATTAGTTTCTTCTCAGGTTTCTCGGATTTCCCTATATTTGTCATTTATTACTGAAAGGTAATAGGACTCTATATTCATAATGGTTGATTCACACCAATTTTGTTTCTATTTGTAATCACCATCATTTTTTTTTAATCACCATAAGAATCTGTGCCTACAGATATTTTGTTATAGTTTGGGATTTTCAATTTTTGATCTATTTGGAACAAATTTCAGATTGTTCTTCCATCTCCACTTTATTTACAAAGAGATGAAGGAAAAAAGTTTTGAAAAAAATCTGACTTCCCACAATACCATTTAAGATGCAGTGGCCTTCTATATTCACATTTACAATAGGCAAACCTCTGACCAGCTGGCCAGAGAATTCAGCCAAAGGAGATTTATCCTCTGTTGATGTACATTGCATTCTTGACTTTTCTTTGGTCAATATTTCCCTGCCTGATCAATAAATTTTGATGTCCATCTCCTTGAAAATCAATATTTTCTTCTCATACCTATTTAAAAAATGGCAGTGAGAGGTTAATTGGCTTATGGGAAGGCCACAGACTGAGTTATTCACTGACTAAGAGTCAGGAAGCCCCAGAACTATGACTTACAGCCCTGCACTTGCCAACAGCCAGCCATCTAATTTCTGAGAAAAGCAAACTTCTTGCTTCATAGTTCCCTCTAAGACCCACTTTTATGATCAAGGGGAAAAATGCTAGTATTGACAAATGTACAAGTATATATATTTTGAATTACTCTACATGTGATATATTCCTTTTCTCAAGAACAGAGGTGATTTAAAGCAATTTTAAGTACTTAGTATGGCCTACAATGACAAAATCAATGTTCTATACACAGGAAATACTTTATAACCCCAAGTAAAGAAATATAATAATTTCCCACAACTCCATGATGTAGGGACTATTATTATGGACATAATTGAAAGGAAAACAAATGTTTGAGAGATTAAGAATGTACACTTAATTTAAAAATTAAAGAAACCCATATGCATGCAAACATATATATATATATACACACACACACACATATATATATATGTGTGTGTGTGTTTGTGTGTGTGTGTGTTTCAGAGGCAGGATTTAAACCTAGTTTTTGCCACCTCTAGTTTTGGTACTATCTTCTCCAAACTTTGCTCCCTTTGTTTCTTGAACCTTTATGTTTTTCAAAGTATATTTTTGGTGAAATATAAATGTGAAAATAAACTTTTCTTAGACAACTTAAGTTCTGCTTACAAATAACTAAACAGATTTTAATATTTTAAATGCATAAGAACATAAAATATTCAAGGAGGGATTGTCAGAGAGCATCATTCCTGACAATAGGAATTAGTTCTACTCAAAAGAGCTCAAGTGATTTGTGAATAGCTCCTTTACATTAGTTTTTCCCTTAATATATTACAAATAACCCAGCCTAGAAAAATACTGTCCATTATTCAAGATGGATAGAGTAGTGTGCTGGAGATTTTTCTCCATCATGACTTTCCTGATTTATCACTGTTCCACATTTCATTGTAGATTTTAAAATCGGAGTAAATTCTAGTTTATTCTATATTGGGAAATTATTTTCAATTGTTCAACTGCCTCCAAGGTTTCTTGTTTGAGGAATTCAGAAGATTACACTTGAAAAACCTTTCACATAGAATCAGGATGGCTACTGGAGAGAGAGATATAGGGCAGTGTTGGCGAAACTTTTAAAGATGGGAAGCCATATTGCACCGACAAACCACCTTTGAGTCCCACTCCCACCCCATATTACCCAAGAGAGGGAAGGGAGGAGGTGCTTGAAATGGTCTCCTGTATAGAGGGGTGGGATATGCAAAAAATATCCTCAGGTTTTGTGGAGAGGGGGAAAGGAGCAACCCCCTCTGTGACCCCAGAGCACTTGTGCCACATCTTCCCCCACATGAATATAGGGGATACTTAGGTTGATTTTCAATTGAAGTCAATATATTTTAATCCAATAAATATTAAATGATACCAGCTGACTTGAAACTATTGAACTCACTCTATTAAAGCCAGATAGCACTTGGTTTGATTCAGGGAGAGCTGTGTTTGAGTCCTGCCTCAGACACTTTCAACAAGTGACATAATCTTTCTGAGATTCTATTTACTCATCTATAATAATAACAAAATTTTAGCTATTTAAAATTCTTTTGTGATTCTAAAGTTCTATGGAAATCACAGCTATTGTTAGTAACATTGTATTCTCCTCTGCTGAAGAAAAACATAAAAATAGTTACATAAAAGTAAAATCTACATGAAAGAAAAGTGTGAGAAATTTAGTAACTGGGAGAACTGAGATAATTTAGACAATAGGTAATAACTAAGTTATATTTTGAAAGATGCATCAATTAATACACCTTAATTTTGACACTATATCTGTCTTTCTCCAAGGATGATTTAAAAACAAAAACAAAAATGTACTGAAGAAATTAAAAGTATTTTGCAAATGTTATTAAGAATGAGTAGGCAAAATCATTTGTTAGGAAATTTAAATACATATTTTCATGATAATGAATCTCATGAGAAGTAGCTAAACATCAGGGAATTTTTTGTTTCATAATTGTCTTTGAATTAAAGGTTAACAAATAAAACAGATGTTATTAGTTTAAGGAAGCCTCTAATTACAAGTTAAATTTAAAAACAAAGAATCCTGAGTCTTAGAGTTAAAGTCAATGTTGACATGTGCAGGAAATAGGACAAGAGCATATAGGAAGAAAAAAAAATCGGTCATGATCTAATTATTTAAGATCAAATCAATCTTGCTTTAAGTATGTGTTTCTGTTGATAAAGGAAGTTATTCTTTCAAATAAAATAAATATTAATATATTTATATACAGTATCCTTTATAGAAATCATATTTTTTATGTTCCAAGAAATAGCAAGTTGGGGAAGCAAAATAACTCCTTAAATTGCCAATTTCAAAATGAGATTCTTGAAGATGAATCCAAGATGGCAGCATAGTAGCAGGAGCCTTCTGAATCTTGTTCCAAATGATCATTACAAACCACCTATGAAGGACAGAAATACAAACTAGATGAATAAAGGGGCTCTCCCACTGGATGCAGCCTTAAAAGTACAGAATGTTTGGGGATTCCCACACAATAAGGGGGTGAAATGTGTTAATCAATGCTCAAGCTGATCACCCTTCCCCTATACCACCTATTGCACCAGAGTCAGAGTGTAGGCTGGGGCCATCTTGAAATTCTTGGGGGCTGACTGAAAGCACCACAGAGTTATCCCTAAGGATAATTGCATGGCCTTGGCAGTGAGGCTCTAGGATAATGAGCATGGAGATTGGACATAAACATGATGGGCCATAGATGAGGCAGCAGAGTCTGGAACAATAGCCTGAAGGCAAAACACTTTAATGGAAGTGCCACACAAAGAATATCACAGATCTCCCTACTCTCACTTGGGCTTCTGACAGGGAAGGAAATACAACCAAAATAAAACCCTATGAGACAGAAGCTAATAGAGCAATGATCACCAACATGCAGGAACCTCAATCCACTAGTGGCAAAAGGAATAAATAATGGCAAAAAAAAAGCTGTTTACCCTGGATAATTTCTATGGTGAAAAAGAGCAAAATGCAAAAGCAACAGTTGAGAGTGAAAAGCAAGGAAACACATCCAGACTAAGCTAAAGCAAAAATAATATCTTTTGAACTGTATTACCACCCCAAAAACTCTTTTTTCTGGGGGTGGATAGCATTCTTTGACATAAGTCCTACATAATTGTCCTAAATCAATGTATATCTGAGAATAGTTAAGCCTTTCATAGTTACTCATCACATAATTTTACTATTACTATGTACTCTGGTTCTTCTTATTTAACTTTGCATCAATTCATATAGGTTTTCACAAGTAAAAGAAAAAAGACTGGTATACAAGTGTAGCAAATCCTATTTCCCCAGGAATTTCATAACTCACAAATATAGGCCACTTAAAAGTCAATTCTTCAATTTCAGAGGTGACTAAGACAGTATTGAGGTCCATCTCTGGTAGTAATTACAACTTTAAAAGAGAGAGTCATAAAATGATTAACGGCGGAAAATAAGAATTGTGAATGAGTGAATGTATATATGCACACCTATATGTATATATATTTATATATATACATAGACTACATATGTATAGATATATACATATATGCACACATATATGCATATATTCACATAATTTCTAGTGTATATGTATATGCCTACATATATATTGTCTTTGTTTCATAAAAGATCTAACAGAAGAAAACAGCTATATCGGCTATATATCAAGAACAATAAAGGGAATGATGCTAAATTCATAATGCAAAATAAATAAATAAACCAAGAGATTGCAAATATCTCTAAATAAATCTTACTACACAATAGAAGTTCAAACAATACCTAATGAATGCCAGAACTTAAATGTTGCCTAGAAATCATGGTATGATGATACCATATCAGGTTTTCACAGACTAATTCAGGAGAAGAATTGGGATCTTGACAAAAGTATTTAGAACAGAAAAATGACAGAAAAATAACTTACAAAACTTTAAAATGAGCTGGTCATTTCATAAAGGTGAAAATGATATTATCAAATTGGGAATATTTCTCCTGATGAAAAGGCAATTTTTAAGAATCAAAAAGCAATAACAATGAAATGATTCATTACCTTTTTTTTTGGTAGTTCTATATTTGAGAAGTAATTCCTCTTAAGACCAGATATTTTTATCATGAAAAACTGTCAGAGAATGCCTCTCATTTCTTTCATTTATTTTCAAAGATATTTCAATATCATCCTCTAAAAAAAAGTATCAGTAATTTCTCACTAATAATTTCAGTTCCCCTTCAGATCTTGGAAGGGCAAGAACTCAGAAAGAGGTAAAACAAGCTCCAGAAGAAAAAAGTACCAAATAACTGCTGACCAAATAGAGCATTTGATGTCTTTTTTCCTTTTCACCTAGGGCATATCCCTGTTTCCTCACTCATAGTCTATTTACAGTATTGTTTGTCTGCTTTCTCAATCTATAGGAAATAAAAAAAAAATAGCAGATCCATTTCATTTAAAAGAAATACAGGCCCAAACTTGTTAGAGGCATGCATACAAGACAAAAATCAAAAAGGAAATGCTGATAATCTGAGAGAAAAAAGGAAAATAATGCAAATAGATAAAAAACAGTTCATTAACTTTTAATTCTTTAGTATAAGGACAAGCAGTTCTCCAACCTTAAGACTCCTAGAGTTAATCTCTGTATCTAGATCAGTAAATCATTCTTCCCCTCCCCCTTTATAACATTCCCATACCATTAATACAATGACAATTTATGTCTAACAGTCTCTCTTCAAAATGGTAAATAAAGTATTCATTTTAGATAGTGAAAGAAATTAATGAAATATCACACACATATATGTATATATACATATATGTGTGGGTGTGTAAGGAGAGAAAGAGGGAGAGATTATTCATACATACACTTAGAGACAGACAAAAACTTTGAAATGAAATTCTCTTATGATAGGCAGTATGACAGTGTTGAAATGGATTGGCATCAGAGAAAGTAAGTTCAGATCTCAGCTCTGCTACTTGTCATCTATTTGACCTACAGCAAGTCATTTGCCCTCTCTCAGAATCAGATTCCTAATCAGCTAAATAAAAGTGTTACACTGCAAGGCCTTTTACAGATCTAAATTGATAGTCCCTTTCCCAAAGGCTTTAAAAAATTGAATGTGTGTCTCCTTTGCTTTCAAGTTTGAGAAAAAAGTGAACATTTCTTTTCAATCTTGTGCCATTTAGAATTACATAAATACTAATAGCATTTGTGGTAAAAAAAAATATAGATTTTCACTTAATGAACTATTTTCAAAGCATTAATTGCTTTTGTAAATTGAGGAATGAGTGCAAAAGCTACTATTTGATCTTCATGTAGTTCCCAAGCCTGAGTAATTTTGGTAAAAAAAGTTAGAATATATATATAACTACCTAACAAAATATTTCCCATTTTTATGCAACCTAATTTATTGGTCATCACATCCACACCATCATTTACCCATGTAATTCCTTAAATTACTAGACCATGTGTTCTTTGCAAAATAATTTTCTTCAGATTTTATTAAGTTTTGACAAATTGTTAGGATATAAACATAATTTAGCCTTTCCCTAATACTTGTATCCCTTGCTTAGGCACATTCACTATTTAAGATCTGTGGATTTACTCTAGAGGAAATGATAGTAAATAAAGAAAAGAAATGCAATTTTACATTTTAAGTAGTAGCAAAATTGAAGACAAATAGCTTGGGATCCCATAAATATGAATCCAAGTAATGTCAGGAAAGTGACTGTTTTAGTTTTCTGTCATTACTTTTGAGTGATGTTAGTACAAACTAAACCTATCTAGCCATAAACATATTTTTTCAGGAACATGAAAAAAAATTGTTTGGCTCATCTCAGCTACTTTCATTTTTTCCCATATTTTTTCCTTTCTGATCAAGCTTAACCTAAGCAATTGAACATTTTAATGGAAGCTAGGGAGATAGGAGGAACAAAGATTGTGTTTATAGAACAGACAATAGAGAATTGGAAATAAAAATTAATTGCTGCATTGTAAGTAAACTTCAATACCATTCTTATTTCAGGCATTAAAAAATCTTCCAAAACAAAAATTTTTTTTTCTCAATACTATAATCCCATAGTGAAGGGCCTTGTTATTAGTTTGCACTCTCTGAGCACAATTAGCCTTCTCTTAGAGAATGAAAAATCCCCTGAAGCATGTTTTTCCATAGCCCTATGAAAATGCAGGATTCCCATAAGGCTACTCTTTCCCTTCAAAATATTTTTTCTTTGTCTATCCATTTCTTCACTTTAAGTTCAAACTCATGAATTGTGTTGTCCATAAATTATTTCAGAGATTTTCAAAATGTTCTTTTAGTAAAATCTTCAGAGATTAAACCTCCTTTAATCTTGCATTTTCAATTAGAATTAGTGACTATCATTGAACACATCCTCATTAAAATTGAGGTATGGGGGGCAGCTGGGTAGCTCAGTGTATTTAGAGCCAGGTCTAGAGACGGGAGGTCCTAGGTTCAAATCTGACCTCAGACACTTCCCATCTGTGTGACCCTGGGCAAGTCACTTGACACCCATTGTCTAGCCCTTGCCACTCTTCTGCCTTGGAACCAATATTGGATCCAAGACAGAAGGTAAGGGTTAAAAAATGGGTATTAATTTTTCTCATAGGTTTTGTGTAGGATACACAGGATTAATGCATGCTGTGTTGGATTTGGGATCCCACTGATGTAGGTTTTCTCTTCCACCCTTAATATTTTAATTCTCAAAGCTTTATGACTCTTGTACATATAGGTCAATAAATTGATCTCAGGGAATCAATAATGTTCTGAAGGCTTTCTTCTTTATCTGTGACATGATATAAATGGGGTAGATGGGTTAAGATTAAATTTTCACTTACTTTTATTATATTATCTACCCAGCCTTTCTCCAAGGCAAACAGTTCTCTGTAAACTTCTGATCTTACTTGGCACAATTATTTGTTGGTGATGATTTGCATGTTGAATGTATATACCATGCTTCATTGGGTAATTTCTACCCTTCAACAACTTGAATATTGTATGATGCCATGCAGCATTACTTATCCTAAATTACTTAGTATCATTTAATATAATAGAAGGTATCTTTCATGGTTGAGTACCTTGAGTGAGTGAGGTGATGCAAGTCCATTTGGTTTGCATTGGTTAAAGCTTTAAATACATTCTAAAATGCAAGATGTAATGTGTTTACCACAATATCTGGCACATCATAAAAGTTTGATACATTTTATTCATTAATACATTCCTTCAAGTAATTATTAATTTATGGATTGGTCTATATGTGATATAAAAACTACATCTAGGGACAACTAGCAAAAAAATAAAGTAAAACAGTGGAAGAACTGGAATCAGAAAGGCATAAGTTTAAATTGGACTCAAACACATCGATTGGCACATAGGTTCTAGATAAATTCTAGGTATTATGTTCTATGTAACTGTTGGTTTTCATACTATTAATATTATCATTGCTAAGTATTAATTATCTATGTGGTTTTTCTTTGCAATGAAGTGTTAGTCCTCAGTGAAAACATCTCCTTAATTCATTTTAGTTCAAATCAATTCACTTAGTCAAGCATCTGTGAAAACCTGCTTTGTACTTAAGGTCATTCAGTTCATAGATACACTTATGAAAAATGAGAGTCTCCTTGCTCTGATGGGATATGTGTTCTTCTAGGGTTATATGGTTGAATATATATATATATATATATATATAGGCATATATGTACATGTATAAGTGCTTTATATAAGTCTATGTGGTGCAGAGGAGGGAAAGGGAAAGTGAGAGAGTGGGGAAAGGAAAGGGAGGGGAAGAGAGATGTTTGTACATGCTCTAAATAAATAGTTTAATTTTGGTAAGGGTAGGCAAGATGTAGGTAAATTCTCTTTTAGAATTGGCACTGGAGAGAACTAAAGTTTTTAAGAGTCAGATAGAGAAATGGAAACCTTTGTAAGTGTGAAACATAGTCCATAGAAAAGCATGAAAGGGAGAGAATGAAATGTGTGCTTAGAAATGACAAGTGGAGACAGAGAACAATGTTTCATCAATTTAAACAAGTTAGCTGTAGTCAGATTGGGAAAGATTCTGAATGTGAAAAAAAACAGAAGGATGGAGAGATCCATCAACTAATAAGTAGAAAAATAAACAAGTATAAGAATAAAGAGATATTAAACTTTGGTCTATAGGTTAAGGGGAATTATCAAGGTTTATTGAGATAGAGAATCGTGTGGTTAGATCTATTAATCTGGCAAATCATTGAGGTACTTGTGTATAGGATGTATTGGAGGAAGAATGAGAAAGCTGCATACAAGAAAATATGTTAGGGGGCATCATAGCTTAAGTTCTCACTATCTCTTTGAGTTAAGATAATAGAAGCACTCCTTTCTATCTTTGACAAGTGGTAGCTAATGGTACAATGAGAATTCTCTAGACTACAAGTCAGGAGAGACTTTGGTCCAGCTCTAATTTCTGCTGTTAATTAACTTCATGACCTCCATCAAAACAATTCAACTTTCTTGTACTGACTTTCCCAATTCGTAAAATGGGAGAAGAGGATAATTATAACTCATCTAAAGGATAAATTATAACTTTAAATTCTGTGATATTATGTTTTTGACATCTTTTCTAATTAATGAATTTACATGCATTGGTTTATAATACTGACAAAGCAGTCACCTCTTATAGCAAAGATTTGAATGGATGGGATATAGGAAAAGCACATTACTGTCCATATAAAATAGATGAAAGAATTCCAGAGCATGGGGATCCAGACTACAAATAGGAAATATGTGAGAATCCACACGAATATAGAGTTAAGAAAGCATAATTTGGATTTGACTCAGAAGTTCTTGTTTAAAATTCTGCTTTTGCCATTTAACTTTGTAATCTAATAAATATGTTGTTGTTCCATTATTCAGATATGTCTGACTTTTTATTACCAAATAGACATTTGAATGAAGCATTTCAAATGCTTATGTCCTTCACTGTTTTCTGAAGTGCATCTAAGTTCATACCAATTGCTTCCATACAACTATATTTTCTTCATGTAAAAAAAAATGGTGATTAGACTAGATAACTTCTAAGGTTAATTCTTATTCTAAATCGATGATTCTATAATTCCAATAACATATTTGCCTAGTAAAAAAAAAATCTTTCCTCTTGTACCCTTTCTGAGAATAATGAATTAAAACTAATGAATCATCTGGAACTCATGGTGAGACTAATTATAGCAGATATAGCAATACTTATAACCCATCATTTTGAGGAATTTCATGGAATCAGTAGTGCCTAAGGGAAGCATGATCTGTCCCAAGCAAAGAAATAATGAGTTAAAGCCCCTTTAGCCCATGATCATGAAGTGGTCATATCTGAATTCTTGCATTTGGTCTGGTTAGTCCTCAATCTGACTCACATAGTTTATGATGCTTTGTCACATTCTTTTTCCGTCTTATTCTGTTTTGTAATTCTAAGTGGAGTTTTTTGCATAAATTTGACAGAGTAGATTAATGGTCAAGAAAGCAGAAACCTCAATTCTATTATAAGATGTAGGCTCATCAAGGCTTCTTATGCTGAACCAACATGGCCCCTTGCTGACTTCTACTTTTCAGCATTTTAGGGTCACACAGAAATTTCCAATATTTATGAAATTTTATTTGATTATTTTTACTATTTGAATCTCATCACCATGTTTTTTTCTTTTCTGAAAGACAAGGCTTATATACCCTGTTCACACACATCTTAAATTGGATTTCTCCCACTTTCATAATTATGCATTGTTATAAGCAAGAAATAAGTTTGGTAGGTTTTGCAGAGGGAAGAGGCATGGGGCCAACAAGGAAAAGATTCCAGAATTCTGCAGGGAGGGTTAATCTTTTGCTCAATTTTTTTTCCTTCCTTTTGTCATGTCACCTCAACAAATTAAAACTTAACAATATATTATGTTGGGCAAGGAGGTGGCCCAGTTGAAAGAGTGATAGACCTGGAGTTGGGAAGATCTGAGTTAAAATTTGGTCTCAGATAACATATTAGTAATGGGAATTTGCATGCCACTTAACCTTGATTGTCTCGGTTTCCTCATCATTAAAATGAACTACAGAACAAAGTGGCAAAGTCCTCAAGCTCTTTATCAAGAAATTTACAAAAGGGGTCTCAAAGAGTTGAATATTATAGAAAAGCAACAAAAACAACTACAAACTGTATCATATTAGGCTAAATTTTCAGAAAAAATGGTCTTGCAGTCTAACTAGGAAACTTGATCATAATAGGCCAACTCAGTATCAGAAATGTTTCATTGGAGTAGTGCATCTGCAACTAATCAGTTTATGGTTACCTATCTGAGACTTATGTTCCCCATCTGTACAGTGAGAATGATATTTTACTGGTAGATAATGACTTATACTAAAAAGAAACATGCAAATAAATAATTACATGAATTATTTGGTCTTTTTTATTCTAAAATTCCATTCAATCTCCTTTCTGAAAGTGACATACACTCATGAAGAAAGAAGAGATGTGTTCCCATATCTAAGTAAATTTTTGGAAGTAATTTTCAGCAGCTGCAAAATAAATTGTTACTGCCTTGCATTCTGAATTACATGGGCATTAAGAGCTCTAAAATGACTAAACAACACCTTTCTATGTTGGGGAGCTGCTCATTTTTCATTAAACATATATTTCTAAAATTTCTTTATCAAGTGGAATTTCACAGCCTTTATTGGCCCGTTAATCATGAAATCTTGACAAAGTGCTTACAATTTTCTTATTTTTTAAAGAACAAAATAAAAATGTGAAGCCATTTCCACATTTAGTAATCTGTAAACCTGCCTTTCTGATGGAAAACTTAGCTATTAAGCCTCTGGATAGTGCTGGGAAACTGTCCTGTGTGGCTTTAATTATCACCCTGTCACCTAAATAGAGAATGTGTGATTGCTCAGACAGTGTTATTAACATTTGGAAAGCAATTCGTGCTGTGGGCTGATTGTCATTTGGGGAGGGAAATAGAGCTGGTCAAAATCATGGGGTTTTTTAGTTCTGTAATGGCTCATAAATGAACCTTTCAATATAAGGCCAACCTAGTATATAAGCTGAGGACGTGGCCAACTTTGTGATTCAAGTTGGAAATTCATCCTTGTACCTAATAATTTCCTGGCTCATTGGTAGTTCAGGACTGAATTTCTACCATTTGTGATTAATTCATTTGTGTTAATATTTTTCATCTTCTTTGAATTGAATGTACCTATTGAAAGGATTGAACATATAGTGAGCCTCTGTGACCTTAGGGTAAATTAGCTTATTAAGAATACTCCACTTTCAGTTTTTATTACAACATTTTTATCCCAGGCTTGGAGAAAAGGAGATGAAATAAAGTAGGTGGACAATATTGCAATCAATGTTTATTACTTCCTAATTTGGTTGGGGGATATCTGTGTATCTACGACTATGGATATCTTGTCAGAATGTCAACTATTATTTTTCAGCATATTTCTTGCTATTACAATTTTACTTGGTGAATATAATGGTATATTAAAATATATTTTAGAAGATCTTGGTGGGTAAATATGTTTCCCTTAAACAGAAATAACAACAGTACTCTGTGTGGTCCTTACAAAATTACTCTGTGTGGTCCTAAGGGCCAATGACAGTTGTAATAGAGTGTATGGGACATCAGTAATTTTGAATTTATATCTTTGTGCTACTAATATCTAATCTGGTGACCTTGGATAAGTTATTTCCTTTCCCTGGACCTCCATTTCCTCACCTAAAATATTTCAGATATTGACTATATTATCTTTCAGGATTTTTTGGTTCTGATTTTGTATGTTTCTACTCAGCGAATATTGTCAAAATAAGATGATTTTTTACAACTGAAACTGGAAATATCTATTTTCCCAAAGGCTGCTGGTAAAGAACTTTGGGGTTTTGAATAGTTCTTGACATTCTTGAAAGAAATAGAAAAGTAGAGATTTTAATGATTCCCATGTAAATTAATTTGTAATCAATTAACTATTCAATAATAAAATATTTGCCATATTGGTAGTTGTTGCCTAGAGATCTTTACTGAATCCCTTCCAACTATATATCACACTAATTACATGGTAAATATGGAAGCTTGGTGGTTTAGTACATAGACCTTGGTTTGAATTCTAGATCAGACAATTAAATATTTCATTGAATTTTTCTGAGCATCATCTTTAAAATGAGAATAATATCACCTGCCACCCTTGATTTTTGTTAATTATGTTATCATCATCATCATCATCATCATCTTGATAATGTTATTACAGAACTTCTGTTTAAACTACTTGTACCGACCTATTACATTTTATTGTAGAGCCCCATGAAAATTATTTGATGTATCAAAGAATTTTTGGAGTTTGATCTAGGTATAAACATTTACTAGCCATTTATTTTGGGTGGAACAATAAAATTTTCAACATAATCAAGTTGCTTACATTCTATTAGGAAGTATTTATGTAAAAAGTGGATATTGTGACCTCAGTGGGTACTAGATCTCTAACATCCTTTATAAAAGAAACTACTAAATGAAGACCCTACTTTCAACAATGTATTGTAAGCATATTTTCTGAGAAGGGTCAACTGAGAGAGTTGCCAACATACCTTTAGCTGGTATGTCCATTTGATTCCAGCTTGTTTCTTATTTCCTGTGCCTGTCTTACCTTCTAATTTTCTGAATCTCTTTTTCTTTTTTCTCTAACTCTCTTCAGGTCTATCTCTTTCTTTCCATTTTTTTCTACCTTTGTCTCTATCTAATAACTTATCTGCTATCACTGGCTCTATCTCTGTCTGCTTTTCTGTGTTTGTACCCCCTGCTTATCTCTCTGTTTCTCCCTCTCCTTTCTTCAAATTAAATGTAACATACTATTGAATGGCAAAAAACAAACAAACAAACAAAAAACATTAGCAAGCAAGATTAGTGGCAAGATTTCTCATTAGATAGAATTTTAAAATTTGGATTCAAGAAGAGATGAGTTCAAATTTATCCTTATACATTTAATATTGACCTTGTGACCTCAGGAACATCATTTAGTTTGTATTCCCCTCACTTTCTTCACTTGACAAATAAGACAAGTAATAGTAACAAACTTTTATGATAGTTGTGAGCATTAAATGAGATAGTAAATATAAAGTGCTCATCACAGTGCCTATACAAATGTTAGCTATTATTTTTATTCAGAGTAATCTCATGCAGAATAATGGACTTGAAATTTAGTTTTAAAGGAAATTAGTATATTAATGTGGAGAGGTGAAAGGGAATTTATTCCAGTCATAGGTAACAATCAGTGCATGTGTACAGAGCCAAGGTGTCCAGAATGCAAGAAATTACAAAAGGAGTTTGGTTGAACCATGGAGTGATTGAATGAAGATGATGTATAATAATGCCAAAAGGATAGCTTTGAATGTCAAATGAATTATTTGCTTCTAGAGGTAATGGGCAAATACCACATTTTAATAAAGAAGTAAAAAGCATGAACTTTTAGCAAACTAATTTTGGTCACTATATGGCATGGATTACAGATCCTTAAAGAACTATAGAGATCAATGAATCAGAGCTCTTCATTTTATGAAGGCAATTGGAGCCCACAAGCTACATTTTACACCTAAAGTCAACTATAAATAATAGAACACAGATAAGTATATAGAGTCTGAAAGTTCCAATATCCAATAGATATTGGATATATATAGGTGTATATTCATATATAAAACATCCCATATGCCTACAAATGAATTATCTAGGAAAAGTGAATATAGTCCTATACCAAAAGACTGATTTTGCCTTAAATAATATGGCTCAAATTTGAAAATTTCCCAATGTACAGCATATACACCCATCAGGAAAATGCATCCATAGAACCTACCCAAATTTGAAGAATCAATTAAGGGACCGTACATAATGGGAGAAAAGATGACAGAGTAAAGGGTGTTCCACTCCAATGATTCTTTTACATACACACAGGCACATATGTACAAGAAAATAAATTACCACAAAGGAAAACTGAAGGACAAGGAAGACATAATGTGAACTCAGAAGAGGAAAACAATGCCACTCCACCAAAAAAAAAAAATCACTGAAGATATCAGCTCCCTAAAAATTAAGATAAACCAAAAGCAAAGGGAAGCACAAAAACACATTGAGTAGAATGACTATCTAAGGAATAGAAAGGACCAACTGTAAATGGACACAAAATAAGTAAAGAAATCAGCTTTTGTCAAAGTAGTATTGGCTAAATTAGAAAGGAAACACAAAAATTCAAAAAAATAAATAACTTCCTAAGAAATAAAATTGGAAGAAATAGGAGTTAATGAAACATAATACATTTGGAAATAATAAGACAAAATGAAAAAAATAATAGATGAAAATCTAAAATACCTCACAGAAAAAAAAAAAAACCACCAATCTGGAAAAGAGATCCAGAAAAGATAATATAAGAAAAATGAGAATACCTGAAATTCATGATAAAAAAAATTTTGACACCGTATTGCAAGAAATCATCAGGGAAAACTGCCCTGATATCCTTGAATAAGAAGACAAAATAGAAATTGAGTGAATTCAACATATTCCTGGAAAAGACCCCAAAATATAATTCCTCAGAGCTATTACAGTCAAATTCCAGAACTCTCAAGCCAAGGAAATAGTACTACACATGGCCAGAAGGAAGAAATTCAAATATTTTGGAGATACAGACAGGATTACACAGGAATTATCAGTTTCTACATTAAAGGGCTGGAATGAACGGAATATGATCATCTGAAAGACAAAGAACCTAGGAATATAGCCTAGAATTACATATTCAGCAAAACAGCACAATACTCTGGGGGAGAGGGGGAAATTGATATTCAATGAAGTAAAAGGATTTCAAACTTTTTTTGAGTAGGAAACTAGAACTGAAAAGAAAATTTCATTAGCAAATTTAATTCTTATGAGAAGTATAAAAAGGTGAACTGAAAACGGAAGGATTTCAGTAAGGTACATTCAATAATGTACATTCAAAACTGGAAAAGTGATAATTAAAATTATTAACTATCTGTGATACTTGAGAAAGGTCAGGTAAAGTTATTTCAGATATATGAAATACCTAAGAGAGTTAAGAACTATATCACTATCAAAAATGTACATAGAATGAAGGAATCTAAATATGAAGGGCTGATATCCTCTCCCCATTATCAAAAAAGGTTGGGGGGAAGAAGAGGAAATGAGGATTGGAATGAGGCAAACTATCTCTCATTAAGAGGCACATAAGAGGCAAATATAGTAGGGGAGAAGATTGGGAGTGGAAGTGGTTATGCTTGAATCTTACTCTTATCAGAACTAACTCAAAGTGGGAAAAATTCTGACACAGCCAGCTATAAAAACCCGCCGTAACTTATATGATATAGGAGGGTAGAGAGGATAAGGGAGAGTGGATGGACAAAATAAAGAGCAGGAGGGGGATACAATCTTTGAAAACAAAATTTCCATGAACAAGGAAAGTTAAAAGGGGGTTGGGAGGAGGGACTTTAGTCCTTCTTTGATGTTATTCTTATATTTCTGCCAGTTTCAGTTCTTCCAAGATGGCCTGAGGACTGGGAGGTTTGAGGGTCACCTCCCTCCTGCTGATTCAATTAACCCTTTAGTTTCTTATAGATAAAATTCTTGCCTCCAATTTGGCTATACACTTTAGGTCTCAGTGTGGACTTGCTCTTGTCAGGCATATACTAGATTATCCTGTCCCGGGGCTCCAGCTTGAGCCTTTGGCAAGAGGATCAGGAGACCCCCCCACCCCCTTCTCTTGAGTTCTCCAAAATATCCCAAATTGGGATCTATGTCCTTGTCATAAACCCAGACTGGGACTCCTGGATTTACTCTGGGCTCACAGAGAGCAGGTTGCTTAAGCACAGACTGCCCTTGGCTGTAATTCTGGATTTCATTTCAGGTTTGAAATTTTAATGAATATGGGTTGATTGGACCTCTATTTGCTCAGGGAGAGTCTCAAGGTCTAGATTTTGGCTTGAGCTAAGATTCTGAACCTGGAACATGTGAACTTTAAAATTACCCCACCCTACTTAGAGGTATTTTAGGGGAAGATGAAGTTGTAATCTCCTGATTCAACAATGAAGGTACTTAGTTCTCACCTTATAGTGAAGCTAGAAATTTCAGCTAAATCTATTGTTAGATCTAATACAAAAAGGTGTTAAGTAACTATAAAGGTTAAAGTAATCACAAAAAATGGTCAAGTAACTCACAAAAGGTGAACTTAACAAAGCATTAAGTAACTCTGAAGATATAATGAAATCAAAGAAGATGAGAACTAAAAGTATGGACAGTCCTGGAGGAAAAGCCTTTAATGTGATTGGTAGCTGTGAAAATTTTAGAGGAGACACAAGGATGAAAGGTCTATATATTTGAGATTTTTCATCCTTCAAGGACACTCTCTCTTTCTTTCCCTGATTGGCCGTGAACAATTAACTGAGCTGAGTGCTGAGCTTTTCAGCATCTTAGTGTGGCTACAAGCTATTGTCCGGTTTGGTGGTGAGTTTCTGGCTGAATTTTCCTCCTTTACTTTCTAACATTTTCCTCTCAGAAGCCTCTAATCTTCTTCAGAGATCTAGAGGTGGGGAGTTTAACCCACTCCCCCCCCCAGCATAGGCCAGGTAGGAGAAATCCTATATCCTCTTTCCTCCTTCTCCTTAAATTCCTTCCCTCTATATTAATTAAATTACCATAAATTTCCAGACTGACTTGGGTATTTTATTTGGTGACCATTTAAATCTAGATTTAAAGTCACAACCCTAAAATTATCTGACAAATAGGAGATGTGGGGTGGGGGGGTGCGTGGCTTGCTCTTGGCTTGTTCTTCACTGCTTGCTATGGTATCCACCTCTCTATGCTCCCCTCTCACCTCAGTGCCCTGTAAAGGGTGAAATTATGGTTGAGACTGAAAAAAAAAATCTAAATTTAAGTGGTTTCCAAGGGAAATCCCAAATAATAAAATACCCAAGTCAGCTGCCAAATTTTATGGTGATTTAATTACAACAGGAGGAAGAAAATATTAGAGGGAGAGAGAGAGAGGGAGAGAAGTAAAGGAATTTAACTCAAAAACCGCTCTGGCTCAGGCTGAGCCAAAGCAGGAATTTAAGGCCCTAGAGAGGCAAGGCAGAGAAAGGGGTCAGTCCTTATCACTCACATGACCAGTCTGAAGGAAAGCTGTCTGTGGGGCTCCTCCAAGCTCGAGGTCCAAGATCAAACTGAACTAGAGCCCTCTCCACAGGAAGTCACGAGAACTCCAGAGACTGTTCTCTACCTCACTTCCTGCATCTCACATATGCCAATTGTGGCTCAAGCTTGACTTAGGACAACCCAGAGGTCTGTCCTTTTTTTTTTGCATATGTCTGTTGAAGACCATTTCCTCAGATAATTAAATCTTGAGTTTGATGCAGACCTTCCTAACCTTGTTAAACTAAGAAGGGAGGAGAAATGTAGTTTCCAAGACCTGATTCTATTATTCCAAGTATCTCTATTGTTATTGATCAGGAAATAGCTAAATCATATCTTCTAAAGAACGGTCTGATTAGGGTGAAATAGTTTTGAAATTCACAGCCCCAGATATTCTCTGCCTACCATTTAGGTTTTTCTCTTCTTAAAGCTGTTTCATTCTGTTTCCTTGTTGGTTCTTTCACTCTTATATTCATATTGTGCCATTATTTTAAGATTGATTAGAGACAATTCTCATGGTGGTTTTGGACTTCTCTGCTTCTACTTCATGATCTTGGCTCTGCCCCCAAGAACTCAGAAAAAAATAAAATTAAAAATTGATCTAATCAAAATAGATAAGGAAATTACATTGTGAAAAAAAAGGAATCATATACAATGAAACAACATCTATATTAAGAAAATGTGCAACTAATGGTATAGCATTCATATTCTTAGAGAAAAGCTACCTGAGTTACAGATGGAAACAGTAAGACATTACTAGAGAGTGATAATCAAAATTCTTTTTTTCAGAAGTAGATAAATCCAATCAAAAAATAACCAAGAAATAATTTAAGTAGTCAAATAGAGCTTCAAAAAATTGGATATGATGTATATCTGCAGGAAACTGAATAGAAATAGAAAGGTGGGAGCATCTGGGTGGCTCATTGGATTGAGAGTCAAGCCTAGAGAATGGAGGTCCTAGATTAAAATCTGGTCTCAGACACTTACTATATGTGTGACCATGGGCAAGTCACTTAACCCACATTGCCTAGCCCTTATAACTCTTCTGCAGTAGAATCATTCTAAGGCAGAAGGTAAGTTTATAAAAAAATTAAAAAATAATTGTTAAAATAGGGGTTTTGACAAAATTAGAGAGCAGCTTTTAATAATTTAAGTTTTACTGAGAACATAATAGAACTGCAAATTAATATTATCCCTTTAAGTCAGAGAAAACTTCTAGCAACTTTTAACAATTAAATATATATATGAATGTATGCATATATATGTAAAGATAGAAAAGAGGAAAGAGATTACTAATCTTATACCCTATAAATATACCTAAAATTCCTAATACTACCTAAAATTTCTAAAAACACTACTCTAACTATCTTCAATGATATGTTCTTCTTCCTGGCCAGACCAGGCCTAATCTAACCTACTCTACCTAAATTGATTCACTACCTATTTACATTAATAAACAGCCCCAACCCATGATCTTCTTAAATAAGGTTTATCCTTCAACTACCAGTGTTTAACTGCCCCTTGCTCCTTGCTGCAGAGACAGACTACTGCTCCCTCAAGAACCAGAGGCAAAATCTTCTTCAGGGCTTAAGCCAAAAGACCCCTCAGTAAGCTCAGAACTGCCTTTATATAACTAAACTCCAACCCACACTACCAGCAACCACCCCACAATGATCAACTCATTCCCAGCAGCTGTAACTGTGAAAAATATGGGTTTCCAAGACTGTGAATTGCCAAAACTGTAAAGGTTTTGGCCAAACTGTAAAGATAATTTTTTGTGTCTTGATTTAAATAAAAAATAAGTGGTCACCATGGGAAAATTCCCAAATATAAAAATACCCAAGTCAGCTGGGTTTTATGGAGATTTTAATTAATACAAATTAAGGAATTAAGGGAAGAGAGAGAGAAAGAGAAAGAGAAATAGTAGAAAGGGCCTAGGCCAAATGGCCTAGGCCTGAGCCTTAAGTGAGAGATAGTCAGTCTTTATCACTCACCACAAGATCCTCCCAAGCAAGCTCCAGTCCTTCACTGAAATCCTCAACTCCTGAACTGAGTTCAGAGAGCCTCCTCTGAACTCCTGAACTCCTGAACTGAGTTCAGAGAAGTCCTTTTAAAGAGAATTTTCTCTTATGTCACCTCCCCTATATTTTCACATCTACCAATCATATTAGATGCCTTTTCCCAGGACTGCCCATTATTAGTTCTCATCACTCTTTAGTTCTCACCTTCTCTGGGTATATTATATCTTCTGAGTATTTCATATCTCTTTTGCTAAGCTTGGCTTTTGTAAGTTGCTTGAACTTTTAGTGATTAATTTAACCTTTATAGATACTTAGCACCCTTTTGTATTAGATCTAAAAATAGACATCCTAGCTTAGGGTTTTGCTTCCTTATAAGTATGAGTTGGGGACTTTTCATTGTTCATTTAGTATATTGCAACTTTATCTTCCCCTAATTCACTGTCTGAGCAGGGCAGAGTAATTTTAAAGTTCTCAATACATTTCTGACCAAGTACCTCCATTATTAAAAATGGGGAATAGCTTAATCAAATCTTCTGAAGTAGAATCTGAGCAGTTTTAAGATTCACACAGCAAACTTCCCCACAATTTCCAACCCTAACTGTCAGCAACTGACTCACCAACTGCCAGCCTAACTGCCAGCCTGCATCTGACATGGGCTCAGCAGGGAGCTCCTTGGTTCCTTCTTCCTGTCACTGTGGGCTGGTTAATCCCTACATATCTCTATGGTAAGAAAACCTCCATATTACCTGTTAAATGAAAGAAATTAAAGAATTCCTTTTTTTACAAAAGGAATACACTTTATTTTTTCTCAGTAGTATAAAACACTCTTACAAAAATTGATGACATAGTAAGGCATTAAAACATCATCTACAGATGTAGAAAAGTAGATACATTAAATGTAAACTTTTAAGACCATTATATAATAAAAATTACACTCATCAAAGAGAAGCAGAAAGAAATATTAAGCTTTGCAAAATTGAAAATAAACCATTTTATCCTAATGAACAAATGAGTCCAAGAACAAATCATAAAAACAATCAACTATTTCATTAAATAAAATGACACAGGGAGTAGTTGGGTGACTCAGTAGATTTAGAACCAGGCCTAGAGATGTGAGGTCATAGGTTCAAATCTGGCCATAGAAACTTCTCAGCTGTGTGACCCTGGGCAAGTCACTTAAACCCCATTGTCTTGCCCTTATCACCATTCTGCCTTAAAACTAAAACAAAATATTGGTTCTAAAATGGAAGGTAAGGGTTTGTTGTTTTTTTTTTTAAATGACACACAGGAAACAACATATCTAAATTCATTGGATTCAGACAATGTGGTACATAGGGGAAATCCATGTATTTTAAGGGTTATATCAATGAATTAGAGAAAGAATAGATCAATGAATGCAACAAAAAATAGAAATAGAACAAATTAAAAATCCCCAAATTAATACCAATTAGAAGTTCTGAATATCAAGGGAGGGGTTAATAAAATTTCAAGTAAGAAAAACTGAACTAATAATAAGACACCAAATTAGTTTTATGAAAAATAAACAAAATATACCACTATTAAAGTTGATTAAAAAAAGAAAGAAGAAAACAAAATTTCTGGTATCAAAAATGCAAAATGTAAAATCACAACCAATGAAGAAGAAATTAAACAAATTATTGAAAGTTATTTTTCTCAATTCTATGCCAAAAAATCTGGCACTCTAAATGAATTAGCTGAATAATCAAAAGTGTATACTATATAGATTAACAAAAAATGGAAATAGGATAATTCAACAATTTCATCACAGAAAAAGAAATGGAACAAGCCACCAAGGAACTCTCTTAAGAAGTGGGTCCCAGAACTATATAGTTTCACTATTGAATTCTACAAAACATTAAAAAACAAGTAACTCCAATACTCTTTGACTATTTGGACAAATGGAGGAAAACTCTTTTCATGATACAAATATGGATTGATACATAAACCAGGGAAAGATAAAACAGAAAAAAAACTGCTTGCAATCTCCCTAGTAAACATTAATGCAAAAATTTTAAATAAAATTCCATTGAGGAGGTTACATTATATATCACAAGAGCCATAAATGCTCATCAGTTTGGTTTTCTAACAAGAAACAGATGATTCAATATTAAGAAAACCATCACCATATATGACTATATCAATAAAAAAATCAGTCAAAATCATTTGATTATTTCAATAGTTGCAGAAAAAAAAACATTTGATGAAAAAACACTCATTCCTTCTAAAAATATTAGAAAACATTAGAATAAAGAAACCTTCCTTAAAGTGATAGCTGACATTTTATGATAAACCATCATCAAGTATTTCATTTAATGGGAATAAACTAAAATCCTTACTAATAAGATCAGAGGTAAATCAAGGATTCCCTTTAATACAATTATCATTTAATACTGTACTAGAAATGCTCATTAGAGCAATGAGGTCAGAAAAAGAAACTGAAGAAATTAGAATAGCCAATGGAGAAACAAAGTTATCATACTTTGTAAATTAAATTATGGCATATTCTGAGCACCCTTGAGAATCCACCAAAATTAATAGAAATAATTAAAAAATGAAGCCAACTCACAGCCAAAATCAACTGATACAATAATTAGCATTTATAATTTCTATAAACACAATTCAATAGCTAGAGATAGAAAAGGAAATTCCATTCAAAAATAATTTTAAATAATATAAAACACCTAATAGTATACCTGCTAAAACTCAATATGCTACTATCAGAACATAATTTCAAAGAATTTGGCAAACATGAATTCCTCATAATTAAACTGTGAAGATTGGATTTGACTCTCTCCTGATTGTAACAATGAAGGTAGTTAGCTCTTCCTTGATTGTGATTATAATCCTCTGTCTATTTTTAGATTTTAATATCCAAAGTATAAACACATTATTTAAAGTTGATCTACCCATTTTGGATTTTAACCACAAAAAGGTGTGAACATCCATTTCATACTTTGAGTGGGAGGTCTGTGACCCACATGGTAAAGAGTTGGCAGTCCTGGAGTGGAGTGTTTGCTGTGATTGGTAGACGTAAAATTTAGGGGAAGTGACACAAGAGAAAAAGGTCTTTAAAAGTGGAAACAGAGACACACTTGAGGACAGACACTCAGACCTGGAGGGAAGAGGTACACTTAGCTGTGGATCTCAACCCTGGAGGAGCTTATGTGGGAGTCCTCATACTGCTTTCCTTTTAGAAGGTCACTCTGGTGAGTGTAAAATCTGACTCCCTTCCTTTCCCTTTCTGGAGACATGAGGCTCTGGGAAAGGCCAATTATCTTAATACTCCTTTCCCCTGGCTGGTGTCTTAGAATTGCTACCTGGGTCAGAGGAAGCCAGATCACTTTCTCTCTCTCTCTCTTTCTCTCTCTCTCTTTGTCTCTCTCTCTCTCTCTCTCTCTCTTCTCTTCTCTTTTCTCTCTTCCTTAATACTTAATATCTTCCCTCTATTGTGAAATAAACTACCATAAATTCCATTTGACTTTAGTAATCAAATTTTGGCATTTAGAAATTAAATACCTGGAGATCAATTAAATATTCAGACCAGCCCTAAAATTAACAATCTGGCTGACCACGTCAGGTGTGATGAAATACCCTCAATTTTCTTAACTTTCCTAAACTTTTCCTTTACTGTTGTGACTATCCCTAAGTCAGCTTTTAATAATTTATTTTAAGCAGTTATAGCAGTAAGTTTGATTTTTTAAAAATTTTCTCCTTAAATAGAACACAGCCTTTTTTAATCTTAGCAATAGGACCCTAAGGTCCTAATTGAGGGAGCTGTGAGCCAATATAATGAAAATGACAATCCTACTTCAATTAATTTACCTAATTAAATTCATACCATTCTAATTACCCAAAAATAATTTCATCAGACTAGAAAAAAAACAAAGTTAAACTGGAAGAAAAAAAGCCATCAAATTCAAGGAAATTAATGGAAAAAAATATGTGAAAGAAGGAGGTCTCTCTGTGCCAGAACTCAAAATATAAAGTGGTAAACATCAAAACAATCTGGTACTAAGAATTAGAGTAGTGGATTATTGGAACAGATTATGCAATCAAAACATGGTAGTAAATGAACATAGCAACTTAGAATTTGATAAACCCAAGGAAATAAGTTTTTCAGGAAAGAACTCACTATTTGACACAAACTGCTGGGAAAACTTGAAATCAGTATGCCACAGACTAGGAGTAGACCAACATTTCACACCATAAGCAGAATAAAGTCAAAATAGATACTTGATCTAGAAATAAAGGTTGGTAATAAGCATATTTGAGGGGTGTGGAAAAGTTTACTTGCCAGACTTGTGGATAAGGAAAGCATTTATGACCAAACAAGAGAAAGAGAAAGAACATTATCAAAAATAAATAAATAAATAAATAAAAACTTAAAGAGAAAATTTTAATTACATTAAATTAAAAAGGTTTTATACAAAAACAACCAATTCAATAAAGATAAAAAGGGAAATAATTTTTGTGGAAATATCTCATCATAAATATCTCTGACAAAAGACTAATTTCTCAAATATGTAGAACACTGAGTCTAAAGCTTTCTGGAGTTGATAAATGGTCAAAGGTTCTAAATAGGTAATTATCAGAGAAAGAAATTAAAACTATCCATAGTTATATAAAAATTCTCATAATCAATACTGATTAGAGATATTCCAATTAAAATAACTCTGAGACACCACCTCACCCCTACCAGATTGATTATCATGACAAAAAAGGAAAATGATAAAAGTTTGGTGGAATGTGGGAAAATTGGGACACTAATACATTGTTGGTAGAACTGTGACTGATTTTTGTGAACAACCATTTTGGAGAACAATATGGAACTTGGCTCAAATTGTGACAAAATTATTCATATCCTTTATACCAGTAATACCACTTCTGGGTCTATAAATCAAAGAGACTAGAGATAAGGGAAAAGGACATGTCTATACCAAAATATTTTAGCAGTTCTTTTTGTAGGGACAAATAATTGAAAATGTAGCTATTGTCCATCCCATAGAGAATGGATGAACAAGTTGTTTTATATCATTGTTATGGAGAACTATTGTGATGTAAGGAATGATGAATGAGATGAGTTCAGAAAAATTCAGAAATTGTTATATGTACTAATGTGATATGGAATAACTTTAAAAGACTGATATATATTAATTTAAGGTCGCCAAGGAATTCAGCTATGTAATTCCTAAATGAAAACTCAGGTCAGCAGTCAACCTTTTATGGAGTTTTTAATTACAAACAGGAGGAAGAAAGGAATGAGAGAGAGAGAGAGAGAGAGAGAGAGAGAGAGAGAGAGAGAGAGAGAGAGAGAGAGAGAGAAAGGGGAGAGAAGGGAATAGGGTTTAAATACCCCCTCTGCTTAGGCTGGGCCAAAGGCCCAAGCCCTTAGATAGCTGAGGCAAAGAAAAGAGATCAGTCCCTATCGCTCACATGGCCAAAATGGAGAAACAGTCTCAGGGGCCTCCACCTACAGCCTCCTTCAGAGCAAGCCCTCTTCTCAGACCTCTCCAGGAGCTCTCCCTCCAGGACCTCTCTCCTCTCAGACTCCTTCAGAGCAAAACCTCTCAGAGCAAAACCTCCTCCCTCTTCTCTCCTCAGACCCCGCTATCTTTAAGGAAACCATCTTAGTCCCCTCCCCTCAGTTCTCACATCTACCAATCACTGTCGATGTCTCCCCTGTGCCAATGGTGGCTCTAGCTTAACCCAGGACCGCCCAGAGGTCTGTTTCCTTTGCACATGTCTGTTGAAGGTCATATTCTCAAATAATTAAATCTTGATCTTTGCTGCAGCCCTTCCTAAATCCTGTTACTCTGAGTAGGGTGGAAATTGTAATTTCGAAGACCTGGTTCTGTCATTCCAAGTATCTCTATTGTATCAATTCTAAAATCAATCATGACTCAAAGTACTTCCTGTTCTATGCTTAAGCATAGGTCAAAGCCCTTTCCATTGTTTACCAAAAGGTTTCTGTCCTAAAGTAGTCTTAAGTAGGGAGGAGAAGGATCCTTCCATGCCAAGAAGTTTCATATTCCAATAGAGTTCTTACTATAAGTAGGAGATTTTTTCAAGTATGAAATTTCCCAATGGGGAAATTTCCAACATTCATAAGTCTAAGAAATTTTAAGGTTTACACTAATGCAAAGTGAAATGAGAAGAACCAGGAATATAATGTATACAATAACAGAACCATTATATAATGATCAACTGTGAAGGAACCATTATCAACATAGCAACATTCAAATGTAACCAAAAGGGACTCATGATGAAAAATGCTATACATAGAATAAGAAGGATCAGTTGCAGTCTGATTGCAGTTTAAAGCATTCCAACTCCACTACCTTTCCTTCATGATATTTTTATTTTATATGTAATATATCACTTCTATCATGACATGAGCAATATAGAAATATGTATTAAATTAAAGGACAGATATAAACTACATCAGACAATTCATTGCCTCAATAAGAAGGCCTAGGGTTTGGAGGGATAAAACATGAATTCCAAAATTTCATAAAAAGCATTGTCAAAAATTCTTTCTACATGTAGCTAAAATTTTTAAATAATAAAATAAAAGAGTTCAGAATTTCACAAAGCTCCAAAGTGGTAAAAATAGAGCTATTAATAATGTTAATGTTATATCATATTTTACTTAAACCTGATGAATGAATAGTACCATCAGTTCAGAATCACAAGTATGGAATGAAACTCAAAGACTATTCCAATATGTATATTAGCAATTTATCTAACATACCTAAAGAAATAATATTAGATTCCTTGAAAATATCTAATAATAAAAGAATGAACCCCCATACACATATCTTGAGTTCCAACTGATTACACTTTTGGAAGGCTCTTAATGTTATGAAGTTCCCCCCTGATACATATGCATAAATGCACACATTTTTTTTCCCACAAGCACTCATTGCATCTATCTTAGGCAGAGTGAGATTCAACCATTTCCACCAGAACACCAGGTATTTAATTGAAAACTGCTCTTGTCTACCAAGATTTGCCTTTTCCTTGAGCTAAGCCTTCTCCTAAAAGTGGATCCTCATATAACGTAATCTTCAGAACTTTTACCATTCTGCTTAATACAATCTTAAATAGGAACTCAAAAACCTTTTAGTTCAACCTTTCCATTTTACAAATGAAGAAGAGCAGCTCCAGGGTTTGAGGACATTTTGATAAAAAAAAAAAAGGAAGCAGAGACAGAAGGGAAATAATTCCAGCATGTGGGAAAGACTGGAAAAATTCTACATGTAGGGAAAAGGAGTGTCATATCAAAAAAACAGAAACAAAACAGTGATATCTTTGTATTGTAGAGTATATAAAGTAAAAAAAAATGCAACCATGATAAGGTCAGTTTATGAAGTAACTTAAGAGACAAAAGAAAAGGTTTTTAGTAGCAGAAAAGTAGGAATTTCTTTACTTGGGAATTCACATTATCAAGGAAATAACTTTTTCATTTCCTATGCCTATGCCCTGTCTTCTTATTCTCATGTAGAGCCTTTATTACACTATTTTTTTCAGATAAACTACTATATATTCATCTTTCTGCTATCTTATACTCGTGAAATTATCTTAACAAGCGATAACTAAGTAAAATATAATTAGAGTTTTCATCTTTCTCCTTTGGATGACAATGAGTGGTAGATAAGGGAAGAGAACTAATTTCCACATGGATATGACTGTTTATTTTGCATAGCTATGCTTATGATGAATACTTTCAATATTTTTGAATAACCTTTATGTTTCTCTACATAATAGTGGGTACTTAGGACATGTGTTCCCATATAGACTATAACCTATTCATTAAAATAATGCTTTTTTATAATGATGGGAAGTACTGTAAAGAATCCTTACACCCCCACTGATATGAACTCTTTTTATCTGCTTTAAGGATGGGATGTATTCAATTAGGCAAGAGTGTACCTGCTAATATCACTTTCAACTCATTCAATTAATCTTCATGTGATTCATGGCTAAACAGCTGTGAGATGATAGACAAATACTGAGAAAGAGCTTCAGGTTGAATTGAGATGATAATAGAACAGCAGGATCCCTTATAAGGATATAGTTTTACTGGTTAGGAAATTATCTCACAAATGATTATTAATTCTTTCTGCTTCTTGTCACATGTCAACTGGAAACATCTAAAAAGGCATAACTATATAATCATTGTCACACTGTATCTATATTTATATTTTAATATGAAACACAAACTCATTTTTCTGCCCCTTGTATTTATCAATAATAAGATTAATAATAGTAGCTAGTATTGACTTAACACTTTACAATTTATAAAAATGAAAGAGAGAGCTTATGTCATTTGATACACTGAAATATATAGGTATTGTTATTTTCATCAATGATGATACTGGGGCAGATAATTAGTTGACCTGACTAGGGTCATGTAAGTAGCAAATGTTGGAGGAAAGACTTTTGCTCAATTCAATGAGCTCTAAGTCCACTATTATTACCCTACTGTTTCATTTTTCTGTTTTTTTAAAAGTAATCACATTATTTTTCAATTACATATACTAATCAGTTACATGTGTTTTCTGAAATTATAATATATAAATTGGTTCCCTCTCTTCCACACCTGCTGAGATGGTAAATTATTTGAGCTATGTTATACATATAGGATCTTGTAAAACACATTTCTATATTCATCATCTTGTGAGAGAATACTTATAAAAAGCCACTCTACTTCCCCCCAAAAAAGCAAGTGAAAAATAGTGTACCTTGGTTGGCATTCAGACTCCATCAATTATTTTTCTGGATGTGGATAGCATTTTTTGCTAAGACCTTCAGAATCGTCTTAGATATATTGCTGACAATAGCAAAATACTTCACAATTGATCTTCATACAATATTGTTGTTCCTATGTACAATGTTCTCTTGGTCCTGATTATTTTACTCTGCATCAGTTCATATAGGTCTTTCCAAGTTTTTCTGATTTCATCCTATTCATCATTTCTTGTAGCTCACAATATTCCATCAAAATAATATATCATAATGTATTAAGCCATTCCCTAATTCATGGATTTTCATTTCTTTGCCACTAAAATAGGGCTGTTAAAATCTTTTTAGTAAAATTTTTTCTTGCTTTTTTGGGGGGAAGTAGAGTGGCTTTTTATAAGTATTCTCTCACAAGATGATGAATATAGAAATATGTTTTACAAGATCCTATTTACCTTCTTTAAAAATGTTTTTGTTATACAGACTTAGTAATGATAATACTGGATTAAAAGGTCAATCATGAGGATCCGATGGTAGGACCGAATCACCAATCAGGAAGTCCTCAACAGAGCCAACTCCACCAGCATCAAAGTCATGGTCCTCAAAACCCAGCTATGATGGTCTGGACACGTCATCCTCATGGACCCACAGCGAATACCAAGACAGGTATTCTATGGTGAACTGTCAGCTGGACTCAAGAAACAAGGCCGACCAAAGAAAAGATTCAAGGATCAGCTAAAGTCCAACTTGAAGTGAGTGGGCTGGCATCATACCAAAGCAACTAGAACACGCTGCCTCTGACAGAAGCAGCTGGTGAACCCCCATTCACCAGGCCGCCACCACTTTTGAAGATGAACGACATCGACTTCTTGCCACTGCGCGTGAACGCCGACACCAGGCCACAACCGCACCTCCCGTAACAACTGGAGTCCCATGCCCTGTGTGCCACAAACTTTGCGCCTTAGCCTTTGGACTCCAAAGCCACATGAGTGTTCACCGTAGATGAAACTGCACAAAGACAATAGTCATTCTCGATCACTGGGAGACTACCACTACTAAAAGGTATCCACAGTTTTATAGCTGTTTGCAAATGGTTGAATAAATTTACAATTTTACCAGCAATGCATTAATGTCCCAATTTTGCCACATCCTCTCAAACATTCATAAATTTCCATTACTGTCATATTGGGAAATCTGATAGGTGTGAGGTGGTACTTCAGAGATGTTTTAATCTAAAGTTCTCAAATCAAGAATGATTTTGAATATTTTTTGACTACAGATATCCAGGACTTCATTATCTGAAAACTGTCTGTTCATATCCTTGGACTGTTTGTGAATTGATGGATGACTTGTAGCCTCATAAATTTGACTCAGTTCTCATTATATTTGAGAAATGAGGCCTTTATCAAAGAAATTTTTTGTAATACTACCAGCCCCATCACACACACACACACACAAACACATACACATACACACACTCTTTGTCATTTCCATTCTAATCTTGGTTACCTTGATTTTGTTTATATATGTTTTAAACTTAACATAACCAAAATGATTCATTTTGCATTTAATGCTGTGTGATCCACTCTATTTTATTTTCCTCTTTTGGGGGGATAAATCAATATAGCAATCTAGAAAAAGTGGAAGCCTAATTCTCTGTGACTCATCTTTTACACCAATCAAAGGAGAGCACTTCAAAAAGGACAGAAAGGAGCCATAAGACTCTCCTCCTCAATTCAGGTTGAAAGATATGCAGAAAAAATTGGAATTCTAGAGTAGAGGGGGAGGACCCAATGCTCCTCCCCCACTTACTGCACTGAGAATTTTAGTAGGACTTGGGCTAGCAGTGGGATCTCAGGGGAGGGCTATAACCACAATATAGTTCCTTGGTGCTACCGCTACCACATGAAGCTCAGAGATCTGACCATGACTGTCAGGGAGGTAGATGATAGAGCAAATCAGAGGGGAGGACTGGTTGGTTACTACACTCAGCACTCACACCTTCATCTTTAGCCTCTGCAGGCATCTTGGGAAGTTCTAGCCTCAGGGAAGATTAGCTCAGCATGTCATCTCAACCGGTTTAATCTAGTATACTAGGAGAGCAGGGAAGAAGCCCCCTCAGAGCAGAAAATCTCAAACTCACAAATCCAACAAACAGAAGTGTAAATGTACAGCCAAGCCACAAGTAAGGAGAAAAAAGGAAAAAAAAAAATAGAAGAAAAAAAAGGAAAAATTTTATTGTAAGCTTTTATTTAGATAAAGAAAAATAACATACGGAACAGAGAATGAACAAGTTACATCAAGCAAAACTTTAAAAATTCCAGCAAATTGGACCCGCATTCTGGAAGAGCTTGTAAGAGCTAAACTTGGTTTTGTTCAAATTAAGAGTGATAAAAAGTTGTAGTCACCATTTATAAAACTTAACTCTTAAGTCACAAGACTTGTAGTAGCTTTAGTAGCTTTATTACAACAAAAGTAGAAGTAGTAAAGAGAGGGAAATGCAGGAAGGAGATATTGCCAAATATTGCCAGATAAATACCCTATAATTGCCTATCCAGAGAAATCCAGCTCAACTGCAACAAAGGCTCCCTCAGGTCATGATCTCCAACCAGGAGTCATGGTAGTCTCTTCAGCAAGAGCCACCAATACAGAAATGCCAACAGAGTAGAATCCCTCCAACACAGAAATCCTCAAATGCATAGGTAGTGCCTGTTCAGCTCTCTAGTCTCTCCTTTTATAGCCCTCCCCCCCTCTCTTGTGGTCTGTCTGATTTATATTTCCTTTCACTATGGGATCATCCATCATATCTGTGGAAACAATCATGGTTTCTTAATTTGCCAGACACTGCCTAGGGTGGGCAGTGCTCCTAGGATTCACCTCCCAGCTTTGAGGGTTAGTTAACTTCTTTTTCAAGTAAAGATTATTTAAGTGTTTGACTAAATAAATGTGAAAGCTGGGGCTCTACAAGTTCTTGATTGATTAAGTTAAATTCTTAGCTCATTAAATTCTCCAAAGTTTGCATACAATTTAACCAGTTTTGTTGAAATCCATCCATCATCATCTATGTAATAATTAACAAAAGCAAAAAAAACAAACAAACAAAAACAGAAAAGGCTTTTTAAGGGAACATTTGATCTATGATGGATTTAGGTTTGGGCAAGATGTTCATGGGCTTATAAAGTATTTTGTTCTCCATCAGAGAGAAAGGTACAAATTAAAGATCAATATAGCCAAAACGTAGTAGCTTATTTCCCAAAACTGACTTTAAATTCACTGATTTGGACTCCCTGCCCTCTCTGTGAAAAAACATGGATAACAACCTTCTAAACTAGAAGTCCAGTGTCAGCTTAAAAAAAATCTTCTTGAAAATTAGAAGGGGAGGAGTTTCTTTTCTCCACACTGAAAAATGACTATGCTATGCTAGAAAAACTCATATGGAGTGTGGAAAGGGATTGGGGCAGAAAGATTTTTATATGTCACCATCTTTGAAAAAAAATGACTGGGATTGGCAGGCTCTTATGGCAGGTCTAGTCTCAGCAAGAGGAGGCTACAAGCTGGTGGAGAGTGGTGAGGAATACTGGGTCAAGCAGAAGGATGGGAGAAATAGCAGGCAGTGGAAGGCAGCAGGGCATGGCAAAAGCATAGGCATAGGCCACCACCAGACCCTCATGGTGGGCAGCAACAAAAGAGGATTTAAGTAACCTAAAAAGATAAAATCTAACCAAAGAAGGTGAAAACTAAAGAATGGGCAGTCCTGGAGAAAAAGAGTCTGTTGGGATTGGTAGACATGAAAATTTAAAGGAGGTGACACAAGAGAAAAGGGTCTTTAAATAGATGAAAAAAGACTGAAGAGGACAGACAGTAATACAGGTTTGGAGTGAAGGATCAGTCACTTGGAGCTGAAGGGAAGATGGACATTCAGAGATTCAGAGATTCAGACATTTGGGCATGCGAACATTCAGGCACTGACTCAGAGAAGCGAGGAGAAGGCAGACACCCAGACTTCTTTTAGACTGTCGCCATTGCTGAGTGAAATGCTGACTTAGTGACCCTGTGTAAGACCCATCTTCTTAAGACTCTCTTCCCCTGATTGTGGCTTAGAGATACTAGCTGGTATCAGAAGAAGCCAGAGTTCTCTGTTGTCTCTCTCTCTCTCTCAATCTCTCTCTCTCTCTCTCTCTCTCTCTCTCTCTCTCTCTTTCTCTCTCTCTCTCTCTCTCTCTCTCTCTCTCTCTTTTTCCTTAATATCTTCCTTCTATTTTCAGATTTTAACTACAAAAAGTTGTAAAGTAACTACAAAAAAAATAGATTAGGGCTTACAGTTATAGCTTCACTATAAAGGAAGAGCTATGTACCTTCATTGTTACAATCAGGAGATTGCAATTTTATCTTCACAATAAAGAAAGAGCTAAGTATCTACATTGTTATGATCAGGAGATAGCTAAATCCAGTCTTCACACTTTCCCTATCAAAGCTAGACAAATCAAATGAAAAAAAAATAGGAAGAACTAAGGGAAGTGAATGAAATGTTTGAAAAAATTAGAGCTAATGAATGTCTAGAGAAAACTGCTTAACCTAAAATTACTCTCAAAAAGAATTTAAACTTTGCAATTTAAAATAATAATAATTATATATACTTCCTTGAAGGGCGTGATTGAAAATCATAGGGTTCATTTAGGGATGCATGACTGAGTTATGAGTTATATGAATCAACTGTCAGAGAAATAAAAAAAATGAAAATCCAAAAAAAAGATAATTTCTAGATTAAATATAAATTATCAGAGCCTTATGTGTAAAGTTTCTAAGTAAAGGAAAATTAAATTTATAACAGGTCTTTGAATCAGGATCCAATTAAAGTAATGTCTATCCCATACATCTGTAGGTCAAAATGTAGTAATATTTCACTTACCTTTTTGCAGCCAAGACTACAAGGAGTTGACATACTATAAAAGAGTAAAAAAAGGACTGATAGGGAAGTGACATTCACTCTTCTGATTTTACCTTCACTCACAGGGATAGGTGAGCCAGAAAGGCTAATTGTTAGGTAATTTCATATTTTTCACGAGGGGTGTAATTCAAGGAGTCCTGTGGCTTAGCATATGTCAAGGGCCTCAACCTCAAGTTTCACAGTAGGTGCAAATCCTTGTGCTATTGTCTTAAAATGTCATCAATCCCATTGGGATTGGTTGGACTCTTTGAACTTGTGCTCTTTGGCATTTTGCAAATAGCTTTGTGCTTTTTTGGTACTTTTCAATGGTTCTTTTTGTATTCTCTTCTCCTGGAATCAGACAAAATCATTAAGCAAAGTCCCATAACATTTATCAATAAATGGCAGATTTCCATAGCTTTTGAGTATGCATTAATATTATAGCAAATATATTTTAAACTTATACTACTGCAAATTCAAAAAAAAAAGTTAAAGAAAATGTTTTCAATACTGTTGACATGTGTTTCAAATACAAAAAGAAGAGGGGAAAAAACCAACCTCAAATAGTAAATTGCGCATGCAAGCACAAACAATAATAAAAATGTTTAAAATAAAAATATATAACTTATAATCATTGACACACTTTGTCAGCTAAGGAAAGTTAGACACAAAGGTTTCTCACCAAAAATGAGATGCACTTCAGCTACTAAATGTACTTTACCTCCTGTTAGAGGCAGGCAAAATCATCAGAGTTGTTGAGAAAGAAATCAAAAATTCACATTTGAAGACCCTTTAAAATCAATTTGAGATATTTAGCTCATTAAATTTCCCAAAGGTCATTATACAGTTGTAACCAGTTTTGATGAAATCCATCCATCATCTCTGTGACAATTTACACAGACAAAATAGGGAAAAAAGCCATTTTTAAAATAGAATTATTCAATATTTGTTCAGTATAGGTATAGGGCAAAGTTAACAGAATATAACAGTAGTTAAAACCCAGTAAATTTAAATGATTCAGTGTAAGAGACTAGTATTGAATACATTAATATATGAACTTAAAACCACAAAATGGAATCTTAAAGAAAACAATCAGCAAAATACAATAGGATACAGAGATTTTCATTAAAAAATGGAGTCTGAAAAAGCTTAAAATTTCACCTCCAGATTCTTTAAAGCTCCTTTCTCTATTCTTTCAGATACCTATTGTCAGCACTCTTGGATCTTCCATAGTGAGGAAGAACTCCTTGTTGAGCATACGTGTGAAGGAATCCCAAATTGAATGAATTTTAGAGACTAGCCAGGCCAGAATGGCAAAGGGTTGATTCTCCCCTGAATCTCAGGCAAGATAAATGAAAAGATCAGTGCACTCATGAATGGTAGAAACTGTTTAAAATAAGCAATTCACTGCTCTTTCATAGAGTCCAGCATGCTTGTAATCAACTTCCTGTTTGGAAGTGTACCTTTCTTCTTCCAATACCCCCCTTGAGGTCCCTGCCAGGTGGAGGCAAATTGTTGCCTAAGGAAAGAACACTCCATTTTTTTTTTGCCATCTTCCCTGACTCCTAGGTTCTTGGTGGCAGCAATTAGCAACAGAGGTCGGGGTTTGGGTCCAGTTGGAGGCTGATTTTAGGAGCAGAGCCAGAGATCATAAGGAGGATTTCTGGGGTCCAGGGACTTGGGCTGGGGCCAGGTAAGTGATCTGGGTCAAGAAGGTGAGGAGTGGATGGCTGGAACAACCCAGGAGGCAGGAGCAGGCAACAGTAGCAGGATAAGGAGTAAGAGTAGAAGCAAGCTGCTGGGTTTTAGCAGCAGGAGTGAGAAGAATCAGGAGAAGCAGCTTTGTGAGGATGGGTGGGTGGGTGGGGTGAGAAAAAAAAGCCTTGGCAAGAGAAATGTGGCTTAAAAATTTTATCTAGGCTATCTTAAAAAAATTGAGAGTTTTTTTTCTTATCCCTTCTCGTCACCAACTGTAAAAATTAAAAATTAGATCTCTAATTATCAAAATATTATATTTTAAGGAGTTTTATTAAATGATCATTAGAAATCAAGGAATAAAGAGAATACAAAATAAAAACCACGTGCCATGACTGGTTAGACATTTTCAAAACTCCCACCTTACCACCACCACCTCTGATGCTATATCATGCCCAAAAAGATGAAGAGCCTCAATCCCCACTCCTTTATCCTCTGTTTACAGGAAGTATGCAATGGCAGGAAGTCAATGGACCCTCAGGATATGTAATTCTTTTTTAGGGTAACAGATTTTCAATTATACACAATGAAGGAGTCTTACCACAGTCTTTTCACAACATAGATATAGTATTAATTCCCAAACCAGGAAGACCAAAACAGAGAAAGAAAATGATAGCCCAATCTTCCTAATAAATATAGATGCAAAAATCTTAAATAAAATACTAACAAAGGAACAACAGCAAGTTATCACAAGTATTATTCACTATGACCAGGTGAGATTTATACCAGTGATGCAGGGCTGGTTTAATGTTAAGAAAACCATCCACAAAACTGACCATATCAACAATTAAAATAACAAAAATCACATGATTATCTCAATGAATGAAGAAAACAGCTTTTGACAAAATACAACACCCATTCCTGTTGAAAATACTAGAAAGTGTAGGAATAGAAGGGTCTTTCCTCAAAATAATAAGCAGTATTCATTTAAAACCATCAGCAAGTATCATCTGCTTTGGGAACAAGTTAGAAGTCTTCCCAATACAATCAGAAGTGAAGCACGGATGTGCATTATCACCTCTATTTATAATCATACTTAAAATCTTAGCAGTATCAATTAAAGAAGAAAAAGAAATCAAAGGGATCAAAGTAGGTAATGAGGAAAATAAACTATTATACTTTGCAGATGATATAATAGTATAATTAGAAAACCCATGAAAATAAACTAAAAAGAGAGTGGAAATATTTAATAACTTTAGCAAAGTTGTAGGGTACAAAATAAACCCACCTAAATCATCAGCATTTTTATATATTTCCAACAAATTTTAGCAGCAAAAGGTAGAAAGAGAAACTCCATTTAAAATCACACTAGATACTATAAAATATTTGGGAATCTATTTGTTAAGGCAAATTCAGTAATTGTATAAACATAACTATTTTTCCCCCTTTGGCCCTTCTCTTTCTCTCCTTTTTCTTTGTTCCTTTGCAAAGCTGTATTTAGTTCTAACACTGGTTCCTCCAAATTACCCTCCCTTTTTATAATCACTCTCCCTTTCTTTATCCCTTTCCTCTTTCCCGCATGGTAAGATAGGTTTCTATAGCCAAATAAGTATGGATGTTATTTCCTTTCTGATCCAATTCTGATGAGACAAACATTTAAGCATTTCCAGCATCATCCTCACCCTCCTCTCCCCTTTAATAGCTTTCTCAAATCCTTTTGTGTTAGATAATAGACTATATAACAAATATAGTCTATTATACAAATAAATATAATAAATAAATAGATAATTTACCCCATTCTACCTTCCTTCTCTCTTCTCTCTGTGCAATATTATTTTCCATTCCTTGACTTTTTTTTTTTGGTGGGGAGGTTATCATATCATTATAGACAATTTGTTCCAATACTTTCTATTTATATATGCTCCTTCTAACTACTCTAACATAATGTAATTCTTTAGACTGATAAGTATCATCTTCTCATATAGCAATGTAAATGTTCTGATATCATCAAATCTTAAGTTTGGCTTACTTTTTATGATTTTCTTGAGTACTGTATTGGAACCTAGAATTTTCACTTCAGTTTTGGACTTTTCATTAAGAATTATTGGAAATCCTCTATTTTTATTAACTGTTCAATTATTCTCTGGATAGTATGAATTCAGTTTTGCTGGGTAGATGATTTTTGTTTACAAACTTAGCTCCTTTGCCATTTGGGATAGCAAATTACACGTTCTCTAATCCTTTAATATAGAAGCCACAAAGTCCTAGGCAATCTTGACTGTGTCTCCATGATATTTGAATTATTTCTTTCTGTTTGTTTTCCATATTTTCTTCTTGGTCTTACAGATCTGGAACTAGGCTATCGTATTTCTGGGGGTTTTCTTTAGATTTCTTACAGGAAATTATTAGTTAATTCTTTTAATTTCTATTTTACTTTCTTGTTCAAGAATATTATGGAGTTTTCTTTGATAAATTCTGTAATATGATATCTAGGCTTTTTATAGTCGCAAAGTTCTTAAATTATCTCTTCTGGAACTATTACCCAGGTTAGCTGCTTTTCCTAGTGAAATATTTTACATTTTCTTCAATATTTTCATTATTTTCAATTTGTTTTATTATTCTTGATTTCCCCTGAAGTCATTAATTTGTACTTGCTCAAGTTTTAATTTTTAATGACATTTCCTACAGTAAGCTTTTGAATCTCCTTTTCCATTTGGTTGATTTTACTTGCAAAAGAGTTGCTTTTCTGTAGTTTTCTATTATTTTCCATTTTCCCTTTCAATTCTGCTTTTTAAAGAATTATCTTTAGTTGATTTTTGTGCTTCCTCTACAATTTGGTGAATTCTGCTTTTTAAGATCCTTGTTTTCTTCCTCCATCACTTATATTTCTTTTCCACATATTTCCTTTTCTGCTTTTTTAAAAAAAATCCTTTTTTATCTATTCTAAAGCCTGAAACCATTTTTTTCCCTTTGAGTTTATTTGCGTGTCTACTTTTATCTCTTTGTCCTCTTCTGAGTTTGTACTTTCTTCCTCCTTTTCTCTATAATAACTTCCTATGGTTAAGAGTTTTTATCTTTTTCCCCCAACCTTTTCCTCAACCTTTATTTTTATTTTAAAGGTACAGTGTGTTCCCCAAGTACAGGGGGAACTCTCTTAAACGTTAGTGTTTTCTTACTGCAACATTCAGATATAAATCTGAGTATCTCTAAGTTTCAGTTCTTCCAAGGTGGTATGATTGTCTGTGGGCCAAAATCTCTAGAAGCTGCTTCAAACCAATGATTAAATCTCCCTCAGGATCTGCTATACATTTGCAAGGCAAGGTATACTGTAGCCACTCAGAGCCTCACTTTTAGTTTGTTTTTTTTTTCTTACACTGGGGGCCTCAACATGGACCTCACTGAAAGCTTGAACTAGTACTTCGGGCCTCATGACAGGCTTCATTTCAGTCTTGCAATAACCAGTTGCATTGAAGGTTTGTGCTAGGACTCAGAACTTTGAAGGGTGTGTGTGGTTGTGCTCTACTCTTGGTTTGGGCAAGGCCTGAGGTGTCTTGCTGCTAGACAAGGCCTGGATTCAGAACCTTGAGAAGTGATGGGGAGTGACCTCAGTGTTGGCCTGAACTCTTGGCAGGGCCTTACTGTAGATTATGCTCCAAAATTACCCTATTGAAAGAAACCCCTCCCTGTTTTCCTAGTTGTGTTTTATAGGTTAATTGCCTGGCTGACCCTTTGTTGGTTGTACTAGTCTAATATATATTTTAAAGCTTTGTTTTAAAGCTGATTTGGAGGCCATTTTTAGAGCTTTCTACTCCACCAACATGGCTCCAACTCCTACCCTTGTGTTTTCTATAATCTCTGTTGATATCCTGGCTTAACAATTAAATCACCGTGTAACCATTTACAAATTACTTCAACTTCTCTTTCTCATTTACTCAACTTTCTCATTTACAAAATGAGGGTTTGACTAGATGATCTCTAAACTTCTTTTAATCCAAACATTCTATGATTCTCTTAAAAACAACATGATATCTTCCACAAAGGGGCCCATGTTTGGACATGAAGAATCCTTAGTGACTATCTACTCCAAATCCTTCATTTTACCATTAAGGACAAGGGAATCTAATTGAGTTGTCTGAGGTTACTCACTACTTAATGGAAGAGCAAACATGTTCTTTTTTATTTTTGCATATCTACTAACTCTAAAGCCAAATCTTAACTATACTATTTTTTAATAGAATGCGTTTTATAATGTCCTCCTGGTAATAAATGGCAGAGCCAGGGTTTGAACATTATTTCCATCAAAAAGTATCTCTAGATATCTTAAATATTTTCTGTGCAAGTTCCAAGGCCATGGTATCACCTTCCAAAATGTTTAGAGAGGTCTTTGGAATAGGGATGGATTATTGGTCAAAACAATTAAACTTTCTCTGACTATGTTTCCATATCACAAAAAAAAAAAAATCCCTTAGAGTTCATGGGAGTCTAGGGTCATGAAACTAAAGTTAGAAATGAACTTTGAGGTTATCTAGTCCACCCACAGTAATGCTGACAGATTAGTAAAATGAGGACCAGAGAAATAACTACATAAGTGATGGGCAACCTTTTGATCTTGGTGTGTCAAAATTCACCAAAAAGCCAAGAATAACTAGGGTGGTGTGTCACTTTGAGAAAAAAAAAAAACAACATAATTTTGTGATATTTATAGTTTAAATAATAAAAAAATGCATCATTGTAATATATTACTGTACTTAATAAACCCAAAACTAATTATTTAACTTATTTGCTTAGTGACTTCTTTGTTCATCTGTCAGTTGTCAGTTCTTTTGTTGATCTTGATATTATCTAACTTGTGTGGGGTGCCATGAACTAAGATAACCTAGGGGGAGAGGGAATTCTTTAACTAACCTTCCTATTAGTGACATTTTTCTTGCTGTGAAGTATGAATTTGACTCTCCTCTGGTTGTAACAAAGAAGGTACTTAGCTCTTTCTTAATTGTGAAGTTTAAGTTGTAATCCCCTATTTTTAGATTTTGATCCCCAAAGTGTAAGGCACAGGACTTAAAGTTGAATATGGAGATTTACCAATTTTGCATTTTAACCACAAAAAGGTGTGGACATCCATTTCATACACTGAGTAGGAGGTCTTGAACCTACGTGTGAAAGAGTGGGCAGTCCTGGAGTGGAGCATCAGCTGTGATTGGTAGAGATAAAATTTATGGGAAGTGACACAAGAGAAAAACGTCTTTAAAAGAGGAAACAGAGACATACTTGAGGACAGACATTCAGACTTGGAGTGAAGAGGGACACTTGACTGTGGAACTTGACCCTAGGGAAGCTAGTATGGGAGACCTCAAAGTTGTAAAGGATAAATTTAGCATTGTGACCTAAACTATATTAGTTATTTGTTTCCATTGGATATCCCAAATAAAATACCCAAGACAGCTGGAAATTTATGATGATTTAATTAATATAGTTGAAATTTTTTAAGAAGAAGGGAGATGGAAATGGTGTAGGATTTCTGCTGCCTGGCTTGTGTCAGGGGGAAGATTAGAGGCTTTAAGAAGATAAGGTTTTGGAGAGTAAAGGAGGAAGGAATCAGCCTGAACTCCAAGAGGGCTTAGTCTAGAAGCCTGAGCATGAATTAGCTGAAGGGCAAACTCACAGCCAAAACCCAGAAAAATATCTGCCACCACGCCAAGATGTCGGAACACTTAGCCCACTGATAGCCAGGGCCATATCTCCGGGGAAAAGAGACAGACAAAAGAAAGCCCCATGGAAAAAAATACCTAGACAATTCTACCTCCATTTACTGCATCTCCTCTGCACCAATTGTAGCCTAAGCTTGACTTAGGACAGCCCAGTGGTCTGTCAGCTGTTTCTGATTTGTCAATTTCTCTATCAAAGGCCATCCTCCTAAAGACTCAATATTTAAGCATGATTATAGACATTCCCTTCCAGATTTTGTTAGTCAAAGAAGGGTAGAATAAAGCAAACTTCCTAAGGCATACCTGATTTTGTTAAACTAAGCATGTTCATTGTAACAAATCAGGAGATAGCTAAATCCAATCTTCACAGACTTCTTTCCTTTTAGACAGTCACCATGGTGAGCTAACTTCCTTGACCTTCCTGGGGGTGTGAGCCTCTGGGAAAGGCCCATTGTCTTGAGACTCTTTTCCTCTGCCTGGGGCCTTAGAATTGCTACCTGGGTCAGAGGAAGCCAGAGCGTGCTCTCTCTCTCTCTCTCTCTCTCTCTCTCTCTCTCTCTCTCTCTCCTCTCTCCTCTCTCTCTCTCTCTCTCTCTCTCTCTCTCTCTCTCTCTCTCTCTCTCTCTCTCTCTCTCTCTCTCTCTCTCTCTCTCTCTCTCTCTCTCTCTTCCCTAATATCTTCCCTCTATTGTAAAATAAACTACCACAAATTCCATTTTACTTTAGTAATTCATTTGGGATTTAGAAATTAAATCCCTGATGACCAATTAAATATTCAATCCAACCATAAAACTTAACATTGTTGAATTTCATTGGATAAATCTTCAATTGAAGGTTGGTATTTTGTACACTTCAAGCCCAAACAAGTGCTAATAACTTAATCTGTTAATCTGTTTCTTTTGTTGGTTTTGATATTATTTAATGCTGAGAAAAAGATCTCACAAAAGTACATACAGAGAAAAATTGTAAGTAAAGTCAATGCTATATTTTTCAGGGTACTAAAAGTGTCTGGTAATTGGTTCCAGACACTTCTCCATTGCAGGTGGGCTAGAGCCACACCCAGTCTTCCTCCTGCTCTGCCCCACTCCATCCTTCCCCTCCCTAGATAATCGAGTTTGGGGACAGATACTTAGATTGGGACCTAACTAAAGAGAGTAGTTTAAGACAAGTTAGAAGGATCTTTGTAAATAACTCTTGCAAAGCAATTAAGAATTATTTTAGAACACAATACCCAAGATGGTCAGATATGGACCTTGAAGAATTGCGAAAAACAGCTATATATGTTTTAAAGGGAAACAAAGAAAAGGAGGAAGAAAATAATGATGACATGGAGGAAATGAAGGAAAAAATAAGATATTTAATAGATAGGATAACTAAATTATAAAGTGGGCATGATAATGAACCAACGACAATTGCCCCTCTCCAGAAATCCAATTATCAATCCATTACTTGCCACTTCTGTGAGAAGAAGGGCTACAAAATGATGGAATGTAGAACCTTTCTTAAGATGATTGGAAGGAATACACAGTTTAATAATAGCTTTAGAAATAATAACTATAGAAATGATGATAATGGTTATAGAAACCAGAATTCTAGAAATTATAATAATGACTATGGAAATAACTATAACGAATATAGAAATAAGAACTTTAGAAACCAGAATTATAGAAATAGGAATTGGGAAAATAATGACAATGCTCTAAATGAAGAAAATTATAATGATAATAAACAACAACAATATATGAGAAATGGCGCTCATCCAAAAAATACTCGAGGTACTAATGACCCTCAGAAGTGCCCTTCAGGGGGGTGCCCAAGGAATATCCCAAACACAATGATGGTGTCCAGGGGGGGGCTGGATCACAGGAATCAGAGGATACAACCTTTGATTTCCCAGACCCTGATGTCCTACTACCCGTTGTCCCTATCCACTGCCCCCCCATACTAATGAACCCCATGTTACCTTAAAGGTGGGTAACACCTATTATGATTGTCTATTAGACACCGGAGCTTCCTGGTCTGTATTAAAGAGAACACCTGATTTACAATGTTATTCTTTTGGCTCAGAGAATGTAATGGGAGTATCAGGAATAACCCAAAGAGTTAAAAGACTTCCTCCTAGAATGGTGTCTGTAGGACCCCTAGAGGTACAACACTCTTTCCTTTTGATGCCTGACTCCCCTTTAAATTTGCTGGGGAGGGACCTTCTATGCAAACTCAGAGCCACAATAACCTGATCCCCAGATGGCTCATTGTCATTAGAAGTACCAGAGGAATCTTTAAATTTACTCCCTGTACTTCTCTCGGAAAACCAGGAGGCAAAAGAGCCTCCCACTTTTGAAATACCTAAAGATATACCGGAGTCTCTTTGGGCCACATCTTCTTCCAATGTAGGCTTACTTAAATCTGCTGTTCCTGTGCAGATAAAAACTAAATCTAGCCCACCTCCTTCTATCCCTCAGTATCCCCTCTCAAAGGAGGCAATTGAGGGTATTACACCAGTTATTAACTCATTAATAGAACAGGGAATAATAATCCCTTGCAAATCTGAATACAACATGCCCATCCTGCCAATTAAAAAACCAAAAAGAGGGCCCAAAGGCAAACACCTCTAAAGATTCATACAGGATCTAAGGGCATTGAATAATCACGTTATAAAGAGACACTTCATAGTTTCTAACATACATAATATTATTTCATCTATTCCTAGCACAGCTACATACTTTACAGTAGTAGACTTGTGTTCAGCTTTCTTTTCCATACCTATAAATGAAAACTCCAGGCATATTTTTGCTTTCACCTGGAAGGGTGTCACGTGAGTGATAGGGACTGATCTCTTTTCATTGCCTCAGCTATCTAAGAGCTTGGGACTTTTTGCCCAGCCTAAACATAGGGGGTATTTAAGCCCTATTCCCTTCTCTCCCCTCTCTCTCTCTCTCTCTCTCTCTCTCTCTCTCTCTCTCCTCTCTCTCTCTCTCTCTCTCTCTCTCTCTCTCTCTCTCTCTCTCTCTCTCTCTCTCTCTCTCTTTCTCTCTCTCTCTCTCTCTCTCTCTTTATCTCTAATACCTTTCTGCCTCCTGTTTGTAATTAAAAACTCCATAAAAGGTTGACTGCTGACTTGAGTTTCATTTATGAATTACATAGCTGAATTTCTTGGCGACCTTAAATTAATATATATTAGTCTTTTAAAGTGATTTCCTTGTCACACTATCAAGATAATACTGTCTCAAATTTTACATTTATTTCTTAAACTGGAGCAACATTCTCTGCTGGAAAAGCATGAACTTTGACTCACTGGTTCTCCAGAGTCAAGACAGAAAAATATGCTACAATTTGTGAAGCAAGTCTCTAAATTAAGAAATCAGGTCAGGAGGAGGTTTCTCCCCAAAATAATGAGGTTATAAATTCCAGGAATGTGGACCATTTGGAAAAATCAGATCAAGGTCTCTCTGTTCCTCTGCTGTAGAGTTTAATTTGCAGTAGTTATCTTTCATCCAAGCATGGATGTTACTCAAATATGGTTGGTTAGGTCTATAATCAGACAAATTCCCTTACCAAGGTGGACACTTTTTTCTTTCCCTTATAATTGAAATATTTTCTGTGTTCATTTACTTTCCACTTACATGGCATACACTCATTTGATTCATAATAGTTCCTGTTTAAATTTCCACTCTTCTTAATACAATTAACTTTACATTACCTTCTCCTCATTCAAATAGGACCTGATTCTTTATAGATTTCTATAGCACCCATTTATTCATTATTTTCAAACATTCAGACCCCACACAGTTAGCATCTATACATGGTCTAGAAGTTTAAATGAGAAAAACAGCAGGAAAACAAAAGAAACTGTTTTAACAGACATTCTTTTACCTTCTTCCTTGGGCTCTTAATTATTTTTCTCCACACTAGCTTAATTAAATATTTTCCCTTATCAAATATCATTTTTTATTATTGCTTACTTACAGTTATTTTCCTTCCTAATATCATACAACTCCTTTCTTGCTATGTTGCTATGATTTATGACTTGACACTGATTTTCCTCCCTATCTTTGAAATTGTTTAAGAGAGCAAAATGGCTTACAGTGGGATACTAACTTCTTTGTTGAATTATGAGTTGAAGACAATTTTGATATATATTTTAAAAGAAGCTTGACCCTTAATGGATCTGCTTTTCATAATAGAAAAAAAGCCAGAGCAATAGTCTGGTAACTCAAAGATCTGGGCTTTAATATCAATTTATTGATAACTCAATGGGTTGTATTTTTTTTGACATTAAAACAATTTAATGGTAATGCAGATAAAATACAATTAAAAAAATAGATATCCTGAATTTTGTCAGATACTAAATTTTGAAAAAGAGACAAAGACAGAGACAGCAATAATGAAAAAGTGATAGGAAGAAAAGAGTAGTCTTTAAAGTATAGGTTGGTGAATTTCATTATCTTTCTTGGACAAAATTCTGGAGTAGGTAAATAACAAGTTTGGTTACAAATAAATAGAAAATGAAAACACACTCATACAATACTGTCATAGCTTCATTGCAAAAATGGAATATTAGACTATTTTCATTTTGCTTTACTAAAAGCAAAACCAGACTATTACATTAAGCAAATACTATTACTTTCATATTAAGAAAGCAATTTTCACAAAAGCAGATAATATTATTCTAAAAAAACGAATGGATTTTGGAAAAACCATAAGTGTTGAATACATAGTTGAATGCAAAAAGTAGCCAATTAATAAACATGTGCTTAAGATGTTTAATGGAGGACCCCTTAATCTTTATGATGTTTATTAGTGATTTTAATAAAGACAAAGATGGTATATTTGTTAAATATGGAACTAGTAAGGATAGCTAAGAGATTGTATTATAATTTCAAAAAATAGGTTAAGAGATGAGAATATCTGCTTGAATTGAATAAAGTATACTTTGATTATAATAATTATAAGATTTTGCAAAAGTTTAAAAACCTAAATAAAATAAAAAAAAAATTTCTCCAAAATGCAAAATGAGGAACACATCTAAAAAAAAGATTAATTTTTAAATTAGAAGCTTTAATGAATTTATGAGTCATTGCATGTGAAAAACTTATTTTGGCGATCAATAAAAGCAAATGAAATCTTAGAATTAGTAGAGATTAATACAGAATTTGCATACATTTTATGAATGATGGTTTCCTACTAAGTTCTTTCTTGGTCTGGTCACATCCTGAATATTACATTCAGTTAAGAATGCCATAGTTTCAAAGGAATATTGATAGGACTGTTAATATCCAAAGAAGAAAAACTAGAATATGAGAAGCCCTTGGAGTTATTTCACCTAAGAAATGGCTAAAGGACTTGATATGTTTTGTATGAGGAGCAGATTATAATGAATTGCAAATGATAATTATAATAATGCATATATTGCCTACTATATGTCAGACCTTAAGCTAAGGTATTTACAAATATTATTTCTTCGATGCTCACAAAAACCTTCTTAATTAGATGCCATAAATATGCCCATTTTATATTTGAGGAAACTTAAGCAGACCAAAGTTTTATGACTTACCCAGGGCCTCAAAATAAAATGCCTAGAGTCAAATTTGAAGTCAAGTTTTCCTGACTCCAGGCCCAGCATTGTATCCACTGAAACACCTCAACATTTTACAGTTGTCTTATTGAAGAAATGTCAAAAAGAGGAATTGGACTCGTTTTGCCTAGATCCTGAGATGAAGACTAAGAATGGCAAAAAAAAAAATCAACAGAGGAAAATTTAAGTTTGATTTCATGAATCAATTCCTAAAAATAAAAATGTGATTTTCTGGATTGAATCAGATGCCAAGTTTTCTAAAAAAATTGTTTCTTTCTTCAATACTCAGTTTTCAAAAAATAAAGCACTATTATTAATGATAATATGGTGTTAATTTTTCTTACATTGTACATTTAGAATTTTACATTTGAAACTGCTAATGTTTTTGGTTGCCATTTTATTTATACTTTTCAAAGATAGTCATAAATATGCTCTAGAAAGATATTTTAGTAGAAAGATAGATAGATATGGCTATAATACATTATATATGATATGTCATTATGTGTACTTGTGAATTATTTAGGTTAAGGTTCTTTAGCAAATGGTGATCCCCTTGGTCAGTGATGGTGTATCTTTTAGGACCTTTTAGAGACCATGTTCTGTGCTCCATCCTATGCAGAGACCAAGTGCCCCCCCGCCCCCCGATTTTGAGGGGCAGGACCTCATCTCCCAGCCAGCTTTTGCACAAGTCACCTCCTGCCACCATGGGGACCTCCCACTGCATCCACTGCTACTGGGCTTCTCTCAGGGTAGAAGACTACTAGGGTTAGGAAGGTAGGAGAAGACTAGTGCAGAGGCAGCTTCTTATTACAATGTGTGGTTCCTGTACTTGTTGAGTCTGATTCAAATGCAGTCCCACTGGGCTCTTTCACAGTGATGCAACCTCTGTGCCTTTTGGGCTATTTATATTTGCACAATAATGGCACAGCCCTGAGGCAGCCACTGGGCTGAGAGTGGAGTTATAGCTGTAGGGCAAGAAAGGAACAAAGGTGAGGATCAGGGGACCTTTTAGGGGGTGGGACCAGTCCCTGTTGTGGGAGAGGAGCACCCCCTTAACATGCCCCTACATCCCCTAATCCCAGATAGGGAAGGTTAAAAGGGAGGGTAGTGGATTGAGCAATCTATCTACTCCTGGAGAGAGTAAATACAGAGGGGCAGGGAGGCATAATGGAGAGGGGAAATAGAGTAACACCACCAGAGTCCCTCTTTCTTTTTAGTAACTAACTCTGCCAGGAATGGCACACATGCCCACAGAGAGGTCTCTGCATGCTATCTTTGGCACACATTCCATAGGTTCACCATCACAGTTCTAGATTAATGACTATTCTCTTTTATGTATCCTAATATCCAGAATCAACACTGTTTAAACAGGTCAGGTTTCTGTTCTCTTATTTTATTACATATTATTTTTTGAAATTTCTTTTTATTTGATTTTTTTAGGGAATATATGTGTTTATATATAGACATACACACAGACACAGAAATACACAGATATATCCCTCTATCTATTTACCTATTTATCTTCTATCTATAACATGAATAATAGATTTTAAAATGACTCCTACTTTGCAATCTAAATATTTCACATATATTAAAATATAATTAGCTTCAATTTTATATTATATGGTGCCCTGATTTTCCAACATCCTCTAATTCTTTTCTTCAATATACTTTTCCTCAGATATATAAGTATGGTGCTTCTGTACAGTGCAGTTTTCCTTTTCTTTTTTCCTAAAACAAGTTATTTACCTCTTCAGGATTCAATTCTTTAAAACTTTTGTTTATTGAGGTTTTACTTTGAGTTTAAAATTTTCTCTCTTCCTCTACCCTTCTCTTCTCATTGACAAAGAAAAAATATGATATCAAATGAAAATATAATTTTAAATTTCTGTATTATCCATTTTCTGGGGGAAGTAAGAAAATAAAGAAGAAAAATATGCTTCAGTCTGTACTCTGATTTGATGAATTCTCTAACTGGAAATGGACAATATTTTATATGAGGAGTCCTTTAGAGCTGCAGGGGCTCATGGTATTTATCAGAGTTAATAAGTCATTTGCAGTTGATCATCATTACAATATTGCTCTTTGCAAATTGTTCAGGTTCTGGTCATCTCATTTTACATCAGTTTATATCTATTTTTTCCATATTTTTTTTGAAATTGCCCTCTTTATTATATTTTATTTGATTTGTTAATTAACTTTTTTCTTATTTCTTTTAGTTATCATGCAAAATATTAACACTGTTGTAAGAGCAAATCAATACAAAACCAAAACTATAAAATAAAACTATAAATATATTGATATGAAAGATCTATACTATTTATAACTGCTCTCATAGTGATAAAATATAAAGAATTACAAATATCTTCTTTCCACATGGGAATACAAAGTTTGACTTTATTGAATCTCTTAAATTTTCTCTTTCTTTCTTACTTTTTTATATTTTGCTTAGGTCTTTACTTTGAACATCAAATATTCTGTTAAATCTGGTCTTTTCATCAGAAATACTGGGAAATCTATTTCATGAAATTATCATTTTTTTCCTAATAGAATAAACTGTTTTGCTAGATAGGTAATTCTGAGTTGTAAAACTAGTTTTTTTGGCCTTCTTGAATATCATATTCCAAACATTCTGATTCCTTATTTTGGAGACTGATTAACCCTGGGTAATCCTAACTGTAGCTACATGGTATTTGAATTGTTTCTTTCTGATTGCTTGCAATATTTTCTCATTGTATCAGGGCTCTTGAATTTAGCTATAATATTACTGGAAATTATCATTTTAGCATTTATTTATTGAAGCGAACTGTGGACTCTCAAATTCTATTTTATTTTCTTCTTCAAGATTGTAAGGGCAGTGTTCTCTTTTAATTTCTGGTATTAAGATACTCTGGCCTTTTTTTTAAATCCTAGCTTTAAGTTAGTCCAATATTCCTCAAGTTTTCTTTCTTGAATCAATTTTCCAGGTCAGTTTAATTTTCAATTAAACATTTCACATTTTCTTCTTTTTATTTATTTTTAAATTTTGTTTATTGATGTGTAATGAAGTCATTAGCTTCTAGTTGCCCAGTTTAATTTTTAATATATAATTTTCTTCCATTAGCTTTTGAACCTCAATTCTGCTGTTATTTTTTTTCTTACATTGTTTTCATTTCTCTCCCCCATTTTCCCTGTGTCTCTAAATTTATTTTTGAGATCCTTTTTAAGCTCTTTCACTAAGATCAATTCATATTTATCTTTGAATTTTTGCACATATAATTTTGCTTTTAGGGTACCCTTCTGTGTGACAATCTCTTTGACTCCATAAAAGTTGTCTAGGTTTAGTTTTTTTTTTTCCATGATTACTCATTTTCCCAGTCTTTTTCTTGACTTTCACTTTTATTTTAAAGGAGGTAGACTCTGTACTTTGGTAGAGAAGGCAGTCTCTTAACCTTCCATTTTTCCATGATACTACCCTGAGCTCAATTTCTCTGTTTCTCCAAGTTTTAGTTCTTCAAGTTGATATGATGGCCTGTGGATTAGAGCTGTGAAAGCCATGTCCCACTGGTAATTCAATCACCCCCTGAGACTGTTAATGGCTCACAGAGTTCAGAAAACTGTGAGCTACCATATGCTGGGACTCAAAGTCTAACCTCAGTCTTGGACAGGGGCTTTTTGTCTTCTTCTAGGCTTGATCAAGTAAGGCACACTGTGGACTGTCTTGTCCTGGAACTTGTACATTCATCATGACCTTTGCTAGTGGCCAGCTCTGAACTTTGGTCCGGGCTTACACAGGGCAACACACTGACACTATATATTGTCTTGTAATTGGGCTCACTGCCTTACCCTGGGCTTACCCAGACCAGGCTTGTTCTGCAGACTGCCCAATGCTAGGTTTCAAGTCTTCAATAAAGCTTTGGCTGGGGCTCCAGGCCTTTCTCTTGGCTTACACAGATTAGGCAAAGTATGCAGAGTGCTAATACGGGTATTCTAGCTATACCTTACCAGAGTTTTGGGCTGGGGCTTGGAACTTTATGGAGTGGGTGTGGAGTTACAGTGCTTTTGATTTAGGCAGAATCTCAGGATCTACACATTTGCTTGATACCAGGTTCAGAACCTAGGACACTTGATGTGGGCTGGTGGGACTTGTTGTTGGCTTGTGCTAGTACTTCTCAGTGTAGCCTCCTATGTGTTATGCTCCCCTCTCACTCCAGTGAACCAGACACCTCCCTTTCAAGTTGTTATCTGTAAACCTTAAAATTTCTTAGACTTATAAATGTTGGAAATTTCACCATTGGGAAATTTCATACTTGAAAAATTTCCTACTGATAGTCTATTGGAATGTGAACCCCATTGGCATGGGAGGGTCATTCTCCTCCCTTCTTAAGATTACTTTAGGACAGAAACCTTTTATAGAACAATGGAAAGGGCTTTGACCTATGCTTAAGCATAGAACAGGAATTTCTTTAAGTCATGATTGATTTTAGAATTGATACAATAGAGATACTTGGAATGACAGAACCAGGTCTTGGAAAATATAATTTCCACCCCACTCAGTCCTAACAGGATTTAGGAAGGGCTGCAGCATAGATCAAGATTTAATTATTTGAGAATATGATCTTCAACAGACATGTGAAAAGCCACAGACCTCTGGGTGGTCCTGGGTTAAGCTAGAGCCACCATTGGCACAGGGAAAATGATGGACAGTAATTGGTAGATGTGAGAACTGCAGGGAGGGAACTTGGATGGTTTCCTTAAAGATAGAGGGTTCTGAGGACTGAGGAGGTGGTTGGAGAGTTTTGGCTCTGAGTGGTTGGAAAGGTGCTCTGAGAAGCTTGCTCTGAAGGAAGCTGGAGGTGGAGGCCCTTGAGACTGTTTCTCCATTTTGGTCACGTGAGTGATAGGGACTGATCTCTTTTCTTTGCCTCAGCTATCTAAGGGCTTGGGCCTTTTGGCCCAGCCTAAACAGAAGGGGTATATAAACCCTATTCCCTTCTCTGAATGAATTTTGCTTCAGTCCATCTCTGTTGGTTCTTTCACTCCAGTACTTGTTTTGATTTTAATTTTAATTTCATTGAAGAGGATTCTCATACATGTTTGAGATTTTTCTGTTGCTACTCTGTCATCTTGGCTCTTTACCAGTGCTGTTTTTTGATCTGCTTTTGGAATCTCCTGAACTATTTTTCTTTTCCAGCAAACATTTCGCTCTCTGATCTATTATGTTTTCATTTAAATCAATGACTACTGAAAAAGCGACATTTCATTTAAAGGGGTTTTGTTAATTTCCTCATAAAATGAATCCAAATTTAATTTTCCACAACATATTTCAGTAAATATGATGTAGTTATGTTTATTTTAGTCAATTTGTAAATGCTTATAATTTAAACTATAATAGGAAATGACCATTTCCTTATGTTCTCTCTTCACTAGTCATGAGGTCAAGATTTATGAAATTTATCTCATCTTTAGCACAGTTTTTAATGTTTATGATAAATACTACAATAGAAAAAATATTTTCTCCCTGAAATAAAAGGGATATTTCATGTTACATTAAAATATGCAATTAAAACACCTATGTTTAATCTAATAGCATTTATTTATTTGTCAGGAGACAAAAATCACAAAATAAATGAACTAATAGTTAAATTAATTAAAAATAAATTAAATAATTCTGGTTTCAAAAATGTTGTCATTCTTCTCTTCCTCTGTACCATTGTCTTTGCAGAATCAGAAGAAACACAGCTTTTTATTATTCACTTTTTATGGCTTGCCATGACAAAAGTATCTATTATCAAGTGTCTAGAACATTCACCGGAAATGTCTCTTTACTTTGGTTTGTATCAGAAATTTGAAATATCAATCTCTTACACGATATGTCCTTAGAAAAGTTTTATTTTGGGGAAAACTGCTAAAGATTGTGTTCTATAGCTACTTCAATATGACTTGGAAATATTCATTTAGACTTCCTTTGCAACCATTTCTCTACATGCAAATAAATGAAGTTGTTATCTGAATGAATGTTGCTTCACTCCATCTCTTTGTTGGTTCTTTCACTCTTTCACTTTCAGTAAGTAAATGCTTTATAAAATTAATATCAAACAAACAAAAACTGGGCTTCCCATCAGCAATTCTACTTTGTTTAGACTCCTGGAAAGTCCATACACCATCCAGGATGAAGTAATCATCCAAAATCTCATCATCGTGATGATTGAGTTTGCTTTGGATACTCAGTATATTCTCAACTCCCTCATCCTCTCTTCCTCTCTGATTAGAGATTGTGACATTGACCTCCTATCAAAGCTTTCCTTTCTGGAGAGCTGAAATCTGAATTTACTAATTAACTCTTCACTTTCCTTCAATACCACTTCTTTGTTTGGACCTCACATAATATTCAGGCTACATGTTGGAGCCCCTCAATTTTTCAGCTTCCTTTTGGGTATTGTAATCCCATATAAGATTGCAAATTCCTTGAAGAGAGAAACATTCTTTTCCTTATTCCTGATTTTTTCCCACCTTAAAAATAATCCTTATCTTCCATCTTAGAATCAATACTGTGTATTAGTTCCAAGGTAGAAGAGTTGTAAGGGCTAAACAATGGGAGTTTAGTGATTTGCCCGAAGTCAGGTAGTATCTGAAGTCATATTTGAACCAGAGACCCTTCCATCTATAAGAATGACCTCCAATTTACTGAGTCATCTAGACGTCATTCCCTTTTTTTTATTGTTATCCCCTGTAAAATTGAGATTTGAACTCTGGACTCCATTCCCCAGGAGTCCTTGCTAGCTCCCAGAATGCCCTCTAATCTCACTGAATTCTCACCTGGGACGAGAACAAAATTTAATTTAAAGGGTTTTCCCCATAGGTGGTTATCTCTTTTGGACTACTGTTTTGCGGCAGATGTGGCTCTTTCCATAATGTAGGTGAGGTCTTGTCTAGGCCTCCCTGGCCTAGGCACGTTTTCCTTCTCCTGTATTTTCTTTAATCCTTAATCTTCAATAAACCTCTAAAAATATAATCCTCCATGCAGAGAGAAACTAATTTCTACCTGCCTCAGTTTCCCTAAATTTTAATCTTTACACCCCAGTGCTTAAACCAGTGTTGGATAGAAAGTAGGAAATTAATAAATATTCAGTGAATTGCTGAATTATATTAAAATGAGTAATTGATTTCCACATCTCTCTGGGGTTAAAATATATGATTAATAGCCAAAATATGGAGTTATAGTGATGAGAGAGAACCATAGAATAATAATGTCCCTAATTACTTGGAATAGGAAAAAAAAAAAGATTATTTCTGAAATTTTATTTGTACACGAAACTCCCAGATAAGGAAATTTTTATTGTAATGCAGATTTGAACTTTTTTAAATGAATTATGCTCTGAGTAAATTATCTAGAATTCAGAAAAGTCAAGAAATTTGACAAGTCAAAACACCAGTATGTAGTAGAGTCAACACTTAAATTCAGGAAATACTGAATCCAGGACTGTTTCTACTATGGTGCACCTATAGTACTTAATATTGCTGCTAAATAAACAAGTTCTTCTGCCTGTGACATCTCCCACTACTCTTGTTCACCTCTCCCTTGCCCATTTTTTGACATCACCCTTTTGCCAGGCTTCACCCTTGCCCCAATCCCATGGGGTAGGGACCAAGGGTGAAGTGGCAGGGGTTGCAAAGTCTACAGGAGTCATGGTGGACAAGATCATTCCCATCTCCTATTGGAGTGACAAGATGGTGCAGAAAAAGAATAGGACTATAACACATTTTCATAGAATCAAAGAACTGAGAAAGCATCTCAGTGGTAATCTAGTCAACTCATTCCTGAATAAGGATTCCCTTAAAACAACAATTGGTAGTTTGACTCTTATTAGCTGATCTGTGGCACTAGATTTACTCAAGGAACTTAAGAATATTCCCTGCCCCTGGAATTATTGCTGTCTACAAGAATTGGAATGCCAGGAAATGCTACAGGCAAACAGGGAACAGATGATGAAGTTACCTCCTTACCAAAAGTGACTTACCCAAGTGCCTCTTCAAATTCTGGGGGAAAAAGCTGCTAGATGGGCTAAACACTGATAAACTGGGAAAGACACCTGGACACTTAAGAAAGACAATTTTGTAATTGTCTTTAAAAATTAGGCCAAGGATGTAATTTTCCTCTAAATTTGATTTTTAAAGCACCAATCGTTCTTTGGGTTATTCTTTTGTTTTTGACACAACCATCTTTTTCTTAAAAGACTTAACATAGATAGACAGTAATAAGATCAGATAGTCAATTGTGTAATGTTTGTTTAAAACTATTTTTTTATTTTAATAAGTAAGTCAACATTAAATTTTATCAGTTTAAACTTTTGGAAAGATTTGTTTTTCATAACAAATGGAAAATATACTTTAATTTTATTTTACAATCTGAAACATAAACAAGAGATGTGTTTTATTTCTCTTTTCTAGTAATGTGAACTTGGAATTACATTTGTTTCTATATCAGTCTGTTCCTATTAACATTAAGGGAGAGAAAAGACTAGTGTGATTTTAGGTTTACCAAGTGTAATGTGGCAACAACATAATACTTGGGCACCTTATATAATTTGTAAATAAGATTTTTTTAATTAACATCTCACTTTGATCATACTAATTTTTTTAGTGCCTTAGTGAAGAGATTTTGTTTGCAACTGTGACTAGTTGTGACCAATATCATTTGTTATATTTCTCTTAAGTCTGTAAATTAGTTGTTCTTAATAGACCATGCTTCTGGAGAAATTACTTTAAGTACTTTGTTAAAATATCAATTGTTATTTATTTTTTATTTATTTGTTTGACATCATTTTATTTTATTTTTTGTAGATGAATAAGGTCATTATTTGGTAGATTTTTAACTATATTTTAGATAAGTTCTGCACAAAAAGATAGGTCAAGGGGAATAATATTAAACTTGACCAGTTAATATGGTTTTCTCAAAATGCTCATAAACTTAATTTTTACACGTAAAATTATAATAATATTCAGTGATCAAGCTTGAGAGTCAGCTTACAACATTAAAACTATATTCTTCTCACATCTAGGTTGATAGATCTTTTTTTCTCCTGGAGTTTATTTTCTGATTGTACATTTTAAAAACATTAATTGCTGTTCATTAAAATGGGGATATTCTTGTTCAACCTTTTCCTTAAAAGCAATGCTTTTTTTTTTTCAATTTTCAAATTCTGAAAAGATAATATTAAATAATTTTAAACTGTCTTGGAATTTTGGGGCCATTTCAAATCCTCTCCATCCCTCAAAATATAAGCATACATTTCAGATCAATTTGATATATGATGGAAATCCATATTTAAAAATTGGCCCATTTAGGCTGCTCCATCCCCAAAATGACAAATGGAATCTATTCAAATGAATATGTATTCATTTGTATTCATTTGTATTGAATGAATATATATTCATTCAAATGAAAATGAATTCATAAATGAATTATGAATTAAAAATTATTAAGGAAATTTGAAAAAAAGTTTAAAATTTAAGTTAATAAAATACGTATGTATCTCAAAGTGTTTCATTTTCTAAACAACTCAATAAAGATATTTTTTATGAAATTAAAAAAAAAACAAACAATAAATAAATTGAATACTATCTGAGAGTTCTATTATTTTTTCAGTCACTATTACCTAGTCAGACTGACATTATGAAGTATAGGATTCTGCAAAATTTCCAAAAACAATAAGATTGCAAAACCATGATGAAATTATTTTAAAGACTACATCATTATAATAAAATATATGGAAATGCTTAGACAAAATATTGAGCTTTGTGTGTGCTTGTGTCTTTTTTTTCTTTTTTAAATTTAGGTTTCACTCAGGATATAATCAGTTTAGGGCATTCCTAATATTGAAGTCTTCACTACTCTTGCAGATTTATATTGCCTATCCAGCTTTTAGTCTTAGAGAATTCTCTTTAACATTGGTACAAATGTGAGTTGTCCACATTAACAAAGGTAGTATGTGTTAGAGAGATAAGATTTGAGAAATAATAGATGATGTTAAAATATTTTAAAATGCAAATGGCAAAGCCTTTTAAAAATATAATCTAAATAATTTCCTGAATTTGAAAAGTAGCATTATTTGCATTGTAGAATCATTGGAAGACTATCCAAAAAGATCAGAGGAAAAGAAAAGCAAACCTCTGTCTCCAGGATTCAGTATTAGAGTACTTTGTTATATATTTCTTTCTATTCTATCACTGATCCTTGATCCCTTATTGTATATACTATAAATCTAAACTAGCTGGTGAATTCACAATACTTCCTTATCAGTCTCTTCAGATAATTCAAAATTGTTTCTCCTTTATACTCTGTCACTACAACAATTTTCTCACCCTGCAATATATATTACAGCCTTCCCTCTTCCCATCTTGGAGAATAATTCAGCTCCTGAGTTTCTTGTATCTGATTGTCATTGAAGTGAGGAACAGATCCTCATATATCAGTGGTTCTCCACCTTTCTAATGCCGTGACCCCGCACTACAGTTCCTCATGTTGCGGTGACCCCAAACCAAAAAATTATTTTGGTGGCTACTTCAAAACTGTAATTTTGCTACAGTTATGATTCGGAATGTAAATACCTGATATGCGTTATGGATTCTCATTGCTACAAATTGAGAGGTTGAGAACCGCTGTCATACTTAAATATGCAAAGTTTTATGTGAAGTAGATAACAGCATATCTTTAGAAGTAAAAGTGATAACATTGAAATCAAAGGATAGAATAGAGATACAGAAAAGTCCTCTGTGAAAGGTGGCCTTTGAAAAGAAACATGAAAGATGCTAGAAATCTTAAGAGACAGATATGAGGAGGGAGAATATGCCAGGCATGAAAGAGAGACATTTCAAGTCCAGAGAGATGAAAGATAGAATGTGCTATGATTATAACAGAGGATGAGGAGAAGAGGGGAAGGAGAGATGGTGAAGAGGGGAGAGAGAGATGACTGATGCTGGGAGAAGGTCTGTATAGCTCTCCATCTTCCTCACTCCTAAAATATACAAGAGGGGTATCCCTGTGAAGATGTTATGACAGGGATGGACAGAGGTCATAACCCAGTCAAGATGCTTCTGTGGGTTAAGGAGTAAACTTTACCCCCGGACTTTGATGATGCCTGGGACCCTAGAAACCTCCTCTGAACACACAGCCCTTTTGGGAAATGCTGAGTGGCTGTTGTCTGGATTTTGCTTTACCAAAGCAGTATAGACAGCCTCTTCCTGTACCTTCTTCCTCTCCTTTAAACCTTCTTTCTTAAGCACTATGGACAATCTTATCAGTGTTTTACTTCAGAAAGGGGTGGTTTATTGAGCAAGGAAACAAGGGAAGTTTAGGAAGGTGGGATTAGGAGACCCTAAAGGACTACCCAAGCAGTCAGTGATTTCTCTGCTGAGTCAAGCCAAAAGGCTTCTGAGGTCCTTTCTTATTTTATATCTAATCTCTCTAACAGACTATGCTAAAACAGGCCACTAGTGTCTTTCTTGAGATGGCAACATGTTGGGACAGGTCTTTGGAATGACCCCCATGAGTTTTGGGGGTAAGCACCCCTCAATGGCAGCCAATGATGTCTCTGCTCCTTTGGTCATTGATTCAAAGATGTCGGGAATTTTTCAGTGCAAGGGGAAATCGAGGCAAGTTTTAGGTAACTCAAATTTTGGGGTCCTGAGCTCCAGTTTTCCACTTCTGTCTCCTCAGAGTCCAGTGAGCAAAAGCCCCCTTCAAAGTTCTATTTCCCACAATCCACCTTGCTCCTTCAAATTACCACTCCTGTCCCTGCTTCCAACATTCCAAATGGTCCATGTGTGTCAGGATCCTTCCTACAAATGTATTCTTTTGGGATAAATTTACAGGAATGTAGACTGTGTTCACTGGAATAATATAAAACAAAACTACTTTGGACATTGTTTTTAAATGTCTTTAAATTATGAGCAGAGAAGCTCATAGTTTATAAGAGATGCAATTGCAAGTAATTAAAATGTATTTGAGTCAAAAAGATAAGAAAAGACCTACATTTTAGGAAAATCACGCAGACGATAGTGTGGAGAGTGGAGAGACTTCAAACAGGCAATCATTGCACTAGTTTATATGAAAGATGTTCAACCTACAAAATAAGGTCATACCTATGAGCTTGGAGAAAATTTGGGGAAAAAGAGGAACATGTTGTGCAATAGAAATAAATTCTTCTGTGGCATGTGTGGCAAAAGGAAAGGAAGGCCAGTTAGTCACTGACCCAAAACAAATTCCAAAGGAGAAGACTGAAGACCAAGTTACAAGGTGAAGTTCCCCAAAATCAAAGTCCAAAGGAGAAGATCCAGGAGCAGTCCTCCAAGAAGTAGGCCAACAGCCAAGGTCAAAGTTCGAAGCTCAAAAGTGAATTTCCTTGGACTTTTTATAGTCCATTTTCCATATTTCTTTCTGTCCCTTGTAGTCTTTCAACTTGACTAGCATTGCCCAGGGGCAGGGCAGTGGCTTCTGGAGTTGTCATCCTCTTTAGTAACTGACTTGTGAACTCTCTTACTTAGTGTTATATAGGGTTATTTAACTAAGTTTTTGACTGATTAACTTAAAAATTGCTGATTAATAAACAAAGAAAGCTTGATTTACTCTTCACACTATAAAAAGGCCACATGATAGTTTGAAAAATATAGTTGGAAGAAATTCTGAACCAAGAAGATAGAAGAAGAGAAAATAAAAAACAAACTAGATAATTTTGACTATACACACATACACACACACACAGAGAACTGAAGAAGACCAATTAATGCAAAAAAGAAAAGGTATGGATTCAGAAAATACCTTCATGGCAAACATTTCTGGATAATTGCTTTTTAAAAATTCATTAGAAATTTACCCAAATCAAAACAACCATGACGTTCATATGGTTAATAGCAGCTATGAAAATAAAAATAATCATCAATTGTATTGAAATCCTCAAAATTATTCTTTAATAAGGCATGCATATTAAGAAAACATAAGTATTTACTTGTAGCTATGAAGATGTAATTGAAAAAAGTGAGAAAATATAACTTTAAAAAGAACTGTAAGCCTCCTGGAGAAGTTACATACTAGTGGCAACATTATAGAAAAACAATTTCTAATTGCAAATGAAATTTAGTTTTTAAACTATTCTTCCCTTCATTCCCAAGTACCCTTCTACTGGATTTAAATCCCAAGGAGGACACTGAAAGACAAGATTCACATGTATTCATCTACATCTATAGATAGATAAATAGATAGTTAGATAGATAGATAGATAGATAGATAGATAGATAGATATAATAACAAGTTATAACAAAAAATCAGTCAGTTGTGAAAAAGTTTTTAAAAATTGAGCTTTATAAATGTAATAGAGCATCAATGAGGATTGAAGGATTTAAAAAATTTGAAGATTCATAGTGAAACTTCCATCAGCTTACAGGAAGCAAAGAAATCAAGAGCCAAGGAAAAGTATCTTAATTCACACAATGTAACTGAACTCAACAAAGAATAACTACTAAGCTAAGAGTTACTAATTGTTAATGACTGTAATAATAGAACATATCTCTTTTATGTTGGTAAATTATATACTGCCAATGCAAAAGGTAGCAAAATCTATGAATGATTTTATAGACTCCTTTTCAGGAAACTTTTTTCTAAGATGGGAGGGTGGGTAGATGACATGTAAATCAAACTATCTTTTTTTTTTTACCTTTAGAGGTGCCTAAAAGTGCAATAGACTACCACCTGAACTAAAGATTCCTTCCTTAGCGGGGTCTTTAAACAAAAAAAATGAGACCCACTTATGACATACATTGTAGAAAGGTTTTATTTTAGAAGTATAAAGAAGATTCGATAACCTCTGAGATTCCTTATAATTATGTTCTGTTTCTTTATTATCATTAATATTAATTATTATTTTATTAATATTAATAAGGAAATAATACCAACAATGATCATTCTAATAATCACAAAACAATCAAATATCCTCAAACCCAACCTCCTTACACTGTTTTGATTATATTATTGTTTATTTATTTCAGTCACGTCTGAATCTATGAAGTCATCTGAGGATTTTTTTTTTTACAAAAGACACCTACAGTGGTTTTCTAGTTCATCTCTAGTTCATTTTATAGTTCAGGAAACTGAAACAAACAGGGTTAAGTGACTTGCTTGAGGTCACATAGCTAGTAAGTGTCTGTGCCTGGATTGAGACTCAGAAAAATGAAACATCTTATTTCTAGGCCCAACACTTTATATATTATTATGCCACCCAGCTACTCACTTCATAATGAGGCAAGGGTAAATGGCTACAACTAGCCAAGGTGATATGAAGAGGAATATATTTGTAACTTAAGACCATTCCACTATGGTATCTATTAAGGCTCGGAAGGGACCTAAAATAATCAACAATTATATTCTTGACACCATTTATTAAGGAAATATTACAACCATTTTTGAAATGATCCTATAGGCATAAAAGGGTATGACAGGGAGTTACAGGCTTTCCATACACAGAAAAATCTTAATAATCTGAATCACAAGGAGGAGGGTGAAATAAGTGCTACTCCCTGTAATACCATATGGGAAAAAATTAAATTGTCAATATCCAACATAACTGAAACAGGACATATGTCACTTATAGGAGAAAAAAGTTCCTGAAGAAAATGAAGTAGAAAATTATATATTTTGATCTGAATTCAGAATTCATCAGTTCTTTCTATGGCAGTTGATAGCCCTTTCTGTCATGTATCCTTCTGAGTTATCTTCTATCCTTCCACTGATGATAATAGTTAAGTCATTCACAGATGATCTTCAGATTTTAGTGCTCTTACTGTATACAATTCTTACCTGGTTCTGCTGACTTCATTTTGCATCACTTTATATAAGTATTCCCAGGGTCTTTTTATGATTATCTTGTTAACATTTTGTTGGGCTCGGTAGTAACCCATTATAATCATATAGCACAATTTGTTCATTTGTTCTCCAATTTATGGTCATTGCTTAAGTTTCTAATTATTTCCCCAAACCAAGCTCTATAAATGTTTTTGCAGAAATATGTCCTTTTCCTCATTTTATTTTTTTCATTTTATTTTTTTAGGATAGTGACCTAGGAGTAGTCTGGATCAATGGGTATGAATACTTTTATGGGCCTTTGGGTTCCATCATTCCAAAGCTTTCTAAAATAATTATATTAGTTCACAGATCCACCAACAGTGTATTAGCGTCCCAATTCTCCCACATACTCTCCAATATTTATTATTTTCCTTTTTCACATATTAGTCAACTTAATAGGTTTGATATGGGACTTGAGAATTGTCTTAATTTGAATTTCTCTAATTAATAATGCTTTGGGAGCATCCTTTCATGTGGCTATGGATTGTTTTAATATTTTCTTCAGAGAACTGCCTATTTATATTTTTGACAGATGCTAGACTATATAAAGCTCTATTTAAATGTTGCTTCTCAATTATTGTTATTTTTTCAAGAGCAGATATAAAAGTTGAGATAACATATTGCTCTTGATGAATTTTAGTCCCCAAAACCTTATATTTATCAAACCAAAAAGGTAATTTGTGGCTGCATTAAAAGAAGTACAGTAATGGAAATGAGAGAAATGAAAGTCTTATTTTTTTATTGTGGTCCAACCACATTCCTAGGGTTCTGGTTCCATTGTGAGCACTGCACTTTAAGAAGGACATGGATAAGTTCTCTTGGGATGGTGAGAAATGTAGAAATCATGAAATATGAAAATTAGGTGGAGGAACCAGGGACATTTAACTTGCAGAAGAAGATATGATAATTGTCTATCAAGGACAAAATAGGTTAGATTTGCTATGCTTGGTCTCAGTGGATATAAAAAGGAGCAATCAGTAGGAAATGTAGAGAACCATATTTAAGCACATTGTTATGAAAAATAAATGAATTTTTCAAGTAAAGGTAGCCTAAAGTAGAGTGTGCTACTCTATATTTTCCCCATTTCTCATGAACTATACTGTATCCTAATTATATAGGCTTTTATTCTAGTAATTTAAAGCATGATTCAAGAAAAACAAGAACAAAACATAAATGAATTTAAAAGTGCCCTATTCTTTATCACCATTTATACCAATTTTATCTGTACTTTATTAAAATCAATGACTTCATAATTATTGATGATAATATTTATGCATCTTATGCTTCCCAAAAGCCTGTAACATCCATCCAAAACAATGTTCATTAAATAGATATTAGCATTACTTTTGTCTTCCTGCATATGCATTATGAAAACAAAAGCTCCCAATTATCACATCTACCAGTGTATTACTGCTTTCCTCTACCAAGTAACCAAGATTCATCATAATGTTGTCCTTCTTATTCTTCTTCCCAATATTAACAGTTCTATTGAATAATTCTTTAAATTTTAGCCTTTACTCTAGAATTCAAGAAATTCTTACAAACTTTATAGCCCTGTAAAATGACAAGGAGTGAACATCAGATGTCATAACCTTCACATTCCAAGGAATGAACTTCTGTAGATCACAACTCAAGCATCATTTCTCATCATACCACCACCTGATACTTCATTCCCATCCCTTTCAACTTTCACATCCAAAGTTTCAATTAAATACAACCCCACCCTTTTCCTGTACACTCTGGAAAACCTGTTCCATAGGCAACAAACTTCTATTGAGAAGTTAGGGTTTAGGGTTAGAATAAACTCAGAATTTGGGTTAGAGAACTTGCAAACTAAAATGATTCCCAAGCCTCAGCCTACCCTAGCAACACACATTAGAGTTATATAAAAGTATGGAGAACTAAAAGTCAAAAATAAAATCCCTCCACCTCAGGAGCTTATATATTGGTTTAAAAAATAGTATATGCCAAGATAGATTAGTGCAAAATTCATACAAAATGAATATGTTATTGAGAATGGGGTTTAGGCATATGCAAACATAGAAAGTAACAAATAATGGGATTGACCTGTTATATATATTGCTTTTGAGAAATTTTTTAAAAAGTTAAAGAATCTAAAAGATAGAAATAAGATAATTATTCATTCCAAGCTTTCCATTATGCCTTTGCAAAATCACAGAAATGAGAGATAGAATGGAAATATCATGTAAGTTCATTTGGCTAGGAAATAATACAAAACCAGAGGGAGAATCTGTGTTCTTAAAAAATAAACTTGGAAAAATAGGCTAGACACAGTAAAATTTTAGTTTTACATGTATGATTTTTTAAAATAATGCTAATATTAAGTACAATAGGTAAATCTCCCTTAGAGCTTTCATTCCTTTCATGGGAGAATAGGGAGTTAGTTATTTTTAGCCAAACAAATATTATTGTTAAAAAACAAACAAAAATGCATGTTGTTATAGGTACTGATAAAAATGCCACTCTTGATCTTCAGTTAAAGAAAATTCAAATATGATGAAACATGTATGTCTTCTCTCAGCTCAGTGTTTTTGAGTTCATCTCTAAATGAGCTCCAAAGATTAATTGGTTGAGAAGTTGACTGAGGTTGTTTTATCCTCTATTTAATTGACTTCTTCCTTCAGCTATTGCATAACATTATTAAATTCTTGATCTGTGGAGAGGATGAGATGAATGCTCAGGTTGACCATCTCAAAATTCCTAACACTCTTCTGAACTTTATCATCTTCCTATCTTCCCTTATCTTCCAGCTTCTTCATTATCTCTCTTCAAAGATTGTGGCCTCCTCAAGAGCAGGTCAATTTTTCCCCATTCCTTTTTATTCCCAGGGCTCAACATAGTACCTGATAAATAGTTCTTAACACATACTTGATGATTAATTATCTTTAATCCTTGTACTCTAGTACTAAAAAAACACTTCTATGTTTTATGGAATAAATGTTTTATATAATAAATAATGACTCTCCATGTGGAAATAATTAGTTGGATGATTCATTCAATGTCTCCTTTCTTTAGAGTAGAAGTAATGTAATGTATTGGATGCAACCCTGGAGTGGGGAACCATATAATAACATTCTATTATTACTAGCTCATCTTGATAATATCTATGTAGGTATGAATTCAAACTGTTTCAATCATTTCAGATTTTTCATTCCATTCCAGTATGACATCCTATGTTTGTTCTCTCTAACCTACCATAGAAATCTCTTGGGATTCTCTGGAAGCTCACTTTACTCTTGACATTACAGGCTTGAACTACCTTTCTTCATTGTGACCTATTCCTCTGATTAACTGGTTCCTCTCAGAACCTCTCTTGGGTGAAGACTAAAGCTAGCAATATCAGTGTTCTTAAGGTTATTCCTCTAATTCTCTGAAAATTCTCTATAATGGTACCTGAGTCTCCATCTCCCTTCCTTTTAATTCCAACTTGCTTTTAGATGATGTCTTCCCAAAAATTGTATAATCTCCCTGAATGTAGAAATTATTTGGTTTTTATTTGTATTTATTTTCCTAATGCTTAGCATAACTTTTCAAATGAAAGAAGTGCTTTAAAATATTTGGAAACTTTATGTAACATACTTCAAGGACTGAAGTATAGTTGCTCTCTTTAATTTTCAACACTGTGACTAAATTGGGAATCTTTTCTTCTATACTTGTAGATCTGCCTATTGAATAGAGAATGCTACTAATTCTCTACTAACTCAGCAATAAAGACTAAGTAAATGAATGGGAAACAAGAGATATTGATCTTCACTTAAATAAACAAATGGCCAAACAAAATAATTAACTGACAATAACAAGTTATATATGTGACTTAGTGTGAGCCACTTAATTTTTTAGGTCTCAGTTTCACATTGTGTAAATGAGGATAATCATAATTATAGTATGTTATTTGTTGTAATATAAAAAATATCATATGACTTTTTTGTTGTTATTCATGAAAATACTTTAACATCTTGGCCTGATCTGCTAATGCCACTATAGCCCTCTTCTTTCTGGGCCTATTTATATTATTCACCATACTCCCACAAACGTAAAAAGAGAAAAGAAAAGAAAAGGAAAGGAAAGAAAAAAGAAATGAAATAAATGGGAAGAAATTAAAAGTAAAGAAAAATGCTCTTAGTTGGTCAGTTCCTGTTTCTTTTCCCCTATAACTATACGGAACAAATAATATTGAACAAGCCCATATAAAAACAGCCCTTTTTTCTGTTTTGAATTTGTAAATTGCCACATAGAGGATAGATGGACTTCATCAGAACTGGTTACAATTGTATAACAACCTTTGTAAAATATGAATTTTAGCTAAATGTCTCAAATTGATTTTAAGGGTCTTTTAGACATGATTTTTATATTTTTAATAACTTTGATAAGGTCTATTTTAGTAGCTGAAGTGAAATACAATTATAATCCCCACCTCCCACATTGATAAAAATGTGAATGGATGGGGCATCAGTCTCCTACCAAAGGAGCTGGGAAGTTAATCCCAGGACATGGTACCCCTGACTCCCAAAAGATGAGTATATCTTTCATTTATAACTCTTTATCTCACCTTACCCAACATCAACAGTACAGAGGTTTGGGTTTTTCCTAGCCTCCTCTGCCACATTTTTTAATGATATCTAGATTTCTTGATGATGTTATAGACCCAAATAAGTTTTACTGTGTTTAAAATATGTATTTGGCAAGGTTGAAAGATTTGCTCCATCTGTAGACCTTGTGACAAACATCCATTTCTTTATATGTCATACAGAAAATATTTTTTTTTATTTCCAATTGATGCATATACCTCATAACTCAGCCATGCATCTCTAAGTGATTCCTGTGTTTTTCAATCACCATCTTCAGGGGGGAATATATAATTATAATTATAATTATTTTAAGTTGCAAAGTTTAAATTCCTTGAGAGAGAAATTTTAGGTTAAGAAACATGATACCTCTTCAAATCCAGAAACTGAACTGTTTGGAGAAGACACCATGAAGATGCCTCCACAGTCCACAAGCTGCATGAGAAAGATCAAAAATGAACTTTGGGTGTGGTTGATTGGACTTTTATTTGTACGTATACTTTCATGCCAAAGGGGACCTCCCCAACTGGCTTTTTGTCAATGTGTCTAGCAATTATTGGTCTTATTCTTTTTTCCTCTTATCCTCAAATTATTGTAGTTTCAAAGTTGGTATGGTACCCAGCAGAGAGACTAGTCTTCCTTGGGCCTCAGGGGGATATGTAAAATGGAGATTTGAACCCTAGACTTCAAACCCCAGAAGTCATTTGTTTTTCTCAGAATTTCCTATAGTCTCACCTGAGTCTCCACCTGGGCGAGATCACAATTAGTATTTAATGGGCTCTCTGCCTCCCAGGAGGGCTCCCGGCCATTGCAATGATGTTGTAAGTAAGCTAAGCCCTGGCACTCTAAATGGGCTAATCAGCCCTAGGCACATGGTTTTCTTATTTTGTATTTTCTCATTCTTTGATTTCTAATAATCATTAATAAACCTCATAAAATATAATATTTCTATTTCTAGAGACTAAATTTAATTTTACAGATCTGGGAAGGGAGAGGGAAGAGGGGTGGAAGGTGACATGAATTATGTAGTCATGAGGAAATATTTTAAAATAAAAACATAAATAATAAATATTTTAAAAGAACCATTTATTTAACTTGATTGGACTTCTCCAGTCATCATATTGCTAAAGTTTCCTATATGTAGCATCCCACATATTTGTATGAAAGCTTTTTGAGAACAGGGAATTCATTCCTTGAATTTCTTTTCGAGTCACCTAGCTTAACATAGATCCAGGCACACAGAGAGTATTTAATAAATATTTTTGGTTGTCCAAGCTACATTCATCAGTGAACCAATCATCAAGCCTTTATTAAATGTCTACGGTGTAACAGGCCCTGAACTTGGCACTGGGAATAGAGATAAAAGATCAAGTTTCTTCCTTTCAGGAACTTATATTCTATTGCATGTATCTCCTTCATTTCACCAAAATGTCAAAGTAGAAGTAGTTTTCACAATTCCCCACAGACCACTCCTTTATTTCTTGATTTTAGGCCTACTGTGAGATTTAACATCTAGGGAACTATTGGTAGGCATATCCTATGTGATACTATGCGATTGCAATGAGCCCTTCAATTTTACTTCTGAAAATAATTCTCTTTTTGCTGTAAGTAATTTTGTGTGACAAAGTCCCTGATTGCTCACTTAACAAGCACTTTTTGCCAATTTAGCCCAGAGCATTTTTCAATAATTCATAATTCTTTAAATGAGCAAATCCCTTGCCTAAGTTTAGAGGATAATTTGTACCTGAGACTACATTGGGAACTCACTTGTTTGCTTATCTGAAGTTCAACACACTTGATTGGAACTCATTTCGCTATCCTATCTTATAAGTTGATAGAAATCAGCATTTCTGTATCACATAATAGAATGGCATATTCATAACTAAGGCAGAGAGATAGCAACTTGTTACTGGGTGCTGGAATCCACAGGGACCTTCTTACAATTACAGTTCTTTAGCAGACTAGTATCAACTGAACTTAAACCTTGTGATTGAAGGAATCAACCAGATGCTTTTTTTCCTCCCGAGGGCATTACCTGATTTGAACTCTTTCCTAATGAGGCCTATGAGATCCTGTCCCTAAGTCCTTCCACTCATATAGAAATAAAAACTCAATGCATGTTCTGGCCACAAGGCATACTTACTTAATAAATTTGTTTGAAACATTATTTTGAAGTCAAATTTCTGTGTTTCATGGACATTAAATTGTCGATTATAATACTGGTAAACAAACTTCTAATGACTGAGTCTACCAGTACCACAGAAGATAGTATGATAGTATTGCCAAGTTTAAAACCAAATATGGATAATTTAACATGAATAGTGGAAAGGGAATTGGAGTTGGGATGACCTTTAAGGGTGTTTCATAGTTGTGATGCTTTATTGATTGTGTGACTAAATTACAAAAGTGTAAAAGCAGTTGAGTAAGAGGACCTGGATTCAAATGTTAACTTCATTATTTTCTATCCATGTGACCTCTCATGAGTCATCGAATGTCTCAGAATCTTAGCTTCCTCATATGTAAAATGAAAGCATTACATAAGATGACTGCCATGGTCCCTTCCAATCAAATTCCTGATCTTAAATCTGATATTTCTCAAACCTACTCCTTATGATCCAGATAAATAGAAATATGCTTTTGTTTCTGTTGACATCAGACGATATTCGAATGCCATGACATTTTTGTATTTTCCAATAGAATCATATTAAATCATATTATCTAAATTAGCATGAGCTTTCCAGTCATTATTATTTCCCAAAACATCTTCAACCCCACTAGCCAGCCATATCACTAGATGATATGAAGAGTGACTCCATACAATTTGAGGGCAAATGCACTGGCCCTAATATTAGATTTTAAGCCACTTCAATTGTGGCCTCTTGAGCCAGAACAGATGATAACCCTCCTCCAATTAATAAACCTTCCACTGAATGAATTCACAGGGTTAGGGATTATGTAGATTGAATCAGGACTACTGGATACCTAACTATATGACATTGGTAGATAGACCAAAGAGAAAATTTATATACTTTCTTTTCCTCCCTATAATCATTTACATGGTCTATTGAGAAACTGATTCCATTGCAAAATGTTTGGTTCATTTAACTGTTTCACAAAGAATATACAGGTTGACTTAGAATTTCTTGGTCCAAGTAAGTGGTTTTAAATTATTATAGTTTTTGTTATGTCTCAGAGTTATTGACAGTTTATTTTGTATATGTGATCTCATGATACCTATTCTGTAGGTATCTTAAACCTTATATTTCATAGGATCACAGATTCAGTTCTGAAAGATGCCAGCAAGTATGGTTCCTTTTTTACATAAGATGAAACTGAGACATAAAGAGATCAAGTTACTTTGCAGGGTCACACAGCTAGTAGTAATAATATGTAGGATATAAATTCAGGATGTCCTTACTCTAAATCAACAACTCTATATAATCTCATATCTGTCTGTTCATTTCAGTTTTAGAATCCTAGATCTGTTAGCAAAGTTGATAAAGAAGGAGGAGATAATATGTTAGAAATTTTTTGTCTGTGTATAATTTTTGGTCCTTGTGTAATAAGCTATCATTTCTCCTTCCAAGTCATTTTTCCAAAGCTCTCATTTATTTTTTCACACTCCAACCTCTAATCCTTTTTCTAATGCCATAAAAATCTCAACTCCAGGTTGTGGAAATTTTTCCAGGTTGCAATAATACATAGATAGGTGGCCACAGAACCTGAAGAGCAAAAAGCCTTCTGGGGATTGTGAAGATTAAATTGTAATCCCCTGATTGTAACAATGAAGGGATTTAGCTCTTCCTTTATTGGGAAGATTGAATTGTAATCCCCAGTCTATTTTTAGATTTTAATCCCCAAAAGTGTTAACTCAGTATTTGAAATAGATCTATCCATTTTATCTACAAAAAGTTGTGAACCAACCTCTGAAGGTGATAACCAACTACTAAAGGTGGCATGATCTAACCAAACAAGGTATAATCTAACCAAAGAAGTGTTAAGGGTAAATTTAGGGTTGAGACTGAATATAAATTTAGGTGGTTACCAGGGATTTAATGTCAAATCATAATGAAACACTCAAGTTAGAATGGAATTTTATGGTGCTTTATCTATAATAGGAGGAAGAAATTAAGAAAGAGAGAGAAAGAGGAAAAGAATTTAAACTGCTCCATCTCAGGCTGATCCAGGCAGGTATACAGAGGCTTTGGCCAAGGGTGCCTCCCCAGAAAGCCAAGGGAAAGGGGAGTCAGTCTTATCATTCACCATGTGACCATCTCAAGGAAGCCAATCTGAGGAGCTCCTCCAGGTTTGAGTTCCATGGTCAACTCTGTCAAAGTCCCTTCCCCACAGGAAATGACGTGAAATATAAAGGCAATTCTTTACATCACTTCCTGTTTCTCACATTTGCAAATAGTGGCGTAAGATTGGCTTAGGACAGCCCAGGGGTCAGTCAGTTGTTTCTGATTTGTCACTTGCCAGCACATGCCAGTCATAGGCCTTGCTTCCTGACATTTTATTCCTTAAGTGTGGGTATATACATTTTTGGGTGCTAGACTAAGCAAAATAGAGAAAATCTAAAATTCACAGAAGGTGTGAACTAAAGAGTAGGCAGTCCTGGAGAGAAACGGCTGCTGTGATTGGTAGACATGAAATTTAGAGAAGGTGATGCAAGAGAAAAATATATTTAAAAATAGGACCACAAAGGCCAGAAGGATCATACCAAAAGATTCAAAATTTGGTATTCAAGCATTCGAGATTTGTGATAGAGAGAAGAGTCACTCAGAGGAGAAACTGGAGATGTACACTGGGACTTGGTTGTGGAACTGGACCCCTGGAGGAGCTCATGCCGGAGTCCTCAGACTGCTTTCCTTATATATGGTCACTGTTGGTGAGTGAAAGGCTGAATTAGTGACTCTGTCTTTCTGGAGGTGTAAACCTCTGAGAAAGGCCCATTTTTTTTGAAACCTGGCTCTGAGGAAACAGAGCTCTCTCTCTCTCTCTCTCTCTCTCTCTCTCTCTCTCTCTCTCTCTCTCTCTCTCTCTCTCTCTCTCTCTCTCTCTCTCTCTCTCTCTCTCTTTATTTCATTCCTTAATACCTTCTCTCTATTGTAAATAAACTACCATAAATTCCACCAATTTTAATATATTCAGAGTCCAACCACAATAAAAATTTAACAGGATCATGACATCATATTTTCAGTGCTACAAATTTCTGAATTGCCAGTGTTGTAGTAGACAACTCTGTAGCACCATTGGAGATAGATATGGGCCAGCAACCCATATAATTAGTAAAAGTTTAATGCCCAGGAAGATATTCCTGTAATATTAGGACTGTAGATCTCTGACTGGGAAGTTCTTTGGAAAATAGACTGCAAAACTCTGATTTGTTGGTCCTAGATCAAAGAATTGGTGTACAGAATAAACAAACAGACAAACAAACAAACAAACAAACAAAAAAAAAAACAGAAACTTCTTCTGATTATCCAAAAAGCATTTTGGTCACAGATATATATGGTGTTGAAATGTAAATTATCTGCTTTGGAATGATGCTATGATGCTTTGAGATCTAGCCCACAAAGAAACCACAATCAGAGGGGTCAAAGTAACAAAATGAATGGCAGAGTTATATTGATAAATGCTTCAAGGGGCAAAAGAGATATGACCAGAAAAGGGTGTAGAGGACTTTACACAAAGTGAGGGAAGGTGACCAGGAGAATGTATAAATTATAGTTTGGTTGTGTAATTGGGAATATGGTGAAGAAGTATCTCTAACTTTGGGTAGTGAGTGAGCTTTATGACATCTCCAATAATTGCCTTTCTTTTGAGAAGGAGGCAGAATTAAAAATGAGTCCTGCAAAGCAATGACAGAAAGCAACTAAAGGAGAGGGTATAGAATGGATTATGTAGAAGTTTTGTTTGTATGATGAATAAAGAGAGAGATCAGATGATATAAATCTTAAAACTGCTCCGACTATACCTTAGAAGATTTGGTTGAGCTATTCCCCATTTTTAACAATGGAGGTTCTTGATCAGGAATGTATTGAGAACTTTTTTTTTAAACCCTTACCTTCCGTCTTGGAGCCAATACTATGTATTGGCTCCAAGGCAGAAGAGTGGTAAGGGCTAGGCAATGGGGGTCAAGTGACTTGCCCAGGGTCACACAGCTAGGAAGTGGCTGAGGCCAGATTTGAACCTAGGACCTCCCGTCTCTAGGCCTGGTTCTCAATCCAATGAGCTACCCAGCTGCCCCCTGTATTGAGAACTTTTAAAACTACTCTACCCTACTCAGACAGTACCTTAGGGGAAGATAAAGTTGCAAACTCCTGATTGAACAATGAAAAGTCCCCAACACATACTTATAGTAAAGCTAGAACCTTAAGCTAGGTGATCTATTTTTAGATCTAATACAAAAAGGTGCTAAAGTACCTATAAAGGTTAAATTAGTACCTAAAAGGTCAAGCAACTTACAAAAGGCAAGCTTAACAAGAGGTGTGAAGTACTCAGAAGATTTAATCTAACCAGAGAAGGTGAGAACAAAAGAAGATGAGAACTAAGAATGGGCAGTCCTGGGAAAAAGTGTCTACTGTCATTGGTAGACGTGGAAATTTAGGGGAGGTGATATAAGAGAAAAATTCTTTAAAAGGAAGGGACTTATGTAGTTTTGGATGGGAATTTAGTTGGAGTTAGTTGGAGTTCACAGTTGAAGTAAGGACATTTGGAATGGAGTTTGCAATTGAACCCAGCTTGGAGATGATCTTGTCAGTAAAGACTGACTCACTCTCCCTTAAGCTTAAGCCCTTTTTCTACTGCTTGGCTATTCTCTTCTCTTCTCTCTCTCTCTCTCTCTCTCTCTCTCTCTCTCTCTCTCTCTCTCTCTCTCTCTCTCTCTCTCTCTCTCTCTCTCCTTCCTTTAATTTCTTCATTTATATTAATTAAAATCTCCATAAAATCCCAGCTGACTTGGGTAGTTTTTCATATTTGGGAATTTTCCAAGGCGACCACTTATTTTAGAATTTAAGTCAAAACACTAAAAATTATCTTTACAGTTTGGCCAAAACCTTTACAGTTTGGCATTTATAGTTTTAACATTCACAATGATTAGAGCAATCATAAACAGAGAATTAGGATCTAAAGTAAATAGAAAGAGAAGATAATTAATGAAGAAAGATATATGTCTTTTTTTGGGGAAAAGGAGTACAAAATGAAATTTAGATGGCTAATGAACTAAACTACCAGAAAAAGAGGATAGGAAGGAATAATTTTCTTGACTAACTAAAAGGGAAAAAAAGTGGTGGAAGGAAATATATAACCAAATAAAGGGAAGATTAATGAACTAATAAAACCCTAAAAGGAAAGGAATAATAAGAGGAAAAATCATCATAAATTAGGGGTTTAAAGCCAGTAGGGATATAGTCTCCTTAAAAATAATAAAATAGCTGTAGAAACAATGATATGCTTACATATGAAGAGGGGAAATCATTTTAATACATTGAAAAATTATAGACAGGTGAAGAAAAATGTTACTCATAACTCTAACTTTAAATAGATTAAGTAATCAATTGAAAACCAAAGAGAAGTGGCATATTTAATTAGCAAATAAAATCCTGAAACTGGTGGTTTATAAGAAACACATTAAAGAAAATATAGTTATATACTAAATGATATTGGAAAAAGAAAAATACATTTTTACATCAAGTAAATAAAAAAATCAAGAGTTGCAGTCATGTTATATGACAAATCAAAATCAAATCAAAATAAATCATAGACATAGAAGAAAATGAGGCTATGATGAAAGGAATTATAGAGTATAAACCAACATGAGTAATAAACTTGAATTCTCCAAATGCATTATATTCAAATTCATTGAGGAAATATTAATTGAATAAAAAGGAGATTGACAGTTGCACTATAGTGAGACAAGATTTCAGTATCACTCTATCAATTTCTAATTAGTCTAACAAATAAGCAAAAATGAAAATATGGAACTGAGCAAATTTCTAGAGATAGAATTAAAATACTAAGAACATTTTATATAAGATAAGCAATTTATGTTATATGTAGAACATATGCATTTTCATGATACTAAACTTTTAAAAATAATCATATACTAGAATATAGAGATGTTGCAAACACATGTAAAAAGGCTTAAATAATAAATATAATTATTACAATACAAAAGCATAATGCTATAAAATTTGTTTAAAGTGATTCAGGAACTACAAAGAAAAGATAAAGATCAAAATAGAGACTTAATAATTAAATAATAAGTAATGAAGTGAACAGCAAATCATAGAAACAATAACTCTGAAATAAAATTACAGTGATTGGGAAAATGCCAAAATTTGTACTAGCCAGTTACAGAAATCCTTGAGTGAGGGATGGGAGTAGGAAGAGTCATAGCTTTACAAACAGTCTATAACAAAATAGAAGAGGATTAATGAAATACATGCAATACATTAAAATTATTAACTAAAAATCTAAAATCAACATTCTAAAAATGTGTCCCTATAAATGATTAATACAATTGATCAACTCTTGTTTAACTTAATTAAAATAATAGTAGAAAACCAAATCAATAAAATAACAAACAGGTAAGGTGAAATGACAGTGAAACAAAATGTAACTCGAAAAAATCAGAACATATTAATCACAGTTTACCAAAGCACACATATAAAATATTCAAATTATCAGAAGACAACATAAAAATCTTGAATATCCCAATCTCAGAAAAAAATAAACAAATCTAGCTGCAAAGGAACCATCAAAAAAGAGGAGAGAAAAACAAGAATAACTCCTGGTCCTGACAGATTCACAACAGAATTCAGTTAGACTTTTACAAAATAATTAGTACTCAGACTTTTCAAATCATTTTCAAAATCTGAGAAAGAAAGTATCACTTGAATTCTCCTATGAAGAAATATACTCCTAATACCTAATCCCAGGAAAAATACCCCCCAAAGAATACTATCTATCTAATAATAATAATAATCTAACTAATGCTATCATTTAACAAAGTCTATTAAAAAGAATCTACATGTCATTACTGCTATAATATTGTTAATTCATTGTTGTTGTTCAGTGAGGCATGTCTAACTTTTTATGACCCCATGTACTGTAGAAATGTAATACTACCCATTGGATGTTTTTTGGCAAAGATAATGGAGTGGTTGGACAATTCTTTCTCCAGTGGATAAATACAAATAGGGTGACTTACTAAGTTCACACAGCCAGGAGGTGTATGAACCCAGATTTGAACTCAAGTCTTCCTCTCTCCAGATAGAGCAATCTCCATACGGTATCTTCTACCTGCTTTCACTAATTGACTACTAACTACTAATACTAAAACATATATATTACATTATTTGGTGTATTTATAAAATAGAAATGTTAATAGCCATTCCCAAAGACATAAATGTCAAGGAATATTAACAAACTATTCCCAAAAGAAGTTCAAAGTATTTATAATCACATAAAATGTTCCAAATCACTAATAAGAGAAATGCAAATCAAAACATCTCTGAAATTTTTCTTTATGTTCTGCAAATTGGGCAAAAAAGGAAACAGTAAACATGTAATTGTAAATATAGAAAGTAATGGTAAGAATTATGGAAAGAGACGCATGCTAAGATATTGTTGGTGGAGTTGTGAAGTAGTACAACCATTTTGGAAAGCAATATTTAGTCATTCAAAAAGTGTGACTACAATTTCCATATTCCTTGAATAAGAGACTCTTATTAGTCTTAAAATCCAAGAGATTATTTTTTTTAATATAGCAACTGTTTTTGAGATAGCTGAGAGTTGGAAACAAAGTATTTATCTGTCAACTAGGGAGTAACTAAGGAAATTATCACACATGAATTGGCTGGAATATTATTACATTGCAAGAAATTATATATATATATATATATATATATGTGTATATATATATATGATAAATGCAAAAAAGTATGGAAATTTCTCTATGAACTGATTCAGAGGGAAATAAGTGGAGCTAAGAAAATAACATGCTATAACTACATCAAATGTAAATGAAAAGAAATATGACATAAAAAAAAACCATCAAAAGTAAATGGGAGAGAGGTTCATCTAGGTGACTTAAGGGATAGACACCCAGGCCATGAGATGGGAGATTCTGGGCTTCAAATCTAGGCTTCACCCACTTCCTAGCTGTGTGACCATAGATAAGTCACTTATTCCCCATTGCCCAGTCCTTACTGTTTTTTTTTTCCTGCCTTGGAACCTATGTATACTATTGACTCTTTGACAAAAGCTAAGGGTTTAAAAAAATTAAATGTAACAAAACGACAAAGATCAAACAGGATTCAAATGAGGAAAAATAAGAAGGTCCTGGAATCCTATCCTGTTATGGTGATGGGGAGTCCATAAGTATTACACATTGTACATTTGGGGGGGGGGTTCAATATATTGATAAGCTTTTCTGTTTTTTTTTTTTTACTCTCTAAAAATAATGCTATTTGTTACATAGAATGGTCTTTGGGAAGGAGAGGGGAAGAGATAATTAAAGTAACTGTAATGATGTAAGAAAGAGAAAATATCAATTTTTAAAAATCTTATGTTTCAAAGGTAGGAAATAGCCATCTGTCTAATAAAGTTTTCCTAAAACTTTTAAATAAAAATAGCTATCATTTCTCTTCCTCAAATATACAATCTTCTCTTTGCCAGGACAAACATCTCTATTTCTTACCATCAATGTCCATATGGTATGTTCTTTTCTAATTTCAAACCTCTAACTTTGTGATAATCTTAGAGATTTATGATGAACATAAGTTATAAATATATCAACAATATACATTTATAAAATGTCATAAAATAAAAGGGAATGCTTTTTCTCATAATAAGCTGTTACATGGATAGTATAAATTTTCTTGAATTTTAAATTAATTGTAGACAAATGAATACTATGACTCTTGTTAGGATTCCTATATAAAAGATTATAATCTATCTTATACTAGGCAGAAAATGTAAAGGTCGCTGACTACTACACAATCATTTTATAGGGGAATTTAGTCTTAAAAGATGTAAACGGACTTATCAAAGGTTCTTTATAAATAAAGTTTTGAAGTCTGGATTCCCATTCAAATCACATAAATCATTCTTTTCATGATGTTGCCATAAAACATAATGGAAAGAGTGTAGGGTAGGAATTAAGAATCATAATTCAAGTCTAATTTATTTCTCTTATTGCTGAGGGCTCAGGGCCTGCCTTGATCATGGCTTCAGGGGTTCCCAGCCAGGTGAGGAAGTGAATACAGAAATGAGTGATGGAAGACAGCTATGTGTGTGTCCACCTGGGGCTGAGCTTTGCAGGGAACCACTTCCACCAGACCCAGGGTTAGCCTTTATTTTTATACCCCAATGGATACATATTCAACATACATGCTGAAATGCTGATAATTGGATAAGGGATACATTAACTTTTAACAAATCATCTGATTAATATTCTGTGAAGATAATCGACAAACATTGTGGCCAAGTTTACAGATCAAAGGGGTAATATAAACACAATTCAGTTTTAATAAAAACTAATTTTTCAGAGTTTCATTGGGGAGTTTCCAATATGGGTTTCAGTTGGTAAATCAGGTCACTGAGTCATGATGTACATGATTGTACATGTGTACAAACCTCTCCCTATGATGATTGATGTGCTGGCTTAGGAGAATTTATTCTATGCATGGGAGTGGGGAATTTCTAAGCAAAGGTTTGTTGAGAGTTACATGCATAAGCAAAAGTTAACCCATGATAGTCTTTAGGGTTTGGTTTTGTGAGTCTGATCTTTTGGTGGTATTCTGGGAGAAAAATATGCAAGTGTTTGCTCTTATATTATTTTTCCTAAAGCTGTGGATAGAACAATAATGGTAATAATTCCAAAAGTAAGAGACTTTAATGAGAGAAGTCTCATTAAGGATGGCTAAGTAGTTTTCTCCAATCTGCCAAGGAGCCATTTTGTGACCTACTGGCTTCCACATGTGACTGTGTCAAGACATTGTAGCTTGACAGCCCCCAGTATTTATCAACTGTGTTACTTTAGGTAAGTTGTTTATTTCACCACTCTATACCTCACTTCATAATCTTTGAAAGCAAAGGTTTCTGCTAAGTGCCTGTCAGAGTGCCTTCCAGTCTATCTCATATCTAGACTACTGAGATAGCATCCCAAGTGACTTCACATTGCCTAAAATCTCCCTGTATTCCCATCCATTCTCCACTGAGATGTCAAAGTATTTATTCCTTAAGTACAGATCTAAGTATTCCACTCTATCCCTATTTGGCAGGCCAGTGATCTATATATTAGCTCTTTCCCCTTTAGGACCAAACACAAAAAATAATCAGTTTAATCTACAATCTAGTAACATCCTACTTATACCTTAACTTTATTCTTCACAATGTATGAAATAATCCATGTAATGGCTCACTTGCTCTTCTTTATTCACAATTCATTTCCAGATTGCATGCCTTTGAAGTGGCTCAACCACATGTTTGAAATGTTTTTCATCATTAACCCTTTCTCCTGACTATCTTGAAAGTTAGGTTAATTCTCATCTTCAGACAGAAGTCTTTCCCATTACTAACACTCCATCCCCCATTGGTAGTGCCTTATTTATAAAATTACCTTCAATTTATGTGGAACACACATCACATTTGTTTCATTATTATCTCCCCCATTATAATGGGAAGAGTCCACAATATATTTTTTTTTGATATCCTAAGAAGTTACCACAATGCCTGAGACATAATAAAATAATTAATAAAGATTTTTTAACCAACTAACCCTGTGGTTGTATGACCTGTGCCTTAGGGTAGTTATAATAGAAATTCTGTGGAGGACAGATTGGGTAGAGAGGAAAAATATTTGTAAGGATAATGCCTAAAACATAGTAAGAGCTTAACAAATGTATGTTAAATTTAATGTTAAATGACTCTTTGATTTATGTCATTCCCTGAAGAATGGTTCTTCAATTGGCTGCACTGATATTTTATCATGCTAACTCCTCCATTCATTCATTCATTACCCTCTCATCCTTTTCTCTGACATTCTTGTTTGTTTGTTTTTTCCATTCATATCGACATATTTAAAGCTCATATCCTAACAGATGATTTTCCCCCATTCAGTTCCATGGGATGGACTTATTAAAGGTCAGATATTTTAAATTGACTCTAATTTCATCTTGGATAGATATTTACTATTATTTAGAAAAGCTCCAGCAAATGTTTAGTAAGATTTCCATTTAATGCCGAGACAGTGCTCATTGGCCATGACTTTTTATATAGATATTGTCTTAATACATTTTCAATTATAGAATGTCAGCTTCATCAAAAAGTAATTCTTAGATCTATCCTCAGATTTGATAATCAACCAATTGATATTTGAAGGAAATAAGATTTAATAAGTCATTTGTCTGAATAGAAATTATAAAGAATTCAAATGTTTGGTCACTGTAATTTTTTCTCTCATTTCATATCTTTATATACATAAATGTATGTATATGTATACATACACAAAGATAGAAAAATAGAGAGATAGGTATATATAGATATATATCTTTATAGATAGACATTCTCTCTACCTATCTTGGATTCAATGAACTATAGTATTCAGCATTTTTTTTTTACTATCTGAGTCTCAAATTCTTCATATGAGAAAAGCAGATTATAATGCAATCTGTCAAACAGTTCCTTATGAAAGTTCAATGAAACAATCAATAAGAATTCCTTTGCAAACCATAGAGAAATATCTATGAGGTGTCAAAAAAAAATCTGTTATCTAACTGGACTTAAAAAAACCTTCTGTGACAAGAGGAATGAAGGTAGCATTATCATCATATTGCAACTGAGACTGTTTCAAAGAAGTGACTTATAATTTACACTGCTACTGAGTGAAAGATCAGGGACTGAGACAATTCTCTCTAAGTTGAGTCTTCTTCCACCACAGCCATTTAGTCTCCATTTGCATTTCTTTATTTCACATTCATATGATTTAATATTGTTCTTTCTAGAATTATTCCTCAATTTACAAAGGATATGAAGTCAATTTTCAGAGAAATAAATCAAAATTATCAAATCATGTTAAAATGTTATACATTATTAGTAGAAAAGTCAAAATTAAAATATTGTTGATTCCCCCCTCACACCTATCAGATTGACTCACATAATAGAAAATAAAACTGACAAATTATGGAGGTGATGAGGGAAAATAAGTGTGCTACTATGCTGTTGGAAAAGTTGTTACTTGATCCAATCATTCTTGTGAACTATGACCAAAAGGCTGGAAAATTATTCATGCCCTTTGACCCAATAATATCTTTTTTCTATCTCTATACTACAAGAAAATAAAAAGAAAAGAATCTGTTGCAAAGAACTGGAACCTGAAAGGATGCTCACCAACTGAGAAATAGTTGGATAGTTTATTATATATGTATGTGATATTACTGTGCTGTAAGCAATTATAAAGGGAAAGTTTTAGAAAAATGTGGGAGGATTCTAAGTGGGAATTGCTTAGTGACTTATTAAAATTAGAGGAATACCTAGGGATGGGAGGTCTTTGGTTCATATTTGTCCTCAGACTTTTCCTTGCTGTGTGACCTCAGGTAAGTCATTTAACCCCCATTGCCCAGCTCTTGGGGTGCTCTTCTGTCTTAGAACCAATGCACAGTATTGATTATAAGATAGAAGATAATGGATTTTAAAAAGAGTTATGCAAAGTGAAGTGATTAGAACCAAGGTGACAATGTATGCAGTTAAAGCAGCATTATAAAGATAATTATGTGAAAGACTGATCAATAAAATGGTCCACCACAACTACAAAGGACTAATGATGTAAAATTCCACCCACCTAATGTATTCAGTATTCAGAGTGAGGCATATTTTTCTTTATTTTGTTTTTTATAATATGGCTAATATGGAAATGCGTTTGCATGAATTGATATGTATAATGTATAGATTAGTTCTTGTCTTCTCAATGGGTGGGAATCACCCAGAGGATCAAGAGAAGGAAAGAATTTGGATCAAAGAAAAATTAATTAAATTTTCAAAAAGCATTGCTTCCCTCCAATTCACACCTACATTTTAAGGCTTATCTCAAAATAAGTTTCCATTTTTCATATGTTTTATTGCTTTTACTTTGCTGCAATTTGGAGGCATTATTTCTGAAAACATTTACTTCTAGACTAAGAGGTCAATGGAGGCAGGGAACACTTCTTACTTTTCTTTATATTACCACAGTTTCTTGTGCATAGTAAATGTTCGCTCATATTTGATAACTTCAAAGAAATATAATTTTGGAATATATTGTCATTTCATCTCCATTAGGGTGCTGAGAGGTACATAGATTTTAGAGGAAATGGACCACATCAATACTGTTATTCTTCCAATAAAAGAAAGAAAATAATGTTATAGGAAGCATATTACTAAGAATAATTTGCTTACTTTTGCACAAAGATGCAATACTTAGGTGCATATGTATCAAAAGGAACAGAAGTATAGAATGAATTCATCAAATAGAGAATTATGGGAAATGGGAATTCCAACTACCAATGAAATTTTATATAAATAATAATTTAGAGAACTGTTTAAGCCATTGTAGTCTTAATTAATCTGCTTAGGTATTCACAAGGAATTTATTCCAGAGCTGGGGCATGAACATAATATATTCCTGCATCCTATGCTCCATCTACTGTACCACCAAGCTTCACTTCATTGGTATAATATATACAAGATTAGAAAATTTCCTTCAAAATTAGTACCTTCTATGCAACCAAGTTGTCATGGCCAATGAGAAGTTAAATGCTTTGTTCAGGATCATAAATCCAGTGTTTTTCACAGGTGGGCCTTGAATCCAAATTTCCTTAAGCCTTAAGTGTGCCCTCTACTTAATAGATCACACTGCCTTTCTAGTCACAGGGGGACTGATCCCAATGTGAGCCAAAATAACTAAATAGTCATGTATGAGTAGAAATAAGTCTTCAGGCTTAACCAGTGGCTCAGTTGCCTTCCTATCCTGACACTTTTCTCAGCACCTGAAGTCTTCATACTTCAAACATGTGTACACCTGTGCAGCACCCTTCTCCCTTTGTTGAATTGCTCCAGGGACTCAATTTTGGGGAGGGGTTCAAGTCAATCATCCTGCATTCCCATTCCTCCATTCTCTGCTGCTCTAAAGTTCACCAATATGTCCCTGTGTAGGTTTTTTTGGTTTTTTTTCTCACTGTTTTTTGGGGCACTTTTGTGTAGTATAGTTTCTGAATTCAAATATGAGCTTTTTGAGAACAAGTTCATTTGAGGAATTTTTCTCCCTTTTGCTTACGTTGCTATATTCAACACAGTAGCTAAGGTGGGGGGCAGTTAATGGAGATACCTACCTAGAATCAGGAACACCCACATTCAAATCTGGCTTCAGACACTTACTGGTTATGTGACCCTGGACAAGTCACTTACCCTTTTCTGTCTCAGTTCTTCAACAATAAAGGGAGCTAGAGAAGAAAATGGCAAACCACTCCAGTATATTTGGTAAGAAAACCCAAAAAGAGAATCACAAAGCATTAGTTGTGACTAAAAATGACTAAAGAACAGCATTTCCTCACCAAATAGCACAATGTCTGGCATGTATTTATTGATTAATAGATGCTTTTTTGCTGCCTGATTGAGATGGTTTTTCACAAATTTTGATATACACTGTAGTCAGTGGATTTATATATTTTTCTGATAGAAGGGGGACAATTAAAGATATTGACAGGAAACAAATGGAAGGATGCCTTTATTCATCATAAAGGAGGGGAATATACAAAGAGGTCTTTGTGTGTCTAGAAAGGCAAATGTGCCTCAGAGTATATTGTGTTTCCATGACTGAGCCATTTGGGACATGAGATATTTCTCTGTTTAACTAAGTCTTCTAATTCTATTCTAACTAATGTCCCGGTGTAGTTGAGGTCAGGATTAATGAAAGCCTGAACCAATATAGTTGTTATTTAAGTAAAGAGAAAGGAAAGAGCATAGAAGATATGGAGAGTGAATTCCCAAGATGGTAGAAGTTATCCTCTTCAAGAACTTTTAATAAACTTTCTATGTGAAATCTGTTATGGAGAAATATGCTTGGAAGGAATGTTCAGTACCACCAGAGAATAACTGAAAGAGTTAGACAGGTATGAGGAAAATCATATGCCATCTAGAAAAACCTATACACATATATTCAAATGGAATTTCCTACAGATGATTAGGTCTTCCAGGGACTTGTGTTTCTGGATGAACAGGTTCTGCTTGTTTTATATCCCAGATCATTAATGGACCTCCACACTGTAAGACATGGTTACTCAAAAGAACATAAACTAATAGTTCAGAAGGGAAAATGAGTGAATCAAAAGTGATTGTTGACAGGTATCTGTGGATGGCCAATCTGGGGAGTGATTGCATCAGCATACAGGTCTGAAAAAGGCATTGACAAAGAACAAAGTACAGATTGAATTGAACTGATGGAAGAATTCAAAGTAGATTTTATTTGGGAAATGAAGGTAGGTTACCAATTAGGGAGATCATTTGTAGGTGATCATATGATCCAATGCCTTCATTTTATGAATTAGTAAACTGAATCCAAGATGCTAAATAGGTCCTTTAGCTCGGAAGCCAGTATTCTTACAACTCATTTCTTACTCTAAGGGAGCTATCTGGAAATGCTAAATTTAGTTAAGAGAATTAGATATAAGTAATTTGAACCCAACATTCATGAATTAACAGGGGTGGGGGGAAATTCAATGAATAAGAACTCAATTCACTTGATTTCAGAATTAGGCAAAATGGAATTATTGTTCTCCAATGTTTAAAAATGATACTAGTTTAAGAGCTTGTAGAGAAAAGAAATGAAATTGAGACTTAAGTATTAAACTTACACAAAAATAAGACTAAAAAATAAATTGCAGATTATGACTTAGATACAGCTCATATGATCAAATTCATGTATCTTTTCCATCTCTATCTCTAGTCTCTTACAATGGAATTTACTTTTATATTTTTTTCTCCTGAATCCTTGTGAGAAATTTAATCATAGATTCAATTATATTCATTGTATTGGGAGAAATGCACAAATCAAAAGTACCACACAATAGGCTACTTGTAAATATATTAAATTTATAAAATAAATTAAAATATATAAGAATTTTATATATACATACATATATATGAAACCAAAATATATTAAAATGGTGGGGGAGATACAAGGAAAAACCTTTGACTTACTCTTCAAATAGGCAGAATATTTAATTCCTGAATAATATGATTCTAAATTTGTAAGATATTTCAATTTACCAAGTGAAAACTATACTGATACCATAAACTACCTCTCTATCATCCTTGACAATTTTCTACTGAAATGCCATCATTAATGGGGAACTCTAGAACTTATGAGGCAGCCCATTTTATTTTGGGGTTGAATGGAGCACATTAAAAATCCCTAGAACTTGAATTCATGAAATATTTCTTTTAATTATTTGAGTTTTAGTGTCCTCATACAAATTGGAGACATGAATACTTATTCAACTGTGATACTGAGATGTTCTGAGGAAAATTGTCAGCCCTCAAAACAGTAAGGAGATGAAAGTTCCTGTTTATGGGGTAAACTCTGTTTGCCTTTATCTTCTATACATATTTTTTTTTTTGCTTTCTACAGTTACACAGTTCAAATCCTTTTATAAATGACAGTCCTTGAAATATGTGATGACACCTATCATTAACCTAACCCTTCCACTAAGAACTTCTCTTTATCAGGTTAAAACTCTGGGGTTCCTTCAATTGTTAGCCAGAAAGGACAATTTCTAGAGAATTCTTGTCAATCACATCCTAAGAAGAATGAATGCAAGGGGCCCTTTTTTATTGAAACACTGATTTTCTTTGATCTTCCACACATTTTTTCTTGAGTGATTGGTTTCTAGAGTTGAACGGACAGATTAGAGAGCAAAACAATTTTTTCTTAACTCAGGGAGCCCAGAAACACCAAACTAAGGTTTCTGTACACCAGTGGAAAAAGAGATCATATAAGTGAATCTCAAGAAGTTGTATATAGGAATCCGCTAGTAATAGCTCCCAAGCACATATTATTAAAATCTTAAAGTGAGCATTTATGTCTCAGAAATGGTAAATATTATAAATCATATAGAAATACTACAAATCAGTTTCAATCATTGTTTTGTTGATGTTTCTAAACTTAAGAAATTGAAGGAGAAAATTTTAATTATTCAAAATAAATTCAAAAGTGGCCTCTATATTCTTTGTTTTTCAAAATATCTGCATACCATTGTCCAGATATCTGACCATGGACCTTAGCAAATCCATGAAATCAGTAATATTTCCCTCTGTTGCCTCCAACTACCTTTTTAAGTATCTTATTTTCCATTAGCATCTCATTCTGGTGAAGTGTGACACTTCTCTCAGGAAAGGATCTACTACATATTTTTAATTTAGTGCAAATTTAGGTCAATAAAAGAAGAAGACACAGGAGAAAACATGTCATGATTTAAAATATATGTGTATATATGTTATTTTCTATTAAGATTTTCAGTATGTTATATTATGCTTAACTACTTCAGATTTACTCCATATTTGTGGCATAAGAGGTTGATTACATGAGTTACACATTAACCCTGTCTTTGTTTCTTTGTTTCTGTGTCTCTCTATCGGTCTCTGTCTATTTCTCTCTCTCTCTCTCTCTCTCTCTCTCTCTCTCTCTCCTCTCTCTCTCTCTCTCTCTCTCTCTCTCTCTCTCTCTCCTGCTCTCTCTCTCTCTCTCTCTCTCTCTCTCTCTCTCTCTCTCTCTCTCTCTCCTGCTCTCTCTCTCTCTCTCTCTCTCTCTCTCTCTCTCTCTCTCCTGCTCTCTCTCTCTCTCTCTCTCTCTCTCTCTCTCTCTCTCTCTCTCTCTCTCTCTCTCTCTCTCCTGCTCTCTCTCTCTCTTTCTCTCTCTCTCTCTCTCTCTCTCTCTCTCTCTCTCTCTCTCTCTCTCTCTCTCTCTCTCTCTCTCTCTCTCTCTCTCTCTCTCTCTCTCTTTCCTCCCCAATGTGAAAAATAACTTGAATTAGTTATTTTGATTGAGGTAGAGACCATTCTGTGAATGTATGTTGTAAGAATATTTTTATTTAATATTTACATCTCAAGTATTATTTATATATGTTACTCAATCCTTATTCCTCTCTTTGAAATGTTGGGGGGGACAGAAAATATTAATTTAATTCCTATCTCTGATATTTACTTAGTAAGTGACTTCTTAGTTAAGTAATTTAATCTCTCTCCCTATCTCAGCTTCCTCATCTGCAAGATTAAGGCCTCTACTAGAAGGCCTTTTCCATAAACCTTCTCAATCATCCAGCAGTCCTTATCAGCACTAATCTTATTCTAACTGATCTTTAGGTTGAACTGAAATCCTACCCATTTCTTAATATTTTTCCTGAATAATACAGAATTCACTAACCTCTCTCCTGAGAACTCCAAAAATACTTGTATATAAGAATTTAGGAAATTGATACTTCTGCTGTTTTGAAATAATAAAAAGCCTTAACTATATAACCTATGATATATAACACACAGGTATATGAACATGAATAGATAGATAGATAGATAGATAGATAGATAGATAGAAAGATAGATAGATATCTGTGTGCTACATATTTGTGCGTGTAGAAAAAGACAAAGAGAAAATACTGTTGGCAATTAACTAAGACCGTGAATTGCTGAGAAAGTGTCTACTTTCATTGTTTCTCTTCTATACTAATGAAAAAGAGAGAGAAATGGTATTTAATTGTATGCTGTAATTGTCAGGAAAATTATGCTTTGAATTCTTCTCATATATTTAATAGCCATGTGCCTCACTTTACTTTCCTCTAAAGTAGGAACAGTGTCTTTTGAAGTATATTTTCAGGCTTTTATGACACACAGATGATATAATATATGTAAAGTCCATTTTAGACTTAAATAAATTATATCAATAGGGCTATAGTGTTATTATCGTAAGCAAAATATTACAGTGGATTCATCTTAAAGTATGAATTGTACTCACTCCCTCTGGAAATGAATTCACAAATCTACTAAAGTGTTTTCTTTCATTAGTTGTTTAGTCTAGGGTTGCCTTAGTTAGTCTGCTAAGTATTGTTCCTTAGTAAGTGAATTGTGAAGTCACAGGAAATTAGAAAACTAAGCTCTTGAGGGATATGCACACAATAAGGATTGCTTTAGCACCATCGTTTTGGATTCATCTTGCTAAAAATTATTTAAACTTAATAGAATTGTAGTTTAATTTCAATTATTTTCTGTTCTTTTTACATGGGAATATATATATATATATATACATATATATATATATATATGATGTTCATCAAATTCAAAAGCAAGTAAAAACAATTTAAAAATAAATTAATCCATTGATTCACTAATTGCTGTGTAATTTCTCTTGCATCAGTAACAAGCTCCTGCCACTCCATCAAATTTCATATCTGTTCAAGAAAATGGGAATAAAACAGTACCAGGACATGAAGCGCCAATGGTGCCATGGCAGGGCTTTTTTTTAAAGTCATCTTCATTTCCAGGGATTTATAAAATATTCAGTGGAAGTAAGAAATAGACTCTCCAGGTCAGCAGTTTATCCTGCAAAAGTATAATATACTCAGACTGTCATCATCAAAGAAATTCATCTGTAGATTGATTTGAATGGAATGGAGACCAAGACATCTGCGGTTTCACTCCCTCATTTAATTTCCAGAAGTCCTGTCCTACTCCTACAGTCTCTGGGAAGAAGATTTGTCTTTCTTTGGTACATTGCAGGCTAAATATTCCTAGCATAGGATGTTCTGAGCAATTGATCAGGCAAGCTGAGCTAAAATAAAGCAGGCAACCTATTCATAGTACTGGCAGGAGAAGGGTCCTGCAAAGATTACCATTCAATGTATTTCAATAATCGAATAAAGAAGTGATAACAAAAATACCAGATATAATCTAATTTAAAAAACACAACAAATTGGTTAACTAGGTGCTCTAAAACTTCATTTCCCCTTTTCAGACTGAACCTATATTGGAATTAAGAATTTCTGTTGAGAAAATTCTCTCTCTGCCAATGAGTATTGTCAAGTGATCCATGATTTATAATTAATAAAGTTTTCTGGAACCATTAAATATTTGAGTTATTCATCCATAACTACACAAAAGCAGCATAAGTCATACATGATCCCACCTTTTCCTGACACTGAAATTAGGTCTCTATTTTCTAAATGATGCTTTATTTCATGCTTTATTATATTTATTTTTTATATTAACTTGTAGATAAATAACAAATAATTATTAATTAAAATGAGAAAGGCACAGATATTGTAGATAAGAATTTAAAAAACATAGTGTCCCTTTTTCATATGAATTTATACTCTTGGAGGAAAAAATACAAATATGCAAGCACTAAAAATATTTAGAAAAGAATACAAAGTAATGTCAAGGAGGGAATAGGAAAGTATAGGAGGTGGCACTTGAGTTGATCTTTGAAGGGAGCTACATATTTTAAGGAGGTAAAGGTGAGTGGGAAGTGTATTCCAAAGAAAGAAGACAAAATATGTATAAAAACATGCAGATGAATGAAGAATTACCATATTAAAGGAGCAAAATGAAGTCCAGTTTAACAGAGATATAGATTATTAATGTTATTCATACAAACCATGGAAATGAAATATTAATTCTAAAAATACAGGGCAGAAATGCCTTTAAGGGGCTTAAAATACAGAGATATGAATCTGTATTTCATTCTCATGGCAATATAGAAATGTGGGGACTTTTTGAAAAGGAGAGTGACCTGGTTCACCTTGTAATTTAGAAAAATCAGTTTTGAATTTGTGTTGAGGATGGTGGAAGTGCAAGTCTTGAGACAGATAGAGCCATGTGAGGGCCATTAGAATAAGTCAGGAAAAGAGGTGATGAGGACCCAAAAGGGTATAACTAGGAGTAATACTGTGGACATAGAGGAAGCAATCCAGTTGAATTCTCTCACTATTTCCCTCCAAAAAAACTTTAAAATAATTGCACAAATCAAATCTTAAGATGGGTAAACAGTTTTTTCAGGTAGAATATAAATATATAATATATGTAGAGAACTTTGTCAAATATATAGGAATATGAATCATTCCCTAGTTGATAGTCAAAAATATGAACAGATAGTTTTTAGATGAAGAAATCAAATCTATATGTAAATATAGAAATAAAACTGTGTGAAAATGACTAAATCATTATTGCTTAAAGAAATGCAAATCAAAACAACTCTGAGATGTCATTTCACACTTAACACTGGATAAAATGACAAAAAATGAAAAATTGTTGAAGGGTATGTGAAAAAATTGGGAAATGAATACATTGTTTGTGGAACTGTGAAGTGATCTAACCATTTTGGAGAGCAATAAGAAATTATATTCAAAGTGTTATAATATGTCTTGACCCATTAATACTACTACTAGTTTTTTATTTGTAATATGATCAAGAACAAGTGAAAAGAAAGTATAAGTACAAAAATATTTATAGCAACTCTTTGTGGTGGCATGATCTGAAAATTGAAGAAATATCTGTAAATTGGAGAATGGCTGTACAAGTTGTGGCATATGTTTATAGTAGAATATCATTTTGCTATAAGTAATGACAAACAAGATTATCAGAAAAACTTGGAAAGACTTATATGTAGTCATGCAAAGTGAAGTAAGCTGAAGCAGATGAGCACTGTACATAGTACCAACAATAATGGATGATGCTTAACTGTGAATGGCAACTATTATGAACAAGTATTCAGAACAATCCCAACAGACTCATGATAATCCTAAGAAAAATGACCCAGGGCCAGATGGATACACAGATGAATTCTACTAAACATTCAATTAAAAATTAATTCCAATACAATGTAAACTATTTGGGAAAATAGCTGAGGAAGGAAATTCCTTTCATGACATAATGATAGTGTTGATACTGAAGCTAGAAAAAAAAAAAGGGAAAAAACTGTAGACCAATATTCCTAAAGAATATTGATGCAAAAATTCTTAAATAAAATACTAAAATTTGAAGATAACACCAATATATCATAAGAATTCTACACTATGACCAGGTCAGTCTTATATCAGGAATGTAAGGATTGTTCAATATAAGGAAAATTATCAGAATAATTGACCATATCAAGGGAAAAAAAGAGAAGCCATGAGATTTTTTATAAACACAGAAAAAGTTTCTCATAAAATACAATATCCATTCCTATTAAAGACACTAGAGAACATTGAATTTAATGAATTGTTCCTCAAAATGATAAAGCCCAGTTATTTGACAACTGACTGATATAGAGACAGAAACATATGTATATCCCTGCATGTATTTTTTAAAACATCTCTTTTCTTGAGTTTTAAAAATCAATACTATGTATTGATCCTAAGGCAAAAAAAGGTTATGAACTAGGCAATGGGAGTTAATTGACTAGCCCAGGATCATACATCTAGAAAATACCTGAGACCACATTCAAACTCAAGATTTCCCAACTCTGAGCCTGGCCCCTTAAATGTAAATGTATCCATTTGAGTACACACACACACACGCGCATACATACGCAAATATGATATATGTACATACACATACATGCAAAAAATACACACAGAGACATTCATGTGAGCATGAATATATGCATTTTAACACATTTTGTGGTTATATACACAAGTTTTTATCTTATGTATGAAAATGCCTCTATACATGTGTTTGCATATATAAAACATATGCACCTATATTCACATATATTCATGTCATACAACTGTTAAGTAGACTGGGTATAAGTGGAATATGTTACTTGTGTGGCTAATAATATTGAATGAAAACAGTTGACTACATACGTAATCGCCATTTGCCAAGAATTGGCTTAAAACAATGAGAGAGGTACAAATATACAGGCTACTTAACTGGATATAGTCCATCATCTTGAAATCTTATATTCAAATCAAGGAGGTAACACATATAATGGAATCATAGCCAAGTAAGAGTATTTTGAAAGATGAATGAGGCAAAAGGACAATCAGTTGATAAGTCTTTTCACAAAGCAATGCTACTCTAGATTTAATTACCATTTTCAGATTAATAGATGAAAAGATGCACCAAAATCTAGTGTGAATTACAGATGAATGGCTCCAGGCATTTCATATATGAGCTAATTCAATCTTTCAAGGTATTATCTCTGGAAGTTAAGGCTGGAAAACATATAGGCATTTTTTTTTTATTTTTATTTTGTTTTCAGGTTCAGAGAACATACATAGTCATTTTACTACTAAAGCTATGTATACCAGAGTGCCTACATAATGACTTGGAGGTCAACATGGGGAGGGGGGGAAAGGAACAGATAGATAGTTGTGTGCTCTTTCTACATGGGACAGGTATAGTGCAAATTACCCACTTTCTCCAAGATTCCAGGGAGCAAACCAGTTTAAAGAAAACGTATAGTCCAAATCAATGACCATCCTATTGACTTTGTTTTTTTTTTTCTTATCATCTGTCACTAAAGATATGTTTGTCCATGCATATGTGTGTATGTTTGGTTTTGTTTCTATTTCTCTCAAAAGCCTAGAGATATTTCAAATCAGAGTTTCATTTTTTCTTTATGCTTGCACAGAGGTATATTTGATTCATAAATTCATTCAGAAGATACTTTTGTCAGTCGATGCTTCACTAGCATTACTCGTTACTTGTTCAGAAAGAACAAATAGCTCCCACAGGCAGTGATTCAGTAATTTCACCGTAAGAGTTTTACCAAATATATTAGAAATAACTTGAGGAATTTCTTGCATGGAGCTCAGATTACTCTTTCTCGACTCAGATGTTTGGTTACTTTAAATATTACACATATGGGATGAATGATGGATGAAACTGATGGAGAAAAGTGACAAAAGCTCTTGATCTGACATAGATCCCTTGATCAAGAATACAAGAAAACAAGGATGTGCTACTCTTTGTAAATAACATTTTCATGTTGTTCAAATCAGTTAAATTTCCATCAAAAAACATATATTCACTTTCTCTTATATTCCAGGCAGTATACCAGGTTTTGTGAATTTGAAAACAAAAATAAAACTTTCTCTGATCTTGAGATTCCTACATTTTACTTCCAGGGGGTGGGACATGATATACACAACTAAATAAATACAAAGGAGTAGAAAGACTCCATTATGATGCCTTAAGCAGAGACTTACCAAACCCTTGTTGAGTGTGCTATAGTAGAGATTCCTCTTGTACATGGGTTGGAAGAGAAAATCACTGAGATTTTTTTCTAATCCACAGCTATGTGAGTTTTCTTTAATATCCTCAGTTTTCTTGGATATAAAGTGGAGATAATAAAGACCTTTAGTGACACATTACATAAAGGATTTCACAAACTTTAAAGAGCCTAAGATCAAATCCTACATCTGACATATTCCATATATGGGCAAGATTCAAGTTACTCTCAGCCTGGACTAAATGTGATCCTATTGTGTAGTTCAAATATAAATGTAGCCAAATAAGATGAACACTAAGTTTCACTCAGCTATTAAACTCTGAGCTTTTATGTTTCATATGGACTGAAGCAGAGTCAGTGCTGGTAGAAGTGGGTAAATTGTGTGAATCAGAACAGAGTTAAGAACTGAGTGAAGAGTTGAGAGCTTAGAGAATTAAGGAGGACTTTCAGTCAGTCAGTCAGTCAACTAACATTTATAAGCACACATAGTGTGCTTATAGGCACTATGCAAAGGAATACTGGAGACCAGGACAGGAACAAGAATTCCAATTAAGAATACTTCTCAACACAAATTCCATTGAGTGGAAAGGGATAGGGTGGATTGTGAGCATCATATATACACTAACAGAACATCTGTTGGACCTACTCTAGAGCTGAATGTTCAGATGAATCTAAACCACACACTACTTAATTTTTCCAATTGAACTCTATGATATAGAACCCCCTAAATTCCAATGAAACATTTGAAAAAGAAACATCAGTTCTAATGGAGATGTGTAATGAATCTTGACATAGAACATCTGTAGGGTAAATGTGCCTTCCCATCCACACATCTTGAATGAACCCTGTTCCAAATAGCACCTTGGAAAAGGAAGGCTATCCTACTACAGAGAGGCAGTAGGTGAAATATCAACTGATATTGTTAATTTGTATGATTTTTTTCAATATTGTGGAAAACAGCTACTCAAGTCTTCAAAGTAGAAATAGACAGCATTAAAATTCATCGTTAATTTGAGGACAATCATGATAAGTAACAAGAAGCTAGAGTACAGTCAGCATCTGGAATAATATTTGAGTTTCTGGGAATTATGTGTGAGTTCAGCCCCTGCAAAGTGTTTTTCCAGGCATTTTCTTCCTTTGAACATTTAAACCACTGGGTATTGCATGGAGAATTTACTCTCTCTCTTCATGATTCATTTACACTTAAATCTCAGTGAGTTGCTCTTTCTGGGAGACAGTGGAAAGCCTGAAATGGGAAAGAATAGTTCTACAAAATGAACCACATTCAGAGAGAGCCATCGATCTCACAGTGGTAGACGTGCTAGGAAAATGTGAGTTTAAAATAATATTCAGAAATGTATATGAAATAGACAGAGAATGCATGAAATTTAGGAACATTTTACAAATGGAGTGTGCTACACTTACAGACTGGTTTTTCTGCTACATCCTTATCTCTGGTCATCTGAAAAAATGCATTTATGCAGAATGAATTGTATCAGCTAATAAGCACAGGACCTGGAGTAGGTGTTCAGTCCATGCTTTGTTAATGAAATTGATCTGGTCTGTGTTCTGCAAAATAATCTGTGGCAGATCCATGTCTAGGGAATAGGAGGAATAGGAATTTGGGGTCTGGGGAATAGAGCAGGTAGAGAAGATGAGAATAGAAGAAAAAGGGGAGAAAAGGAAGAGAAAAGAGAGCAAGAAGAAATTATATTACTACTGCTGCTACTGTTTCTGCTGCTAGTAGTAGTAGTAATACTAGTACTAATACTAAGAGGAGGAGTAATAGTAGTAATAGTAGTAGTAGTGGCTACCTTTTATATAGAGTCTGCTTCATAATTGTTATGTCATTTGATCCTCACAACAACAATCCTGGAAGGTTGAAACTATTATTATCATCATCCCCATTTTTACAGTTCATACTGAGCCAAATTTAGGTTAAATGACTTACCCAAGGTCATATAGCTAATAAGTATATGAGGCTGGATTTAAACACAGGTATTACTGATTCTAGGCCCATAAGTATGAAGGCATCATTTTCTTATCACTTTTTATAGATTATATATATATATATATCTTTTGGACACTTGAAGAATACTATGAAGAAGGATCTATTATTATCCCTATTGTATATGCGGCATGTCATAGTCAATGGATATCTGGTTTCAGAAGAAGTAGGACCTAGGTTAAAAAACTGCCTCTGACAATTTAGCTTTGTGAATCTGGGCAAGTTCCTTAACTTCACAAAACTCTAAACTTTCTAATACTATGTTTTGGTAAAAATTTCATTTTCTAGGAATTTCCTATACCAAAGAAATCATAGGTCTAGTTCCTATTCCTATTCTTTGAAAGCTGAGGACAATGAGGAGAGGAGAATTTGAGTGACAATATCACAAAAGATATCAAAAGTTGCAAATGTTTAAAATGAGAAAAGGAGGCAGGAGAACAAAAAGTAGAGCAGGGTTATCACTCCACTTTTTCCTCATTTTAAATCCAGCAGTTTATGGTTTTAAGTATGTTGCTTACTATCATCCCTCTAGACTCGTAGATATGTAAGTGGTAAATTTAGGGATTATTGACTGAATATATCACAGTAGTGGTCACCGGGGATTAATTCAATCCCAATAACATACTCAAGTCAGTTTGGGATTTTTATGGTGGTTTAATTACAATAGAGGGAAGAAGTTAAGAAGGAGAGAGAGAGAAGAAAGATAATTTAAACTGTTCATCCCAGGCTGAGCCAGGCAGGAGATCAGAGGCCTGGGCCAAGGGGCCTTCTCAATCTAGCTTGGCTACTAGCCATGAGGCCTACTCCGAGATGAGGGGTCACCTAGGAGGATAGTGTTTTCAGGAGGTAAAGGAAAGTAGGAATGGAGGAATCAGTCACCCCACCAAGTACACTTAGGGAAGATGCCTCACCTAACCCATGCTACAGAGCTTCTCCCAATCACCTCAATGGCAAGCCGCAACCGCCAAACCACCAAGATGCCCAGCACACTGCCACAAGCCACAGGATCCATCAGGAGAGCCACATCTCTGTGAGAGAGCCTGGAGAGAGGAAGTGACATGAAATACATAGACCATTCTTTACATCACTTCCTGCATCTTACATGTACCAATGGTAGCTTAAGCTTGACTTAGGACAGCCCAGGGGGTCTGTCAGTTGTTTCTTATTTGTCACTTGCTAGCACATGTCTGTCATAGGCTATCCTCCTCAACAATTAATTCTTAAGTAGGGGTGTATACATTCCTGGTTGCAAGGACTTTAAAGACTAATCAGGGTGGAGAAAATCTGAAATTTACAGATGCATGACCTGGGTATCTTTCTCAAGTCTGTCCTATCTCTCAACCTTCATATCCAAAATATTGCCAATTTCACTTGTTCACTCTTTCAACTATTTTCCTTTCTCTCAAAATGACAATGACTCTTCCCTACTGCAGGCCCTCATCATCTCCATCTTGGACTATTGAAATAGTCTTCTGGTGGGTCTGCCCTGTCACTCCATACTAAATGTTCTCTGATGGCTCCCTATGGCCAACAAGTACATATACCAAATCCTCTGTTTGACAAAGACCTTCCTCACTTTCCCTCTAAATTCCTCTTGCATCCCCTTCCCCATGTATACTCTGATCCAGTGACTCTGACTTTCTTCTTTTTCCACAACAAATATTCCATCTTTATTTCCAGGAGTTTTTCTAGATACCCCATAGGTTTACTATGCTTTCCTTTCTCATCATTGACTATTGAATTCTCTGATTATTGAATAGCTCACCTTATCTAGGAAGCTTTTCTCAATCCCTGTTAACTCTAGTGTCTTTCCTCTTAATTATTTTCTATTTGTCCTGTGTATTGTATGTATATATTTGGTTGCTTTTTACCTTCCCCTAGTAGATTGTGACCTCCTTGAGGACAAGGACTATCTTTTGTTTTTCTTTGCATCCTTTTCATTTAACACTGTGGCACATAGTAGGTTCTTAATAAATAAATATTTTTGACTGACTCACTGACTTTGAACTATATATGCCAATAGGCTTGGGGTCAAAGAGTGTATTTCTTGGAATGAAGTCCTGAATGTTATTTCCCAGTGTGCCATAAGTAACAGAGAGAAGAATCTATGAATGTTGGATATTTAAACATAAAAAATGAGACCTAACAGAATGAAAGATAGAAAAGAGGGTAAATGTGGACATGGTGGTATTTCAGAGGGGACAAATACACCTTTCTTACCTAATATGCCTGCAATAGACAACTGTATCCAGATCTGTGTCATTCCAGGTATGTTCTAATCTTGAAAGTATTATTGATGTATTAATATTGTAACCTATGTGCTCATGTACCAGACTCATGATCATATTATTTCTTGATCATTGTATTTAATTGATACTCTATTGATTGTGACCACTCTCCAAACCTACAGTCCAAAGATTAGGAAAATTCCTGGTTAGGACATTAGCTGCCACAGGGGTCTAGCTCCTACTTTGACAGATCAGATTCCTTACCAGGTTACATGTTTGATAGCCTACTCCTCTTTGATCTTGTTGTTGTCAATTGAGCCAATGATAAATCTTATACTATGTCACATGTTAATTAGGTACCTCCCATTCCCCATTCCCTGGTTCTCCAATAAAAGACTGGGGACATGTGTAGCTCTCTCTCTTTTCTACCACCAGGGGAGCATGTACACTTGAGCCCACATTGTTGAACTCTGTCTCTGAGTCTTTCTTCCTTTATTGTGTTCTCTCTCTCTTTATGCCCTTTACCCATTTTTCCTTGGTTTTGGTTTCTAACTTTCCTTTTCAGGTGTCCATCCAAGAAGATATTAATTTGTGACTGCAGGGAGCTACAAGATCCATTTTAATCCCCTAATTAAATACATAAGTATTTGATTGTAGAGAAAACAGTGGAGGAAAGAGATCAGATAAGCTAGCATTACAGAAAAGAATCACTGAGAGCTTGGAATTCATTCTAGGGTTTGGAGTTGGTCTTGTGGGGGTTGGGAGCCAAGTTTTATGTTCAATATTATTTGATGTGTTTTCATGTCATATTACTTCATTTGAAAACAAACAAACAAACAAACACCCTTACTTTCTATCTAAGAATTGATACTATGTTTTGGTTTCAAGGTGGTAGAACATGTCTAAGATGTCATATTATTTTATTTTTAAAACAATTAGTCTTTCTAATGATAAATGATTAAATTTTGATCAGTCAGAAGAAAAATAACTTAGGGCAACAAAGAGTTCTTCATATCTATTGTGAGTGTGTTTGAACACAAAGCTAAGAAGGCTGCTGTCCAAATAAAATGAAAATAAGAAAATATGTTTAAATTTGCTTTAGAATCCATATAACACTCTCTTCTCCCAAATAATTTTTTTGTTAACTTCCTGAACCAAAGTAAAGTTAAAGGCGCAGTTGGGTAACTCAGTGATTTGAGAACTAGGCTTAGAGATGGAAGGTCCTATCTTCAAATCTGTCCTCAGACATTTCCCAACTGCATGACCCTGGGGAAGTCACTCAACCCCCATTGCCTAACCCTTACCACTCTTCTGCCTTGGAACCAATACACAGTGTTGATTCCAAGATGGAAGGTAAGGGTTTAAAAAAAAGGGAGGAAGTTAAATATTATACCCAATGTTAAATAGGAAATGAGCAATAGAGTTCTGATTTGAACCCTGATCTTGCCTTTCCAAATTCACCAGAATTTTCACTTTTCACCACTGCCTCTATAGAGGAATTATTTTATCTTTCTACATAATTATTATGAATTTTCAAAGGGAATATTTTCTATGTGGTTCTTCATAACCCTTTATTAATTATGTTGTGATTGAAACTAATGAAGGTCCAGTGAAGGTCAATTGCAATGATCCAGAGAATGGAAAGCTGTGTTTTGATTAAAGGAAAGAAAATACACTAAAAAATACTGTTACATAATTTAAAAAAAGATCAAGGTTGTGGAAAGTATTATTTAAGTTTGTAAAATGAAAAATCAGATTCATTCCATAGAACATCGATTCATTCACAAAATCCTATAGAGCAGGAAATATAGCCTTAAGATTTGAATGTAATCATTGGGGATGAATGCATTACCATCAAAGAAGAAGAAGCAATGACTTGATAGATTCATGAAGATTTTTAATATAAGCATGAATGATTCAAAGCCATAAGAAGCCATTGAGTGAAATCATCATATATTCTAGATAAAGGAATTGTAGCCTACAGAGATTTAATGATTTGTCCAGGGTCCCAGATTATGGAGTGTGATTGGTATTACACTTTGTGACTCCAAGTCCAGCACTCTATCCTTTCTCCCATGATTCCTGTTTCAAAGATTAATGAAGATCTATGATTCTTTTTGATGCTTTAAGCTTTCCTGCATCCATTTACTCTAATGATCTGTCTCTGACAGAGATACAAAAGGACATTTTGTGGGAACAAATCTCTTTCAGAGAAATATAATTTAGAAAGTTAAAGGCTTTTATTTTTCTCTTAAAATTTAGACCACTAAATTCTGCTCTAAATTGTGGTTTATGGAAAGCCATCTTGACTCTTGTATAGATTTTGCCAATGATTTCTTTACATGGAGAAAAGGTAGCCCTTATGCTAAAAATAATTTCATTTTCTATGTCCAGTAAGACCAATAAATACAGAAGAATCTTTCCAATTCCATTAAAGCTTGTGGTAACCTAGTGCAAAATATGTGTTGTTATTATTAATATTATTATTTTATTTTTGAATCCCCAGGGTATAGCACAAAGTCTAGCAAAGGATATATATTTTTTTAATTATAGAATCCTAATGCTGGAAGGAAACTCATTGATCTTATAGACCAACTTATACAGAAAAGTAATCTTTATTATAACAGAGTAGGACAAGTTATCACCTACTTGGGGAGGAGGGGGGAAATTCAGTCTCCAAACTTTTAAGGAGATCACTCCAGGGAGCAGCTAGGCAGTTTAGTAGATTGAGAACCAGGTCTAGAGATGGGAGGTCCTCTGTTCAAATCTGACCTCAGACACTTCCTATCTGTGTAATCCTGGGCTAGTCACTTACTCCATCGTCCAGTCCTTACTGCTCTGGTGATTTTGTAAATAAGTGAGAAAAATAAATTAAATATTTTTTAAAAGCCTAAATCTTCTTTAGTCTTTCCACTCATAGCTCTTAATCTATCTTCTTCAGCCAAACTGAACAAATTGCATCATGACTCTATGTGACAGTCTACAAATCTATAATGTGTCCCCTCCATAACATTATCGCTCAACCCCATATCTTTTCTTTTCCAAGCTAACCAATCCCAGATTCAATTTATAGTAAGAACTTAAATGCTCCTTTAGCTGAATTGGATTATTTATAATGAAACTATATTGACTCAATCCTTTTTTGGCAAGTCTCTAAGATGCTTTAACTTTCTCAAGCTCATTCAAAAGATGCCATAAAGTACATTTGAGTTGCTTGCCATGTTCTGTTTATCTTGGCACTCTGAGAATAGATTATATGTGAAATGTTTAATGGAAATATTTTCTTTCACTTCAACTTGGCATTCTCTGATTTTTCATGTTATTCCCCTTATAATGCAATCATCTTGCTTATAAATATTGTTTATTATTGGCCTACCAGTCAATTGGATGATATCATTGAAGTAGTGTTTGCAAATCAGGAGAGAGTGAGTAGAGGGAATTCAGTAAGATCATGCACCACTTCCTACAATGTAATCATGATATCCTCTACTGTTTGGAATAGGATGGGTTGAACTTGAAGTCAAATGGAGTTTAAATTATACTTTCATCACTTACTAAATGTAGAACTTCATGCAAGACATTATTTATTCTTTGTAACTCAATGTCCTTAATATAAAATGATGGGAATAAACAAGATGATTAAGTTAAGTAGTTCAGTGCGTTAGAGCTCTAGACCTAAACCCAAGAAGACCTGAGTTTGAACTTGCTTTCAGACAGTTCCTACCTGTGTCACCATATTGTCAAATGATTATAATAATAGCATCTCCTTTCCAGGCATTGTTGTTGAGAAAATAACATGAGATAATGTATATGTATAGTACTTATCACAGTACCTGGCACATAGTAATTGCTTAATAAATGCTTGTTCCTTTCCATCCTCCCTTCCTTCATTCCTAGTAGGCTTCTAATATCCATTCCAGTTTTCGATTTATACTCCTACGAATCACCTGACAATTCAAAGTTATTTATTTTTTTTTGTAAATGAATCAAGGGTATTTAATTCATTAATTCAGAGAAGTGAAAAGAACTATAGAGGTTATCGGCCTCTTACCCTAGTTTTGGTTAGCAGCTGAGCATGTTACTTTGAATAAAGATAGACACTAAAAGACCCATAGAGAAAGTAAATTGCAAAACCATCATGAGCAGTATGTCCTATAACACTGAACTAACTTGTCCAAATAAATGCGACTCAGTCTGGTGGTTTACAAGAGAAACCCAATGCATGCAAAGGAATTTTCTTTGGTAGAGAAACTTCTAAGGAGTGTCAATATGTAAATTCACTAATTAGATCAATGAAAATAGAAATAACACCTTCTGTTACTAGGGGACTGTAGCATTCAGTTACAACAGAAGCAGTCAATATGCAAATACACCAATTAGAGCAGCAAAAATAGTAATAGGTTCACTCTATTATGGGAGAGCTGAGGAAAAGGAAAGATGAAAAGAATTCTGTTTTAAATGTTTCTATATTTTATATAGTTTCATTTTTGTTCTCTTCTTAATGGCTGAATCCTCTGCTGGATTATATAAAAATGAATGACTAGAACCCAAAAATACAGCTTCTCTCCCCCTCCCACATGATTTTCAATATATCCAGTCCAGCAAAATTAAGGAAAAGACTCAGTGGAACCTTTTGGTTTTTCTTGGTCCCCTTGGGGATAAGATGTGTCTTTTCTTGAGTCTAATAGCTTTTGATTTTAGGGAGAAGATATCTCCTTACCTCTGCTCCCTAAAACTGAAATCTATATAAAATGTCAGGAGACTCCATTGCCATGATAATGAGAAAGATGAGAAGTTGAGAGAGAGAGAGAGAGAGAGAGAGAGAGAGAGAGAGAGAGAGAGAGAGAGAGAGAGAGGAGAGAGAGAGAGAGAGAGATAGAGAGAGAGAGAGAGAGAGAGAGAGAGAGAGAGAGAGAGAGAGAGAGAGAGAGAGAGAGAGAATTTTAAGGTAACCAATATGCAAATGATAATGAGCTTTGTGAGCTAACATTCTGTTAATCAGATATGACTTTGGGAGGGAAATGATAACTTTTGGAGACTGTGGGTGGATGATGATAATTATGGTTTATGCCATTTATAACATTAAACTACTTCATCAACCCTATTTCTCATTCTTAACCTTAAAATATCTCCTTGTTGTCAGCTCACTTACTAATGCTTTTGGAATCCTGCCTGGAAGATGGGTACTGAGGCCTTACCCACACCCACAATATGGAGTGATTCTGAACAACTATGGAGGTCAAAGCAGTGGCCAAGTATTCTTCCATCCCAGTATTTTCCTACCTCACAGATGTTGAGGTGCTATAAATAACTTAAAGAAGACTTATCTCATTTTTATTTGTTGACCAATGCCTCTTTGCCCCCTTTCTCAATAATAAAGTCCCCACAATGAAGCCTTACTCTGAATTAAGGGAGATATAGTGTCTAGGATTGGGGAGGCTGTAGTTCTATATCTGTCTCTACCACCACTATGATGTTCAAATCTGTAATTACACTAGGCAGTTGGCTCAGTGTCACTAGGGAAGATAAGATTGTGCATCCTAATTCCAGCACTCTAATATGGAGAAACAGGCTTTTTTCTTGTGCTGTTTATAATGTGTGGTAACTGTATTTGCAATTCTAAAGGATCAGGATAAGAATTAGAAGATGTAAGAAAGAAAGCAGTTGTAAGAAAGAGATGTGAGAAAGTGCCAGCACACTCATATATCCCAGAGCCATCATAGTCCTAACAAACTTTTTTTTTTTTAAATTGGAATGTATTACTATAAGAATCATATTACTGATGCCATTTTAGCTAGACCTGCCTTCTCTTATTGATACATCTGATAGAGAAGGTCAGAGAAAGGAAGCAGAGACTCAGATTTGGTGCTATGGTAACTTCCTATTCCAACTACCCACATGCTTTAGACTGGGGACAACAGGGCACTAGAGATCTGCAATGGTGACTCCCTGGATATAGGCTGTCTGTCTCCATGACTATCTCTTCATCTCTTCTCCATCGCCTAGTCATTCTCAGTTGAATTTGCCTGAGGTGCTGAAATTGAATTTCCCAACTCTTCACTATGTCCTGCCCTGATCAGACTGTTTTTAGAATGTTCTGTTTTGTCCAGAATATTGCACTTTAGGGGGGATTTTCTAAACCTGAAGTCATTTCACGGGAGCAGAATCAGGATAAGGACAAGTGTCAAGTTCATACCAAATGAACCTTGTTGAAGGAAATTGGTATGCTTAACCTAAGAAAGAGTGAAACACTGAGGAACATTGTTGCATAGAATTTTGTGATCTCAATGGTTACAAGTTGAAAAAAATGTTTCTTTCTATCTCAAAGAGACTCATTTATCCTATATATTACAAAACATCCTGAAGATAGAGGCTCTTTAAAACTGGAAAGGGATGTCATTAGAAGCAGCAGATCTTCTTTAACTATCCATAGCTTGGTTGCCCATTTCTCATGCATGTAACAGAGTACTTTCTTATTCAGGTATAGGGTGGAATTAAGCTTCTCAGGATTCACTTCCAATTCTCCAATTCCATGAGAGTGTATTTGATATAATCAGGTGACACAGTGGATAGAGTGCTAAACTTGGATTGTGGAAGACCTGAGTTCAAATTTATTCTCACATAAATTGGCTAAGCATATTCAATTCATTTATACTCTTTTCCTCTCAGTTTCCTCATCTATATGTTGTGGAAAATAATAGTACCTCCAAAAAAGGAGATTGTTTTAAAGAGCAACTAAAATCATACATGTTAAAAAAAAATCTTTGCAAACCTTTAAGTTCTATATAAATGTTGGATTTTTAAGTTGGTATGAAAATACCTAGATGAGACCATATTTTCCAATTAACTGGTTCTATCTAGAAGGAGTTTGATATCTTGCTCTTTCAATTACTGTAGATGAGGTAAAGTTCTATCCAACACTAGAGTCCATTGAGTCTGAGAAGTATTGTCTTATTAACCCTTCTATGTAGGTTCTTGATTTATTCTAGTGGTCCATATCTTTTTGTTTAGGGATAGAGGATAAAACAAATAAGTCAATCAGATGGGGTACTCTGATAAGAAAACAAAGATACATAGCTACTTAATGAGCCTAGGGAATTAAACCAGAGTCTGAGGGAGCATTGGGATCTTTTTTCAGGTAGCTATAATAATAAGGCATGAAGGCATGAATTATTAGCACCTGCATGGTCCACATGCAAACTTTTATTTGAAATTCAATCAGAAAATATTTTTGAATGAAAGGTCTTTCAGTTCAAGAATCTTTCCTCTATATATATACCATCATTGCCTACCAAAATCCATCATAATATTTAATAGGTATTATTTGGAATTATATTATTGAGGTATTTTTTGCCTCACCCTTTATTTTATCCTCTCTTACTTCTCTGTCTCCCAACCTTCCCAGTACCTGTCTCTCTTCTTTGTCTCCATGTCTTTCCCTAGCTCTATTATCTGACCGTCTGCCTTTCTCTTGCCTCCATCACCCTCTTAGTAAAGCTAGGTATTCTCTTTATGAGGAAAATATATGCACACACACATATACATACACACATATGGAGAACTATAAACTACAACTAAATCTACAACTATACATACATATACACATGTACACATACAATGGATTATGGAGAAAGCAGGAGAATTTTTTTAAAAACCTACTTCTAATTCATTGACTATACTAAAACCTCTAACTGTACAAATCACAACAAAATGTGGCAAGTCCTTAAAGAGATGGGAATACCAGTTTATCCTAAGAAACCATATTTAGGTTAAAAAAGTAACAATTATAAGTCAACATGAAACAAATGATTGGTTTAAGTTCAGTAAAGGAGTATGAATAGGCTGAATATTGCCACCCTATATATTTAACTCATACACTAAGTACATCATGAGAAAAGCCAGGTTGGATGAATGAAAAGAGAGAATTAAAGTTGCCGAGAGTAATTCCATTCATTTCAGATATGGAGATAGAATCACTCTAATGTCAGAAATTGAAGGAGAATTAAAATCCTCTTCAAAAGTGTGGAAGGGAAAAGTATAAAAGCTGGCTTGAAACTTAACATTAAAAAATAATATCATGGTAACTGGTCCCATCACTTCTGACAAATAGGGAAAAGAAATGGAAGAAGTGTCATATTTCATAATCTTGCACTCAAAGTCACTGAAGATGATCACTAAAACCATGCAGTTAAAAGACACTTCTTAGAAGAAAATCTATGGCAAATCAGAAGATCATGTTAAAAACAAAGACCTATTCTTGCTAAAATAGTGTTACACAGCTATTAAGTGCCAAAGGCTAGATCTGAGCTAAAAAAGATGAGTCCTCCTGACTCAAGGCCAACTACACTATCCTTTATGGCGCCTGGCTGCTATTGTATAGGATTTCTTATAGGCTACTCATAGGAAATAAACAAGGATGAGTTGTCAATGCTTTTCTAAACTTGTACTTGAAACATAATCTATTCAGCCCTAATGTCCTCATAATTTATGTAAAACCACCATCACTACCACCATCATCACTTACATTAGCAACAATAAAATACTCCCATATTTCCCTATCCTTGTGGCAAAAGGGGAAAGCAAAGCAAATTCTATTGTGCTAAGACAGGTCTATTTGTTTTTCATTTAGCCTATCCCTATTTCTTTGAGTCTCTAGAATTTGGCTACATTTTCCTGCATGGATTAATTCATCAAAGAATCCTGGAGCAGAGAAATCAGTTGATGGGAAAAAAAACAAAAACCCAACAGTAACAACAACAAACCAGCCACACTGGAAATGTATAGCTAATTAAGTTCTCCCCCTCATTCTTAGGCTACAGGTTTTGATGGAGAGTTGCATTAACACCAAATGGGGAGGAAGCTTTAAAAAGAAGTGATGATTATCATTACTATCTATTTATTCAGAAGCCAGTGTGGGTTGTTTATCCTTCACCAAACTAAACACAAGTAAACTTTGCAGCTGATCACTTGTCAGCAATTTCTATACACCCACCCTTCTTAGTGCAGATTTTTTAAAAGCCAAATTGAGAATCATTTTAAACAAATAAACTTTTTTTAGTAACTTATAATTTGGAAGCTACAGTTAAAATGGGTATTCCAAAAGTTCTATCAAGGACACTTAGTAATGGTTTTCTTTTCCTATTCAATGTACTCTATTAACATAGATAAGTCAGAGAACAAAAAAGGACACAAAGAATAAGAAAGGGACTTGAGAGTATATTGTTAGGGGATCTTAGAAGGAATTGAGGATTTAGGTGAGATTTAATTATTATTTACAAGTATTTGTATGTCTGGCATTTAGAATTTGGATTAGACTTTGGTAGTTTGTACAAAGAAGACTAGCACAAATGAATGGAAATTCCAAAGTGATAAATTTTAATTGCTGTGAAGAAATGCTTCCTAAAAATTAGAAATACTAAAAAAAAATGAATGGCTACTTTGAGAGCTACTAGACTCCTCTTCAATAAAGATATTCATAAAAAGAGTAGAAAAATCAATATTTTCTCAAAATTTAGAGGAAATTTTATGTTCAGATAATATTTCTCCTCAAAACTGAGGAACTCTAACAGGTTAATCACTGTTTAGACAATATATACAATAGGGGTTTAGTTATGTTTACATTTCAAACCAGTAAATACTCTATTCAATCTGTAGTAGCAAGAGGTTCTACATTTTTTTACTTCCGGGTAAACATGGCAGGAATCTAGATGCAAATTGCTTCCTCTTCCCCATACCAAATGAAACAGACTACCTCAAACGAGCATAAAAAACATCTTTTGAAGATTGGAGGGACTCTCCAGCAGCCCACAGCAACGAAGGTATTTGGGGTTTGAACATTTCCACACTATAAGAGGGAGAGAAAACTCTCTGCCAAGCGTGAGCTGAGCTGAGCTTCCCTCCCCCACCCCGGAGTAGGGACCAGAGCACTCACTGGAGACAGAGAATGAGTGAGGAACATCTCTGCAGTGACTGGGGAGACTCCAGGGTCCTATGGATCTAAAGAGGATTCCCAGAGAACTACCCCTCAGAGTGGTTTCACTGGAAAGTGAGCAGATCAGACCACAGGGGCTCATTCAAACTGTGAACATGGAATGCGCGGAGGCTCTAGAAATGGCCTGAGGCAAAATCTCCTCTGCTACTTGCTGCAGTGAGGGGGGGGCACACCAGGGTCCCTGGGAACTGACAAGGACTACCAGGGAACTACCCCATGAAGCGATTTTAAAGGGGAAGCCTGCACAGGGAAAGCCTGAACGCAGGGGAGAGAAGAGACCACAAACTGTGGGGGCAGGTGAGCCAACAAACTTTGGAATCTGAGAAGAATCAGCCTGAGGCAAAAACATCAATATCCACCCATTTCACTCATATTTCTGACTAACCACCAAAAGGATGGCTCAGAGTGCCCAACATCAACCTGCCAAGAATAAAGGGGAAAAAGTGACTATTGAAAATGTTTATGGAGTGAAAACAGCTGAAAAATAGGATGAAATGAAAATAAAATCAAAACACACCCAAAAAATGGAAACTATCCACAAGGTCTGGAAGAACTCAAAATGGAGCTTATACAAAATATGGAAACCTTCTGGCTAGAAAAATGGGAACAAATTCAGAAAGAGGTCTTCAACCTGACAGACAAAATCTCACAATTGAAGAAAGACCTGGAAGCCTCTAACAGAAGGGCAGACCAAACTGAAAAGCAAAACCACTCCTTAAAGACCAGAATTAAGCAATTGGAGGACAGTGATCTTGTAAAACAGTAAGAATTAATAAAGCAAAGTAAAAAAAAAAATTAATGAAATAGAAGAAAACATAAAATATCTCACTGACAAGGTGACAGACCAGGAAAACAGAGGAAGGAGAGACAACTTGAGAATCATTGGTCTACCTGAAAAACCAAAGATTAAAAAAACCTCTATGTGATACTACAAGAAATCATCAAAGAGAATTGCCCTAATATTCTCAAACAAAAGGGAGAAATAGAAATTGAAAGAGTTCATAGAGCACACTCTATACTAAATCCCCAAAAGACAACCCCCAGGAATGTAATCACCAAATTCAAGAGCTTTCAAACTAAGGAGAAAATATTACAAGAAGCTAGGAAGAGAAACTTCAGATACAGAGGTGCATCAATAAGGATCACACATGACCTAGCAGTGAACACGCTAAGAGACCATTAAGCCTAGAAAACGATATAAAGAAAAGCAAGAGAACTGGGTCTTCCACCAAAATCAGCCACCCATCAAAACTGACTATATACATCCAGGGGAAAATATGGGCATTTAACAAAATAGAAGATTTCCAAATATTCATAAAGAAAAGAGAAGTGGAAATTTTGACATCTAAACACAAAAAGCAAGAGAAACATGAAAAGGTAAATATGAAAGAAAGAGAAAAGGAGAAAAGTGCTTTATTTTTACTTTAATTCAAACTCGATCCTATAAGGGCCACAATTAGATCAAATTATATATACTGACATATGAGGGAAATGTTATGTGCGACATTCAATAATTGTATGCATTAAGAGACTAATCAGAAGAATCACTCATAGGGAAAGATTGGGGCATTAACATGATTTGGAGGGGAGGGAGAAAAAAATAAAGAACAAGAAAGGAGGGGCTAGAAAGGGAATCATAACAAGGGAAGGGACCAAGGGGACTGATTTAAAATAAACCATGGGTTTAAAAGGTAATAGGAAAAGAAGAAAAGTCAGAATTAGGGGAGGATATCAAAATGTTGGGGAACTCACAAATGATATTCATATCATTGAATGTGAATGGAATGAACTCACCCATAAAATGTAGACGAATAGCAGAGTGGATTAGAATCCAAAAGCCTACTATATGTTATCTTTAGAAAACACACATGAGTCAGGTGGAAACTCACAAGGTCAGAGTTAAAGGTTGGAGTAAGACCTATTGAGCCTCAACTGACAGAAATAAAAGCAGAAATAGCAATCATGATATATGACAAAGCCAAAGCAAAAATAGACCTGATTAAAAGGGATAGGGAAGGTAAATACAACCTGATAAAAGGGAGTATAGACAATGAGGAAATATCACTAATCAACATGTATGCACCAAATGGTATAGTATCCAAATTTCTAATGGAGAAACTAGGAGAATTGAAGGAGGAAATAGACAATAAAACTATACTAGTGGGAGATCTAAACCAACCACTATCAAATTTAGATTAATCAAATCAAAAAATGAATAAAATAGAGGTAAAAGAGGTAAATGAAATCTTAGAAATATTACAGTTGATAGCTATATGGAGAAAAATAAATAGGGATAAAAAGGAACACACATTTTCAGCAGCACATGGCACATTCACAAAGATTTACCATACACTAATTCATAAAAAAATTGGCATACAAATGTAGAAATGCAGGAATAATTAAAGCAACCTTTTCAGATCATAAGACAATAAAAATAATGATCAGTAAGGGAACATGGAAAGCAAAATCAAAAAACAATTGGAAATTAAATAATATGATACTCCAAAATCGGTTAGTTAGAGAACAAATCATAGGAACAATTAAACATTTCATTGAAGACAATGACAATGGTGAGACATCCTTTCAAACCTCATTGGATGCAGCCAAAGCAATACTCAGAGGAAAATTCATATCCCTGAGTACATATATTATCAAATTAGGGAGGGCAGATATCAATGAATTGGACATGAAAAACAAAAAAACTTGAAAGCAAACAAACTAAATACCCCCAGAAGAAAACCAAACTAGAGATCCTAAAAATTAAGGGAGAAATTAATAAAATGTAAAGTGATAGAATTATTGAAATAATAAATAAGACAAGAAGCTGGTACTTTGAAATAACAAACAAAATAGACAAGGTACTGGTCAACCTAATTAAAAAAAGGAGGGATGAAAAGCAAATTAACAGTATCACAGATGAAAAGGGAGACCTTACCTCCAATGAAGAGGAAATTAAGGCAATCATTAAAAACTACTTTGCCCAATTATATGGCAATAAATATGTAAATCTAGGTGATATAGATGTATATTTACAGAAATATAAATTGCCTAGACTAACAGAAGAAGAAAGAGAATTCTTAAATAATCCCATATCAGAAAATGAAATCCAAAAGGCCATCGAAGAACTCCCTAAGAAAAAATCCCCAGTGCCTGATGGATTCATTAGTGAATTCTATCAAACATTCAAAGAACAGATATCCCCAATACTATACAAACTATTTGACATAATAAGCAAAGAAGGAGTGTTACAAAGCTCCTTTTATGACACAAACATGGTACTGATTCCAAAGCCAGGCAGGTCAAAAATGGAGAAAGAAAACTACAGACCAATCTCCCTAATGAACAGAGATGCAAAAATCGTAAACAGGATACTAGCAAAAAGATGTCAGCAAGTGATCCGGAGGGTCATTCATTATGATCAAGTAGGATTCATATCAGCAATGCAGGGCTGGTTCAATATCAGGAAAACCATCTACATAATTGACCATATCAACAAGAAAACCAACAAAAATCACATGATTATTTCAATAGATGCTGAAAAAGCCTTTGATAAAATACAACACCCATTCCTATTAAAAACACTAGAAAGTATAGGAATAGAAGGGTCTTTCCTAAAAATAATAAACAGTATATATCTAAAACAATCAGCAAACATCATCTGCAATGGGGATAAACTAGATGCATTCCCGATAAGATCAAGAGTGAAACAAGGATGTCCATTATCATCTCTATTATTTAACATTGTACTAGAAACACTAGCAGTAGCAATTAGAGAAGAAAAAAAAATGAAGGCATTCAATTGCCTCTTTTGGCAATGAGGAGACCAAGTTATCAGTCTTTGCAGAAGATATGATGGTCTACTTAAAGAATCCTAGAGATTCAACCAGAAAGCTAATCAAAATAATCAACAACTTTAGCAAAGTTGCAGGATACAAAATAAACCCACATAAGTCATCAGCATTCCTATATATTTCCAAAACAGCACAGCAGCAAAAAATAGAAAGAGAAGTCCCATTCAAAATAACCTTGGAGAAAAAGAAATACTTAGGAATCTATCTGCCGAGACAAACACAGGAACTATATGAACACAACTACAAAAGATTCTCCACACAACTCAAACTAGACTTGAGCAATTGGAAAAATATTAACTGCTCATGGGTAGGATGAGCCAATATAATAAAAATGACCATCCTACCCAAACTGATCTATTTAATGCCATCACCATTGAACTTCCAAAAAATTTCTTTATTGAATTAAAAAAAAATGTAACAAAGTACATTTGGAAGGACAAAGGATGAAAGATATCCAGGGAAATAATGAAAAAAATACAAAGGAAGGTGGCCTTGCAGTCTCAGATCTCAAACTATACTATAAAGCAGTGGTCATCAATACAATTTGGTACTAGCTTAGAGACACAAAGGAGGATCAGTGGAATAGACTTGGGGTAAGTGACCTCAGCAAGACAGTCTATGACAAATCCAAAGACCCCAGCTTCTGGGACAAAACCCCACTATTTGACAAAATCTGCTGTGAAAACTAGAAGACAGTGTGGGAGAGATTAGATTTGGATCAACACCTAAAACCCTACACCAAGAAAAACTCAGAATGGGTGAATGACTTGAACATAAAGAAGGAAACTATAAGTAAATTAGGGGAACACAGAATAGTATACATGTCAGACCTTTGGGAAGGGAAAGACTTTAAAACCAAGCAAGACATAGAAATAGTCACAAAATGTAAAATAAATATTTTTATTACATCAAATTAAAAAGTTTTTGTACAAACAAAACCAATGTAACCAAAATTGGAAGGGAAGTAACAAACTGAGAAACAGTCTTGATAACAAAAACCTCAGACAAAGGTCTAATTACTCAAATCTCTAAAGATCTAAAGCAATTGTACAAAAAATCAAGTCATTCTCCAATTGATAAATGGTCAAGGGATATGAATAGGCAGTTTTCAGCCAAATAAATCAATACTATTAATAAGCACATGAGAAAGTGTTCTAAATCCCTGATATTCAGAGAGATGCAAATCAAAACAACTCTGAGGTATCACCTCACACCTAGCAGTTTGGCTAACATGACAATGAAGGAAAATAATGAATGTTGGAGGGGATGTGGCAAAGTGGGGACATTAATTCATTGCTGGTGGAGTTGTGAATTGATCCAACCATTTTGGAGGGAAATTTGGAACTATGTCCAAAGGGTGATAAAAGACTGTCTGCCCTTTGATCCAGCCATAGCACTGATGGGTTTGTACCCCAAAGAGACTATAAGTAAAAAGACTTGTACAAGAATATTCATAGCTGCGCTCTTTGTGGTGGCCAAAAATAGGAAAATGAGGGGATGTCCTTCAATTGGGGAATGGCTGAACAAATTATGGTATATGTTGATGATGGAATACTATTGTGCTAAAAGGGATAACAAAGTGGAGGAATTCCATGGAGACTGGAACAACCTCCAGGAAGTGATGCAGAGCGAGAGGAGCAGAACCAGGAAATCATTATATACAGAGACTGATACCCTGTGGTACAATTGAATGTATTGGACTTCTCCATTAATCTCAATGCAATGTCCCTGAACAACCTTCAGGGACCAAGGAGAAAAAAACACTACCCACAAGCAGAGGACAAATGGTGGGAATAAAAGCACTGATGAAGGACTGTTAACAGCTTTACTACAGGGTTGGAGGGGATATGATTGAGGAGAGACTCTGAAAGAAAGGGTGTTCATTATGGAATTATGGGCTCAGGTTGAGGACACATGTGACACCCAGAGGAATCACACATAGCCAATGGGAGGGGTGGGGGGAGGGAGGAGGAAAAAAAAAGGTGATCTTTGTTTCTAATGAATAATGTTTGAAAATGACCAAATAAAATAAGGTTAAAAAAAGGAAAAAAGTTTCCCAAGGTAGCAAGATATGCATATGTTTAAAAAATGAACATGTTTTCCTAATATTTATCTTATTAAAATTTTGAAAAAAAAATTTAAAAAAGAGGTTCTACATTTTTAATGCCTTTTATTAGCTCCCGGAGTATTCTGACTAATATAATGGCAATAGATATTTCTAACTTTTCAAATCTATCTTTATTTTTTATTTCTCTAGCATCAGGTTGTTTTTATCTAAGAAAAAAACATACTGTCTTGAATATGAATTTGGATTGTATCAAATAACTCATTTATTAGCCACTGAATTTTCTGGCTTGAGTTACTTCCCCTTTTTCAGGGGAAAAAATACAAAACACAAAACTCAGAAACTTAATGGCAGCTCCAAATATTTGTTAATGCTACCACCCCCCACACAATAATTTTAAACTACCATTATGACTTGATCTGTTTTGATTAATCTTATTTTTGGCTTTTCAATTTGATCTAAAGTTTTCATTGACTGATTTGTCCTTGAAAGATGGAGTCTTTTTTAGTAATGAGACTCTTAGTCGTCAGTCTGTTTAGACTCTGACTGATCATATGGAGATAGAGATTAGAGTTGAGATCTTGCAGAAGAATGATGCTGATCATGGATGAACAAAAATACAAGAAATTATTCCATTTGAAGAGTTCCCCTTCTCTATGTCTGAAACATTAAATATCTTTATTTATGAGGAACCCTGAGAAAGTAATTAAAAGGAAGACTACTGAAATGCTGCAGATAACATACTATAGTACCCAAGTACCACAGCTATAATGAGAGAATGCTAGCACTTTGGCAAATTGAAAGAATATTGAGGGGGCAGCTAAGTAGTTCAATGAATTGAGAGTCAAGTCTAGAGATGGAATGTCCTAGCTTCAAATCTATCCTCAGACACTTCCTATCAGTGCTACCCTGGGCGAGTCACTTAACCCCCATTGCCTAGCCTTTCTTCTGCCTTGGCACATATACATATTATTGAGTCTAATATGGAAGATAAGGGCTTAAAAATAAAGGTATTGATCATATATATATATATATGTATGTGTACATATATATGCATATGTGTATATATATATATATATACACATATGCATATATATGCATATGTATGTATATATATACACATATGCATATATATGCATATGTATGTATATATATATATATATATATATATATATATATATATACTTACCATCATCAAAATAGCAGCACTTACCATTTCAAAAAGGTGCAAATATATATATGTGACTACACATGTGATTGCATTGTTCTAGGTAACTCAATTAGAAAATCTCCTCTTCTGGGGATATGACTGAGGAGAGACTCTAAATGAACATTCTAATGCAAATACCAACAACAGGGAAATGGGTTCGAGTCAAGTACACATGTGATAACCAGTGGAATTGTGCATCGGCTATTGGAGAGGGAAAGGTGGGGGGGGGGGCAGGGAGGAAAAGAAAATGATCTTTGTTTCCAGTGAATAATGTTTGGAAATGACCAAATAAAGTAATGTTTAAAATAATAAAAAAGAAAAAGAAAATCTCCTCTTCGCATGTGGATATTGTTGATCTATTACTTATAAGTTGACCAAGAGGCAAAGAGGTTAAGTTGGTTGCTTAGAGTTATGTAGCCAGAAGGTATCAATGGCAGAGAAATGCTCGACCCAAATATTTATACCTCTGAGGATGTCCTATTTTCATTGTGCCACCATTTCTCATCAAAAATATAATTGCATATTTTAAATTCCATAGTTTAAATAGCTCTAATGAAGGGCTAATATTAGATGTCTTTCACTTGACCCTCTATCAACATTATAATTATCTTCAATGACTACCTGATGCCAACACATAGGGTTGTATCACATACACACCCATAAAGACACCTCTTGCTTTGATTAATCACTGAATAATTATCAAGTGACCATTATGTACTAGGAACTATGACAAATATTGAAGATTAAAAGACAAAAATAGAACAGTCTCTGTTTATTTGGGGGATTCCTAGTTTTGTTCTATATGTCTCTGCTGTGTCCAAAATTCCACCACTGTGGAAACCATTGAAAGCAGACTGTCTCAATGATGGAAACCCTGGAAAATTTATATCCTCTATGCTTCATTCTTATATACAAAAAATATGACTAGATTGCTGCTCTAGAAGACAGGGTAGTGGAAAAGATTTGCTGACCTGGAATACCACGGTGATTTTTTGTGACCAAATGCCAAGTTCAATTTTCACATATGGTGTAGCAACACCAAGGCTGACATTCGGTAAATATCCCTTAATAAGATGAGATAGAGTCATCACCATCTTCACTTCCTCTTTTTCCCCTCCTATTCTTCCATCTCCTCCTCTTTCATTTACAAGCTTAGTATTTTCACATATATTGCTATTGATCTTGAAATTACACAGAGAGAAATGTCTGTGCGAAGAATAGAAAATATTAAAAATACTATTTAGGAAAACAGTTCTATGATGCAGCTTAATATTTGTTAAGTTCCTGCAAAGTATTTAGTGATGAATGAATTTCACAGAACAGATTTCTCATGGGCTGAATCAGTTGGACTTTATCCATCAGTAGTATAAGATATATCCCCCTACATGCCCCCTATTAAATATAAGTTCTTTGTTGGCAGAAAGCTTTTTTATGCCTTTTCTTTGTATAACCAACATTTAGGACAGTTCTTGACATATCATGAGGGCTTGAAAACATTTGTGGATTGGTTGACTGACAGACAGCCAGGAAAGAACATTGCACCAGTAGTCAAGAGATTCATGTTCAGATCCCAGATCCCATGGTAAGATAGTGTGTTACCTAGGCTAAGTCATTTAGCCTCTCTTCAAAGTTTCCTCTTCTGTCTAGGATAAATATATTTACCTCATACACTATATGAGAGAACATTAAATATGAAAGTAAAGTCATGAGAGTAATTTTTTGAGATCATAAATTTTATGATGAAAAGATTGAGTCAGAAATATAAATTAATTAATCTAATCAAGATTCTACATATCTTAACTGAGAGAGATGGTAGATTCATTTCTCTTCAATCCAGATTTAGGACTCTTTCCCCACTGTCTCTTTAAATCCTTTGAGACAAGATATAGGATAAATTATTTGCAGATGGAGGAACCAAAGAAGGCATTAAAGACAGGGGACATTTGCAATGTAAAGATTGTTGATGGGATGATAAGGCTAATTCCAATTGTAGGGAACAAAATGAGTAAAGGAATGAAAATAGAAAAGTATATATTGTTCTATGTGAATGGTGAGTGATCAATTTTTTGAGTATAGGGAAGTAATAAAGGATGGAATGTAATTAAAAGATAAGTTGGGATCTGATTATCGAGGGTCTTGATAATAGAGGAAGTAGTATTCTTTATTTGGTAGCCAAGGACTACTCATTTAATCTTTCTAAGTAATCAATATCTTTAAAAATGGATTTTAAATAGTAAATAAATGTAAGTATTTTTCTTTTAGTAGTTAGTATTATAAGATTGGTAGCTAATGAGAGCCCAGGTTTTGAACATGGACATTATACAAGGAGAGGCTTGATGAGCCCACTTCTGATTACTTGTAATACTCTAAGGAATAAGACAGCATTGTCCAAGCTTGTTATATTTATTTTTGAATTATTATTGGATATTTGTTTAATTGTACAAGCTATATAGTTCCAAGAAGTAGAATATAAATAGGATAGACTAGGAAGATTTAAAAAGTGTGTATGCATCTGTGTGTATTTTATGTATACACAAACATATAGACATACATATGCATATATACAGACATATATTCCTAACTACATGTAAATATATATAGGAAATAGCTCTCTAGTTATATCCAAAGTTTATTCTAATGTCCCATTTTGAAGAGACAGAGCCTTCACATGGTAAATAAATCTAAATGGGTTGCTTAGAGAAGAAAATGGAAACAGAGAGAGAGAAAGAAAAAGCAAGAGAGAGAGAAAGAGACATATAGGGATGGAAGAGAGAGAAACAGAGCAAAAGAAATATATTGTTTCGGTTATGGGGCAAACTCTTAGAAATAAACAAGAGAGAAAACAAAGGCAGAAGTAGAAGGGTTGGGTTGTCCACTTGACCTTGGAAGGAAAAGAGATATCTAATCCTCTGTGACAAAAACAAATAGCAAACAAAGGTTGTAGTTTATAAAGAAGTATGGAGGGGCGAATCATAATTTTGGGTGATGGCTGACTGAAGTAGTTTGGATATGGAGGTCATGAAAGTGACTTTAGTTGATGCAATGGAGTCTAAAGGGTTCAATATGCATTCACAAAAAAATGAAGTCTCCAGTAATATGCACATATATTCTTCTTTTTAATTATTAAAACCCCTACGTTTCATCTGTGTATCGGTTCCAAGGCAGAAGAGTGGTAAGGACTAGGCAATGGGGGTCAAGTGACTTGCCCAGGGTCACAGAGCCAGAAGTGTCTGAGGCCAGATTTGAACCTAGGACCTCCCATCTCTAGGCCTGGCTCTCAATCCACTGAGCTACCCAGCTGCCCCCTTATATTCTTGCTTTTTAAATTTCTCTATAATTAATATTAATATCTACTCTCAATGACTGGTTACACACACACACATATTCACATTGCTTGCACATTTTCTCTCCCCATTAGTATGTAAGCTCCTTGGGAACAGGGACTGCTTTTGTTTTTCTTTGTTATCAACACAGCTAAATACCTGATACATACTACGGGATTAAGAAATGCCTCTTGACTGACTTTATAGTGAGTTAAGTGACTGCTGACATTTTCTTCAACATAATTACTTTGTATGTATTTTGTAATTATATGTATATGTCTATTTTGTTTTCACAGCTAGTGAAGCATTCTTGTAACTGAAGGTTATTTCAGCTCTTTGTATCCCCAGTATTTAGCACTTTGGTGCATTATACCTGTTTAATAGATACTTTCTTATTAATTATTTTTTATTTATTTTTTACTGTTCCTTGATGTTTGGCAACAAAGAAATAAACATACTCTTTATATTTGAAAATACATGTTAGAATTGAAGTTAGTTTAACAATTGCCTTAGCAATTTTCCTTTATAAATGGAAATAAAATAATACCTACTTTTGAGAAATTAGGACTCCCCCCCCCCCAGGGAAACAAGCATTATTGGGCACTGATAGTATTTCACTAGTAAAAACAACTGAATTTAGCACCATGATAGTAATAGTAATAAAAATAACTACAATAATAAATAGAAATGGAAATCTCAAAGAAACCAACTACATCTCTAGCCAGCTCCTCCATGATATAGCTTGTCTTGCTGTCCACTCTCCACTCAGCAGAAGTGATCTTAAGTAGAAGAGTTATAACTAAAATTAATCTTGGAAACTGCATATTGAATTATAATTATTTATTAGGAAAAGTCAGAGAGAAAAATATCACTAGGTCTCCTTAAGTACCAAAGTCTTCTTGGGTTGTGTTTCTTCAGTTCCCTGGATTCTCAGCTGGTCCCAGACCAGCATGGGAAAGATAAGATCAGAGACTACTAGGCAGATGGAGAGTCGCCCTCCATCAGGATGAGAGACCTATGCCACAACAGACAGATGCATCTGCTTGAGCAGCTGCATTCCCACTCATCTCTTATAAGGTTAGTGATGGGTCATTCTTACTGGGCTTCTTTGATAGAAAAGTCTATGCTGGAAATCCTGTCCTCTTGGCACATCACCAGGCACATCATTGGTTAGTCAATCCCAAAAGGCAGGACTTTAGGTGGTCTTTTGATCTTCCCCCATCATAAGACTTGGCATTCTTTCTTAACACACATGTGTGTGGATAAGGGCCTATATTTTCATGCTAATTTCATACACAGTCTCTTGGTATTCTGTCTAGGGGAGCAAGAGTCTCAAGGACTATCTCTTTTTGAAGTTTTGTTTTTTCAAGGTCTGATGTCATTCTCTAAGATTTCTCTTTGCCCTACCACCAATTATATTGGGCATAGTCGTTGTTACCATCATCATTACATTACATCCTTCTCTTTACAATAAGAAAGGCATTGAATTCATAATCTAAATTTCATGAGTTTGCTCCCCAGAGAAGGCTGGGTACTTTCTAATTAGTAATATACAATAAAGAAGTGCTGGACCTGGGGTGGGAAGACTTAAATTCAAATTATCTCTCAGACATGTATATCGCAATCTATTGCAACTGATGATATAATGTGGGCCAGAGTGTCACGACAGAAGTTCCTCAGAATGGGGGAAAACTGGGGCAAATAGGCAAGAAAGCACTCACACACAGAAGTTCAGCACTTCATGATTTAATCCACACACGCTCTCTACCCAGAAACTACAGTAGTTAAAATATAGTATTGACCTGTGAGAACTCAAACCCACCTAAACAATAACAAAAGTGGATTCTGGGAAGTGTTATCTTCTTTGGATTCTGGGAACTCGTTATTTTCTTCTACCAGTAAACAGAAGGACATCTGTAGCAAAGACCTTGATTCCCTCAGCCTCCTTATCTCAAACTTTCTCTTCTCTGAGGTTGTACCCCTTCCCTGACCCTACTCAGGATTCCTAGAAGAGAAGGGAACATGGCAAGGAGGATTTAACTCTTTGTGCTCTCTACACATGAACTACCTGTGTGATGGGGTAAGTCACTTAACCACTTTCTGACTTTTCTCATTTGTAAGTAAGAATTGGATTAGATGACTTCTAAAGCATCTTTTACCTCCAAATAGATGATTATGCTGATAATGGTATATGGCGATTCCTCCATTAGAAGTCCCTGGGAATCCACTAATTTTGAACAAATAATAATAATAATAATAATAATAATAATAATCCCTTTTTATAGTATTTTAAAGTTAGCAAAACATTTTGCTAACTTTGCTAAACACAGAGACATACTTTGCAGTGTGTAGGGTACTTTTATTATTCCTATTTTAAAGATGTGGAACCTAAGATTCTGAGTTTTATTCATAAATCTTGTAAATATGAGGCATTATTCAAGGTTAGATCTGCATATGCCAAGTCCAGTCTTGTCTCCTGTGCTGAAATATTACTTTGATATTACATCATCCACTAAACCCTAGGAACAAAATATTAGTATAAATACTTACTTAGGGGAATCTATGTGACTCAGAGATCAAGGTCTGGAGATAAGGGACACTGAGTTTAAATTTGGCCTCAGACAGTTCCAAGTTGTGTGACCCTGGCCAAGTCACTTAACCCTCATTACCTAGGTCGAATCAGTATTAGAACCAATATATAATATTGATTTTATGACAGAAGATAAGGTTTTATACATTCATATAGACAATACTTTATTTTCACTTGAAGGAAAAAGTAAAGCTCTGAGTCATTGAAAGATCCTGAATATTTGACCCCTGGAGGATGACTGAGATCCTACAGAGTCCCAGGAAATGATCATGATTAATATCCACAAATGGCAGGATACTTAAATGTTCAGGTGGAAAAGGGGAGGGGAAATAAAGAAAGAATAGAAATGAAACAATTAGCCAGGAAAAGGGATAGATCCAATCAAAAGAAAGCCAGTTAAAAGAGGTAAGGACTCTTTCAAACTAACAGCTAAGGAAGATATGAAATTCAAAAATGGGAACAGTTTGTGTGGATAACATGTATCTGAGCCTCTTCAGCAGCCAGAATGCAATCATAATTCGATATAATTTCATCAGAAGCAGAAGCAATGAACTTCAGAAAACATGGTTGAATGAGTCATAAATGGCACCAGATCCAAATTACAGAGTTGAAAGGTTAGTATTAGTCATTTGGGTACCAGGAGCAGAGAGAAGAGGAAAGAGTAAAAGAGGAAGGAAAAAAGGCAGAATACTTTGTGGGTTTCTCAACTGCTTTGCTCCAGTTTGTTTCTTTTTCATGTTTAAGGGAAATATGGCATTTTCTTCCAAGAATATGTGTTCTTTACTTCTTGGCTTTACTATGTCCTTCATAGGGTAAACCCTGCAAAAACTATAAAGCAATAAGTTTGCATCTTTTTTTCTCTCACTTCTCCAATATATGTATTTGTGTTCTTTTCTTCCCTTCAGTCCCTTCCCACTGCCTTCCCATCTATGATTTTTGTTCTATTAAAAATATAATTATATGAACATAATTCTATAGGGTTGGAGATTTTAAAAAGCTGAATGTAGAAGCAATAACACTGTTAACTGATGACAATTCTGAATGTTTCTCTCATTGTCAATTATCCCTTTTGCCCTTCTAAATATCATTTGTCATCTGTTAAATGGGGACACTGATACATGTTCTAATATCTGCTAAGTGGTTATAGACATATCACACATTAGAGAAATGGTTTTCTGGAGAGCCATGCTTAATCCAAATGTCTGAATCCTTGATAATAAAAATGAAGATGGCATGGCATTTAAAAAGAGGCAGTGAAGGCTCCTTGGTATTCTTGAAATTTAATCTTCCAGAGAGCCACCTACTTCATTCAGGCATATGCCTCTCCATCACCATATAAAGTCTAGGTCTTTACTTTTTTCATTCTAAATCCATAGAAGACAGCAAGGTTCTTTTTAGAACCAAGATTTTGAATCAATTGGACCTCATGAAATGTCTCTTCTAGATCTACATTCATGGGGTTGTGTATGATTGCATTATTTAATTTTTAATAGAAAATTTTGCCTATTTTACTAGTATATCATCCACACTCCCAAAAATTTGACTTAAATGAAACTGTTAATTTCATAGTAAAAGACAAACTTCAAGAAGGTGTTTTTTTTCCAGTCAACAATCCTCTTATGTGGTGGTTCCTGTAAATGATCAAAATAATTATAATTATAATAACAAATATCTTTTTTTAGCACTTGTTCTATGCCAGGAACTGCAATGAGCACTTTACACTTATTTTCTCATTTGATCCTCACAACAGCCTTTAGAAGTAGACTTTATTATTAACCACATTTTAAAATGATTGTGCTGAGGCACAGGCTTGTCCAGAGTTAACACAGCTAGTATCTGAAAATGGATTTGACTCTGGTCTTCCTGACTCTAGACCCAGCACTATATACATTGAGCCACACAGCTGCATTAGGAGGAAATGGTTCAGAATTGGCCTGTCAAGACTGGAAAGTTCAGTGAAAACAATAACATAATGGCCTTTACTTTCAGGCTAAGGAATTAATCTTTTATTCTAGAGTCAGTAAAGAGCAGCATACTGACATGTTTAATTCTGCACCTTATAGTAATAATTTTGAAAGTTGAAGGTGGATCAATTAGAGGATTTAGAGAATGGAAAGAGGAAGATCAATTAAGAGACTACTTCAGAATGTTTGATGGCAAGATATGATAAGTATCTGATATAAAGTGGTGGCCATATTGAAAGGAAGGGAAAGAGGTGAGGAAAATCAGATGTGTTATACAATCAAAGGCAAATAGTTGATCAGATTTAAAGGGTGAGGAAGCAAGGAAAGTAAAGAGGAAAGCAAAGAATGGTTTCAAGGTTTTTATGGACTACAATGTGTGGAGAACTAATGAAGGATTTTGGAAATATTGTGCTTGAATTTTGTAATTCAAGTTGGAAATGTCCCTACAATAATTGTTGATGTAAGACTTAAGATCAGAGAATCATTTGGATTAAGATTCTAATTGAATCATTCAGGAAAGAGAGAGAAACAGAGGGAGAGACAAGGACAGAGTAGGAAAAAAAACATAAAAAGAAAAAAAGAAATAAATAGATGTGAAAGGATTTTGGGCACACCAGACTTAGGGTTGTTTCTTAAAAAACAAAACAAAAAAATCACCTCCTTTAGAATCTCCTTTAGAATCAACACTGTATGTTCGTTCCAAGGAAGACAAAGGTAAGGCAATGATGGTGAATGACTTTTCTAGGGTCATTCAGCTATGTCTGAGACCAGATTGAATCTGATACCTCCAATCTATATACTTGGTTCTCAAACCACCAAGCAACCTAGCTGTCCTCAATTTAGAGTTGTTTCTTTTTTTTTTTTTAAACCCTTACCTTCCGTCTTGGAGTCAATACTGTGTATTGGCTCCAAGGCAGAAGAGTGGTAAGGGTAGGCAATGGGGGTCAAGTGACTTGCCCAGGGTCACATAGCTGGGAAGTATCTGAGGCCAGATTTGAACCTAGGACCTCCCGTCTCTAGGGCTAGCTCTCAATTCACTGAGCTACCCAGCTTATGGATGATAAATCAGCAAAAGATATTGAGGACTGTCAAAGATCATGGGTATAAGATAGCCAAGCGGGAACTGTGTCAAAATGTCCAGGAAATAAGAGATACCCAAGAGGAGTGTGTTCAAAAATGTCAGAGACTACAGTGGTCTTATAGGTTGAAAAATTAGTGATTATTTTTGGCAATTAAGATATATTGGTGTTAAACGTGGGTTTTTTGAAACCTCAAATTTGCCCCCTGTCCTTTAGGAACTTGCCTTGGGGAAAGCCCCTGACTGGCCTGACTGACCTGATTAATTTTACCTCTGAACTGAACAATAGACTTTGAGGTATTTAATAAACCCAGTTTAGATAAGATTAGAAATCAATCAAGCTTTAGTTATCCTTTTTTGTTTTAAAAGTTTATTTACATTAACCTGGTAGTTCCCTGACTCGAAATATCTTTTTGTAGCTACTGTAAAGCATCAGCCTCTTCCTGTCAGTCAAGCCCTGGTCTCCTCCTTTCCTTGTATCCAATGCAAAGATAATCAATCATACTTCCCTGCCCTTTGTTCCCCCCAAATGTAAAATCATCTTTGGAAACTTCCAGGGGTGGATCCAAGGTGATGGAGAAAACCTGAGTAGCTCTGAGTAACCATGAGAATCCTCTCCAATCAATGTTAAAATATTACCTCAAAACAGATACATGAGTATCCATGAAAGAACCAACAAGGAGACAGAGTTAAACAATTTTCAAGAAAAGACAAACCCAAAAGTTAAGCAGAGAACCCGTGGAGCATTGAGGTGAGAATGAAGCAGAGTCAGCAAGAGGTAGTAGCAAAGAGTGAAGAGCAAGCCAGGAGCCACACAATACCCACCCCACACCTGCTGTCCCAGGTTCAGAACCTAATCCAAGCAAATAATCCGGCCCTGAGATCCTGTCTGGGAAAATAGTGGTCCAAGAAAACCCATACACCTTGTAATTTCAATCCTGTGGATAAGTCAAGAGTCCTAGCAGAGGGAAGTCTGAGATGAAGTGGGATGATCCCTGTGGGCCCAGAGAAAATCCATGGATCCCTAGTCTGGGCTTGGGGTGAGGGGGGCAATTCTTTTTGCCAAAACCTCAGGGAAGATGAAATTTATGTAGTTACTGACCTGAACAAGATCAAAGTAAGACCAAAAGCTTACAACCAAACCTAAGGCAGGTCTTTCAGTTATCCAGATCCAATGGGTCAAATGAATCAGCAGAGGGAGGAGGCTCTCAGATCTCTCAGCCCTCAGACCATCATATCATCCTCAAAGAACTGAAACTGTAAAAACTCAGAAAATTAGCTGAGAATAACATCAACAAAGAACTGAAGTTTAAGAGGGTACCCCAGCTTTCTATAAAACATAGTCTATTTATAATTAGATAGGAAAAAGTGAGCAAGCAAACTATCAAACAAACAACAAAAACTAACTCAAAAGAATTTTTATGCAAAGAGTGATGCATAGACACAGAAGGGGACAGTGAAAGCAAAAGAAACACATTGAAAGTTCAAAAGAAAAATATGGATTGGACACAGATTCTGGAAGAGCTCAAAAACAAAAACAAAATGAAAAAAAACAAAACAAAACTTCTAAAGCTAGTTAAGAGAGGCAGAGGAATCATGGAGGAGTGAAATAAAAGTGACCCAAGAAGAAAGAGCCAATTGAAAAAGAATAACCAGAAACTAACAAAGGAAAATCAGGTCTTTAAAATCAGAATTGACCATGACGAACATAATGATTTCATGAGAAATCAAGAAACAATAAAGCAGAATCAAAGGAATGAAAAAACAGAGGAAACTGAAATATCTTACTTAAAAAAAACAAAAAACAAAAAACAACTAACCTAGAAAATAATTCTAGGAGAGACAATTTGTGAATTATTGAACTACCTGAACCCCATTATTAAGAAAAAACAACAACAAAGAAATAAAAAATCAAAGAAAACTGTTCATAGATCCTTGAACAAGAAAATAAAATTGAAATTTAAAGACTTCACAGGTCAACTCCAGAGAGAAATCCTCAAATAACAACTCCCAGGAATATAATATCTAAATTCAGTAGCCACCAAGCCAAGCAAAATCTACTTCAAATACTCAGAAAGAAACCATTCAAATACCATTGAGCTACTATCAGAATCAAAGGATCTAGTGACTTCTGCATTAAAGGATCAGAAGGCATGGAATATGATATTCAGTAAGGCAAAACATTTGAGGTTACCACCTGGAGTCACCTATCCAGCAAAACTGAGTATATTCTTTCAGTAGAAAAAAATGGAAACTCAATAAAATAGAAGATTTCCAAGCATTCCTGAGGAATAATCCCTAACTAAACACAAAATTTGCAGTCCCAACACTAGACATAAGAGAAGCCCAAAAAGGTAAATAAGTAGGAGAAAATTTAAGGTCAAAATGTTTATATGTCTTCATAGAAAGAGAATATTTGTAATTCTTAAAAATTACTCTCAGTAATAAAGAAGATAGAAGGAATTTACTCAGAAAGAGGGTGGAAAAGGAAACTGATTATGAATGGTACTTATGACAGTGGTTCTGTGTCAACAATGAGAGGAAAAGAAGTGGAGCTAATAAATGTAAACCTTTTCTTGGCTTTATTCTCATTCCCTCTACCCTAGATATTTGACTATGAAAGGGAAGAGAGATGTAGGATAATAGTTTGAGCTTATAGTGCAATCTAGTGAAATCTTACTCCTTTGGAAAATAATGGCATAAGTGTAGGAAGTGGGAAATACGGATAAATTGAGTTCTTGTGGTAGATAATGATTGGAAAATGTGATTTGGGGAATGGACTTGTGTTTGATGTCATGACAGAATCAGACTAATGAATAAGTAACAAATTATTATTAGCAGTGGTACCAATAAGAGTTATAGTAACAATACTTTTAATTATAAACAGCAAACTGATATCAGGCACTCATGAAAAGCTTATGGAATTGAAAGTAAATTCAATACTCCCCCTAAATTCTTTGATGGATTCCTATATTTGGCATCTTCCTCCCCCCAAACAGCTAGTGAAAGAAAAGGTGGGGAAACATAGTCTCTGAGTAATATCTGACTTTATTAGGTGGGCAAAGCAAACAAATCAGAGCTTTACAGATTTCCCAATCAGATCTGAGTTTGTTTATTATTATCACTGACAGATTTTTAAGACAAAAAGAATTCACTGAGTGAGTGGTAAGACTAACAGAGGTTATTCTGATGTAAGTAACAGGAAGCTAAAGTCATGGACAGGTCAGAACATTTTGGTCTAGGCTTTTTACAGAGGTCATGGTTAACATCCCAATTCCCAATCCTGAGAAATTCCCAACCTTATCCCGAAGGTCTGTCTGGCTATCATATATCAATTTGAAATAAAGAATTAGTAGAATGAAATATAATCACACACTTATGATTAATGTTGTAACACATACTTTAAACTATCATTCCCTTGGTGGAGTCAAGATGGCAGCTTAGAAACAGTAAAAGTTGAGTCTTCTGTGAAAACCCCTCCACACTAATCAAAAATAAATTGTTTTGATGGGGACACAAAACCAAATACAACAACAGGACAGAATGAGCGGACCCTCCTGATTGTTTCAAAATAAAAGGTATACAGAGAAGGTTGAATTATCGGGTTTAAGGAAAAGAAAGAAGGAAGGTGGCAGAATCCTTCCCCCACCTACTGTGCTGAGACTCAGGCAGTTGCTGGGTTCTCAGTGTGAAGACTCCAGGCTGGAGGTAGTCCTTTACTACCACAGCTACTCAAGATCTAAGGCTCTGACCACAGCTGGCAGGGAGGCAACTAGAGAATAGGGGCAGAGAGGAGGGAAGCCTGGTCACAGCCTTCAGTTACCACTCTTCCATCTTGGGACTCTGCCTTTGGAGGATTTGACCTAGGGGCACATCATGTTGTGCAGAACAGGTTGGCTGGTTTAATCCCATCTATCAATAGTGCAGATAAGAAGCTTCCAGAGGTCAGAGAAGCTCAATCTCCAACACCCCTCAACTATCTATTATTATGAGACCGTCAATAAGAATCCATCTGACTGGGATTCCTGGGAGAAGACTACAACCATGAAAGAGTAGCTTGGTAGCACTATAGGAAATTCAGGTTTCTTAGAGGCAGCTGGCAGAAAGGAGTAGAAAAGAGAACCAATGTATTTATCTTCAGCCTCCATACTTTCACTTTCACCTTCAGCCTTTTCTGGCAGCTAAGGAACATGTGGCCTAAGGGCAAATTAAGACATCAGGTCAGCTCCATAAACATAATTCAGTTAAGTACTGTCTCTTATCCAGTAGCAAATTGTTTTGATGACTGCTGCTTTGTAATATAGTTTAAGGTCTGGGATTGCAAGGCCCCCATCATTTGTGTTTTTATTTTCATTATTTCCCTAGATATCCTTGATCTTTTGTTATTCCAAATGAACTTTGTTATGGCTTTTTCTAAATCAGTAAAGAAATTTTTTGGGAGTTCAATGGGTATGGCACTAAATAGATAAATAAGTTTTGGAAGGATGGTCATTTTTATTATATTGGCTCGTCCTATCCATGAGCAGTTAATGTTTTTCCAATTGTTCAAGCCTAGTTTGAGTTGTGTGGAGAGTGTTTTGTAGTTGTGTTCATATAGTTCCTGTGTTTGCCTCGGCAGATAGACTCCTAAGTATTTTATTTTGTCTAAGGTGATTTTGAATGGGATTTCTCTTTCTAGTTTTTGCTGCTGAACTGTGTTGGAGATATATAGAAATGTTGATGACTTATATGGGTTCATTTTGTATCCTGCAACTTTGCTAAAGTTGTTGATTATTTCAATTAGCTTTTTGGTTGAATCTCTAGGATTCTTTAAGTAGACCATCAGGTCATCTGCAAAGAGTGATAACTTGGTCTCCTCCTTGCCTATTTTCATGCCTTCAATTTCTTTTTCTTCTCTAATTACTACTGCTAGTGTTTCTAGTACAATGTCAAATAGTAGAGGTGATAATGGGCATCCTTGTTTCACTCCAGATCTTATTGGGAATGCATTTAGTTTATCCCCATTGCAGATGATATTGGCTGATGGTTTTAGATATATACTGTTTATTATTTTTAGGGAAGACCCTTCTATTCCTATGCTTTCTAGTGTTTTTAATAGGAATGGGTGTTGTATTTTATCAAAGGCTTTTCTGCATCTATTGAGATAATTATGTGGTTCTTGTTGGTTTGCTTGTTGATCAATTGTGGTCAATTATGTGGATGGTTTTCCTAATATTGAACCAGCCCTGCATCCCTGGTATAAATCCTACTTGATCATGGTGGATGACCCTTCTGATCACTTGCTGGAGTCTTTTTGCTAGTATCCTATTTAAGATTTTTGCATCTATATTCATTAGGGAGATTGGTCTATAGTTTTCTTTCTCTGTTTTTGACCTGCCTGGTTTTGGAATCAGTACCATATTTGTGTCACAAAAGCTGCTTGGAAGCACTCCTGCTTTGCTTATTATGTCCAATAGTTTGTATAGTATAGGGGTTAACTGTTCTCTGAATGTTTGATAGAATTCACTGGTGAATCCATCAGACCCTGGGGATTTTTTCTTAGGAAGTTCTTTGATGGCTTGTTGGATTTCATTTTCTGATATGGGACTATTTAAGAATTCTATTTCTTCTTCTGTTAGTCTAGGCAGTTTGTATTTTTGTATATATTCATCCATATCACCTAAATTGGTGTATTTATTGCCATATAATTGGGCAAAGTAATTTTTAATTATTGCCTTCATTTCCCCTTCATCAGAGGTGATGTCCCCCTTTTCATTTTTGATGCTGTTAATTTGCTTTTCTTCCTTCCTTTTTTAAATTAGATTGACCAGTACTTTGTCTATTTTGTTTGTTTTTTCAAAGTACCAGCTTATTGTCTTATTTATTACATCAATAGTTCTATTACTTTCAATTTTATTAATTTCTCCCTTAATTTTTAGTATTTCTAGTTTGGTTTTCTGCTGGGGGTTTTTAATTTGATTGCTTTCGATTTTTTTTCTTTCCATTTCCAATTGATTGATCTCTGCTTTCCCTTGTTTGTTAATATTTGCACTCAGGGATATGAATTTACCTCTGATTACCACTTTGGCTGCATCCCAAAAGGTTTGAAAGGATGTCTCACCATTGTCATTTTCCTCATTAAAATTATTAATTGTTTCTATGATTTGTTCTCTAACTAACCGATTTTGAAATATCATATTATTTAATTTCAAATTAATTTTTGGTATGGCTCTCCATGTACCCTTACTGATCATTATTTTTATTGCCTTGTGATCGGAAAAGGCTGCATTTATTATTTCTGCTTTTGTGCATTTGTGTGCCATGTTTCTGCAACCTAATGTATGGTCAATCTTTGTGAATGTGCCATGTGGTGCTGAGAAGAAGGTGTATTTCTTTTTATCCCTATTTATTTTTCTCCATATGTCTATTAATTCTAATTTTTTCTCAGATTTCATTCACTTCTTTTACCTCTTTCTTAGTTATTTTTTGATTTGATTTATCTAAATTTGATAATGGTTGGATTAAGTCTCCCATTAATATGGTTTTACTGTCTATTTCTTCCTTCAAATCTCCTAGTTTCTCCATTAGAAATTTGGGTGATATATCATTTGGTGTGTACATGTTGATTAGTGATATTTCCACATTATCTAAAGTCCCTTTTAACAAAATATAATTACCTTCCCTATCCCTTTTGATCAGGTCTGTTTTTTCTTTGCCTTTATCAGATATCATGATTACCACTCCTGCCTTCTTTCTGTCAGTTGAGGCCCAGAAGGTCTTACTCCATTCTTTAATTCTGACCTTGTGGGTGTCTACCCACCTCATGTGTGTTTCTTGAAGACAACATATGGTAGGGTTTGGTTTCTAATCCATTCTGCTATTCGTCTACCTTTTATGGGTGAGTTCATCCCATTCACGTTCAAAGTTATGACTGTCACTTGTGGACTCCCTGGCATTTTGATATCCTTCCCTAATTCTAACTGTTCTTTTTCAGCTCTACCTTTTAGTACAGTGATTTACATTAAATCAGTCCCCCTTGTCCCTTCCCTTGATATGTTTCCCTTTCTAGTCCCTCCCTTTTTGTTCCCTCCCCCTCCCCGCTCTTCTTCCCTCCCTTTTTTGTGTTCCCTCTCCCCTACCCCCCTTGGTTTTCCCTTCTCCCTTCCCTTGTTGAGTAAGATAGAATCCAAGATCCCAATGGATCTGGATGTTCTTCCCTCTCAGAGTTGATTTCCCTGAGAGTAAGATTCAAGTAAAAACTCTCTTCCTCTCCTTATTATAGGAGTTTTCTTCCCCTCCCCTTCCTGTGTGAATCTTTGCATGAGAAAGATTATTCTATTTGGTATTTCTTTTCCCCCTATTTACACATTACATTTTCCCCACATGTTGGTATACATAGATTGATATAAATGTAGTCCTTATAGATGAGAGTTTGAGTAAAAGAAAAAGATAACATTTTTCTCCTTTTCCCTTTCCTTCATATTTATCTTTTCAGGTATTCCATGCTCTTTGTTTTTTGATATCAAACTTTCCACAGAGCTCTGGTCTTTTCTTTGCAAAAACTTGGAAATCTTCTATTTTGTTGAATGCCCATACTTTCCCTTGGAAATATATAGTCAGTTTTGCTGGATAGCTGATTTTTGGTTGAAGACCCAGCTCTCTTGCCTTTCTGAAAGTCATGTTCCATGCCTTATGATCATTCAGAGTGGAACTTGCAAGGTCTTTTGTGACCCTGATTGGCATTCCTTTATATCTAAATTGTCTTTTTCTGACTTCTTGTAGGATTTTTTCTTTTGTTTGAAAGCTTTGGAATTTGGCAATTACATTCCTGGGAGTTGTCTTTTGGGGATTTAGTGTAGAGGGTGTTCTGTGAGCTCTGTCAGTGGCTATGTTGCTCCCTTGTTCTAGAATCTCTGGTCAATTTTATTTGATTATATCTTGCATTACAATGTTGAGTTTGCTGTTTATTTCTGGCTTTTCTGGAAGTCCAATTATTCTTAAATTATCTCTTCTTCCTCTTTTTTTCCAAGTCTGTCACCTTGTCCATGAGATATTTTATGTTCTCTTCTAATTTCTTGGTCTTTTGACTTTGCTTCATTAATTCTTGCTCTTTGTCTTCGAGTTGCCTGATTCTGACTTTTAAAGCCTGGTTTTCCTTTTCACTTTGGTCAAACTGGTTTTGTAGATGCGTGAATTTCTTTTGCATCATTTCCCACTTTTCCTCCCAGAGAGCATCCATCTTTTTTGATACTTTTCTATTCAAATTCTTCATGGGTTTGTGGAGTTTCCATTTCCTTTGGAAGGTTTCAGAGCATTTGCTTGTGTTTCCTCTTCTATCTCCTCTGTATTTTGTATTTTTCCTCCATAAAATGTGTCCAAAATTGCCCCTTTCTCCTTGTTTTTCTTGGAATTTGGGGGCTTTTGTGCTTCTGTGGAGTTTGCCATCTCTATCTGAGTGGGGAGGACTAGCTTTTCTTAACTCTGTCTGGTGTTCAGAGGTTTTAGTCCTATGCAGATTGTCCGTTCTATGCAGTTGTTGTTCTGTCTTCCCAGGGAAGCCATGAATTACTGATGTTTCCATGTTACTGCCCTCCTCAGTTCCCTCCGGATGCTTCTCCATTGCCTTACTTCCACGCTCTGAGTCTGGCTTGGCCCTTTCCACGGGGTGTTTGTTTCTGTGCCTTGGCCAGCCAGGAGAGCCTACACTCTGAGGGAGGGAGGGGCCGTGGCTTCCCAGAGATCTGAGGGCTGGTGATAGGATTAACCTCAGACTGAGTATGCCCTGAGGCAAGGACCTTCAATGAGACTCTGTTGGAAGGATACAGTCATGGGGCTACAGGCTCCCCCCTGTCTCTCTCTGTTTCCCTGCTGTCTGGGTGCCCTGTGACTGGGTCAGGTTGTTTTCAGGAAGAGGCCTTCATGATAGCCAGCCCTGAGGCTCTGAGGTTCCCTCTGCTGCCTTGGACTCAGAGCTCTGGGTTGGGGGGTTGGGTCCTGGGACCTTCCTTCTGCCTACCCCTTAGGTCCGAGTGATCTAGAGTTCTGGATTTGGGGGGGGGGGCAGTACCTTTTGATCCAGTTCCAGGTCCAGAAGGAGGATTCCTGGGGTCTCTGCTGTTGTTTATTTTGAATTTCAGTGGCCTAGGAGCATTCAGTTTGATTTTGGTAGGGAAGGGTTTCCAGAGATGTGAACTTTAACTTTCTCTAAGCCGCCATCTTGACCAGAAGTCCCTTGAACTTCTTGAACAAGAGGATAAAGTAGAGATTGAAATCATCCACAGATCATCTGCATTAAATCCCCAATTGACCATGCCCAGGAATATTATAGCCAAGTTAAAGAACTTCCAGACCAAAGAAAAGATACTATAAAATGCTAAAAAGAAACCATTCAGATATCATGGAGCCACAGTTAGAATAACACAGGACCTTCCTGCATCCGCACTGAAGGACCAGAAATCATGGATTATGATATTCCAGAAAGCAAAGGAAATGGGTCTATGATCACGAATAAACTGCCCAGAAATTTGATTATATTCTTGCAGTGGTAAGTATGGTCATTTAATAAAATAGAAGACTTCCAAGCATTCATAAAGAAAAGACCTGATTTAAATAGAAAATTTAATGTCCAAACATAAAACTCAAGAGAATTACCAAAAGGAAATTAAGAAAGGGAAAAAAAAATCAAGGACCCAATAAGTTAAAATGATATATATACCTATAAGAAAAAGATGATATTGGTAACTCTTAAAATTGTCATTATCATTGGGGTAGCTAGCAGAAGTATCCTGAGAGTGTATAGTGATAATCTGTATAGGATATGTGAAAAATAAATAAAAATCTAAGGATAAAAAAGAGGATAATACTAAGATAAATGGGAAAATAGATAAAGGGGGTAAATATATTTTTCATCAAGAAGCTCAAGGGGGGAGGGGATAGGAAGACCAATAAAATGGAAGACTGGAAGAAGTTGGAGACAGGAGCTAAATCAGTTGTACAAAAAATCAAGCCATTCACCAACTGGAAAATGGGCAAGGGACAGGAATAGGTAGTTTTCAGATAAAGAAATCAATACTATCAATAAGCACATGAAAAAGTGTTCTAAATCTCTCATAATTACAGCAATGCAAATCAAAATAACTCTGATGTACCACCTCACATCTAGCAGATTGGCCAATATGACAGAAAAGAAAAGTAATAAAGGGATGTGGCAAAATCTGGATATTAATATACTGCTGGTAGACTTGTGAACTGACCTAACCATTCCAGAATGAGGAAATGGAGACAAATAACTCCAAAAGTTAAATGACTTTTCCAGGGTAATATATCTAGTAAGTGTCTGAAACCCCCAATTTGAACTCAGAAAGAAGAGTCTTCCTAAGTACAGGCCAGGCATTCTATCTGCTCTGCCACCTAGATCCCCCAATGTCTCAGTGATCTAAGTATATATATGAAATTCTGAAAATCTATCTTGGGCCAAGTTTAGATCTCTTAAAGAATGTATACATTAAGAGTTCACAAAACCAATAAAATCAGAGGGTGATTATGTGTGTTTGTGCATATGTTTCTGTTTATAAAATCCATATTACATGATTGTTATTAGGATTATATATGATAATTTGTGAATATTTCTTTGTATAATTTATAATATTATTTGAAATCTCATCATTGTTTTTATAATCCTCCTCTTCCTCCTCCTCCTCTTCCTCCTCCCCTTCCTTCTTCTTCTTCTTCTTCTTCTTCTTCTTCTTCTTCTTCTTCTTCTTCTTCTTCTTCTTCTTCTTCTTCTTCTTCTTCTTCTTCTTCTTCTTCTTCTTCTTCTTCTTCTTCTTCTTCTTCTTCTTCTTCTTCTTCTTCTTCTTCTTCTTCTTCTTCTTCTTCTTCTTCTTCTTCTTCTTCTTCTTCTTCTTCTTCTTCTTCTTCTTCTTCTTCTTCTTCTTCTTCTTCTTCTTCTTCTTCTTCTTCTTCTTCTTCTTCTTCTTCTTCTTCTTCTCCTTCTTCTTCTTCTCCTCCTCCTCCTCCTCCTTCTCCTCCTCCCTTCTTATTATCAACACCATAATAACCATTAGAATCATTATTCAATCTCCTATTTTATATATTTAACTACACATCTTATTTTTCAAAGTCCTCAATAGTGCCTCCACCTAGTAGCTCCTTATATTTTATCTTATATTATATTTCATAATGATATTATATTATTTCATATTCTGTTAGATTACATCAGACTACATCATGTAATATTATGTTATAATAGTTTAAATTGTGTCAAGGAAGTTTATCCCCTTCCCCTCCTGAGGAGCTTTATCTGTCTATCAAACATTCATGACATACCACAGTTGTGCCAGATTTTCTTCAGTCAATGTGTTGTGCGTCAATAAAAGCCAAGGATTTGGGCTTGAAGTGGGGAAAATTGAGAGAGGATTGGGGAAGAACTGAGAAGAGAAGGAAGAAAGAGAGTTTGGGAAGAGAGCAGGCAGGTGAAGGGAATGAGGAAGAGACATGCAGGCTAGGGACCATGCAGTCAGGTTACTTATAAGAATGATTGTCTACTGTTCCTAATAAACTTTATAAAATATATATCTGAGTAGAAATATTATTCCACTTCTTACAAGGTTCAATTGTTCTGTGTTATGCTTACATATATGACATTCAGCACATACATTATGAAAGTCATATAACCACAAATACATATTTATGAGTTTATATTTTATGCTTTATATGAGATAAGCAGATTATCAGAGATAGAAAAAATGTTGATGTTTGAGAAAATGGGAAAACTGCAGAAACTAACATTTATTTCTAAGAGTTGATGAAGAGAAAATAATCATACCATAATTTAATCTTTCACACTTCAAAGCATATATATTTGTATATGAACATATATGTATACATACATATGAACCTATGTGTATACATTACATTATTTGATTGGAATATTTAGGTATAATGTCTTTATACCTATCATATCAGTGTATATTCCCATCCTCCCTTACACCTGGCTTCGCATTGGACATAATGTCACCAAACATTAAAGTTTTATTTTGATTTAATTTGGAGGATCTCATCAAGGTCTTAAATTTTTCCTACCTTTATATCCTTTGCAACAGATGTGGGCACATAAACTGCAATTATTTTTATTGTGGTCTTTTTGCTTATGTTCATCAAGAGAACTACATTGTGAGATGTCTATTAAAAATGATGTTTCTTGTTGCCTTTGAACACATGATAAAGCCAACTGCTCTAACACCTTTATTTGCTTCTCGAGGGGAGACTAACAAATAACTTCTATTTAACTGCATTTTATTTTGTGGGAATGAATATAAAAGAGTAAAAATATTGTGATTTATATGAATCAGTTGCTTGAGTGATATTCTGAAAGGATAACTCAAATGTAGAGAAATTATACAAGCAAAAAATTAAACATTGTTTAAGATCCTATGATTCTTCATAACTTCTCTTTTTTGAAGGGTAGAAGGACAGGGATAAATATTTCCATATTTATATGTTCTATATCCTGAACAGACGATATAATACTTGAGGGCAAGAGCAGCTTTCATATTTGTATATTAATATTCATTGTCTTTTATAATATCTGACAGGAAAAAGGCAGTTAGTAAATGTTTCTCTACTTGTTGATTTAATGATTTATTATTAACTACAATGATCACCCTAGAATATGAAAAAGGGAATCAAGGCGAATGGAGGACCATCACTCTATCTCTCTCCCTCTCTCTCTCTCTCTCTCTCTCTCTCTCTCTCTCTCTCTCTCTCTCTCTCTCTCTCTCTCCCTCTCTCCCTCTCTCCCTCTCCCTCTCCTCTCTCTTTTCCTCTTCCCAAATTTTGTAGGATCTTTGAAATAGGAGTTGTAGAGAGCTTAGTCTGCAATAAATCTGGCATTATTACTAAGAATAATACACATTTCTTTATCACTTTAAATTTTATTCAAAAATTTCCTTTACTATAAAAATCTTTACAAAAGCCTGAGAGACACCAAAGACAATTTAGAGCTAATATTAAATGCTTAGCATCTTACTTCTCTTTCTGGTGCTAGGTACTAGAGCAGTTAGGTGGTAAAAAAGAGAGCACTGTGCCTGGAGTGAAGAAGAATGGAATTTGATCAAAAACTCAGAAAATATCTCTGTAACTCTAGTCATCATTTAACCTCTCCCCTTTAAGAGTTCTCAACTGTAAAGTAGACTTAACAATAGCACCTGTGTCCCAGGGTTGTTAAGAGAATAAAATAAAATAATATTTGAAATCACTTGTACAGTGGCTGGCATATAGTAGGGCACTTGTTAATTCTGTTTTTCCATAACTAACATTTTAAGGTTTGAGAAATATTCTGCATAATAATCCCCAATGGGAATTTGTAGATTGAATTTAATGAGTCTGTGAACTCAGATAAAAAAAAAATAAAATGTACATTTTTCTTTCAATTTTAAGTTCCCTTTTAATCTTATATATTCTATGTTAAGCATTTAGAAACATCATTCAAAGAAGTATGTCAACTGGGTACATAATATTTTTACTTCCCTTCACCCCACACTTCCCTTTAAGGAAGTAAATGCCACTAGTAATGGCATACCCAACAAACCTTACCACATGAATCTGTCATTAGGTGGAACCTTAGAAATCATTAAGTTCATGCCTTTGTATTGAGTCAAGAATGCTACTAACTCATCCTGGACAAATGGTCACACTTTATATATGATAACAAAAAACTGCTTAATCCACTTTGAAAATCTATCACATCACAGTCAAACATATAATTAGGAGAATTAAAAAACAAAACAAACAAAAAAAAAAACTCCTGAGTCCATTCCAGGAAATTAATTGGAACCAAAAGGAATTTCCGTACTCTTTTTAACTTGTGCTAAGAGTAATACAAAATGACAAGGCAACAAAATGCTTTGTCTAATATATTAGCTAAATTTTATAAATTAGGAGGCAGACTTAAAATTGCCTAAGGGATACCCAAACTTTATTTGTTGTCCTTCGACTTTAAGTCTGATTTTAATTAAAATTCAGATATGCCATCCTTATTTTAAATCACCGGAGGTAGGTGTTATTTTAGACCTATCAGATATGTTTTCTTTAGCTATCAGTAATTAAGCATATTTCGATGGACAGTGTTTTCTCTATATGTTGGTGACAGAGTCTTTTAGGTGGATAACTGCATCTTTAATTTTTAGCCATTTGAGAATTCATCTCATTTGTACTGAATTGGTAAAAGAAAATCTGGATTTATAATGGTTTGATCTAGGCAAAAAATGGCAAATACAATCCATTTTGTAGATATGAGAAAACTGAGAGCCAATTGGATCAACAATGAAAAGAAAGCCCAAAAATGTCCTAATGGAGTTCACAATACCATGAAGAAGGCAAACTTCAAATAACTATGTACAAAGAAGATACATCAAGGATAAACCCGAGACAATCTTAGGTGAAAGGAAGTAGCATTAAGAAGCATCAAGAAATATTTATTTGAAAAAGTAGCATTTTATCTAAGACCTGAAAAAATGATATAACACAGGAGCTACTTACATGGTGAGGTAGAGAAATGGAAGTATCTGAGACAACAAATGAAAATGCTCACAATTAATTAGGAGATAGTGTTGTGCAAAGAACCAGAAGGGAAATAAGTGTCATTGAAGTCCCAGAGGGAAATAAGGAATAATAAGACTATATATGTAGCAGGATGTCAGAATATGAAAGACTATTTTAATAATATTTTTCCAGATCACATGTCAACAAAATTTTAAAAATATTTAATTCCTGGCATTTTGTAAGCCATATTCTCTCTCTCATTCCTACAACTCCCCCTCCCCCAAGAAGGTAAGCTATATGACATAGGTTGTACATATAATATTATACAATACATAGTTTTATTTTCATTATGTTGTGAAACAGACACGTATTACTTACAATAGAGAAAATTTAAGGGAAAAAAGCAAGAAGTGGTGTTTCAACTTGCATTTGCATTTGGATTATATCTATTCCTTCTATAACAGTAGATATCCTTTTTTATTTATTTTTTTTTTTGGTATGAGTCTCTTGGAACTGTCCTGTATCCTTTCCCTTCTGATAATAGTTAAGTAATTCACTGTTGATCATGAGGCATTATTGTTATTACTGTCTACGACATTCTCCTGGTTCTGCTAACTTCACTTTGTATCACTTTATATAAGCCTTTCCTGGGTTTTTTGTTTCTTTATTTGTTTTTGTGCATTTGTCTGTGTCTGTGTGATTTTGTTTGTCATTACTTATGGGATGATTGTATTCCATTACAATCATATACCACCACTTATTCAGTCATTCCCCAATTGATGGACATCCCTTTAGTTTTTAGTTCTTTACCAACATAAAAGATTTGCTCTAAAATTATTATACAGGCAGTTTCTTTTCCCCTAGCTTTAATCTCTTTGCGATACAGATCTAGTTGTAGTGTTGTTGTATCAAAGGGTATACATAGTTTTATGGTCCTTTGGCCAGGGTTCTAGACTGCTCTCCAGAATGATTGTATAAGTTCACAGTCCACCAACAGTTTATTAGTGTCCTGATTTTTCACACACCCTCCAAAATGTATCCAATTTAACCAGTATTATAGGTGTGAGGTAGTTCACTGAAATGATTGTAGTGTCAGAGGAGAAAAGGGGACATATATGAAAAATGTAAAGTGGATGAAATTATCAGTTTGGCAAATCCTTGGACATGATGGGTGAAAGATAATGAGAAATCGAAGGTAACACTTAGTTGAGAGACTGAGGGACTTGGAGGAGAGCTTTGCCCTCTACAACAATTGGAAATGCATGACAAAGGGGGCAAAGTTTATGTGGAAATATTAGTTCAATTTGGGTGAATGTTTACTTTAAGACTTGTATTGTACACCCAGTTTGAGTTGTGTGAAAGGTGGTTTGGAATTGTGACACTGAAGTCAGCAGAGAGGTATAAGATTAAAACTAATATCCAATAACTCCAATTATATTTTATAAGATTTATTAATAATCATTTGAAGTAGAAGAAATAAAGAACAAAAGAAAAAGCCCAAGTAAATAACCCATGAGTAAAGATTTCTTGCCTGACACTTACCCAACCTCCTCAAAACACATACCTGTGAAAAGAGAATAAGGTCAGAGATATGCAAAACTTATATCCTCCCTACATTAGGACATAATATGAGAAGCAACATGAGATGCTGGGATTTAGAGTCCTGGGGAGCAAATTCTAATTATACAGAGGTAGACATAGGACAGGGAGATTTTGAGAATGTCAGCATCAATATGGCAATTAAATCCACAGGAATTGATGAAATCACTAAGTGAAGAAATATAAAAGAAGAGAAATCTGAAGGTAGTTAACAATGAAAGGAAGGATAATATTGGATTATATGGGGGATGCAAGGATCAAGAGGACATTTTTTAAATATGAATGTCCAAAGCATGTTTGTGGGCATTAAAGAAGATGGTAGAAAGGGAAGAAATGGAGAAGAATGAAATATTTAGCATTATAGAGAGGGGAATCTCCTAGAAAAGATGAATGGAATGGCATCATATCTATGTGGAGCAGCTAAAAAATAAATGGTTTCCTTAAGTCCGCAATTTACTGATAGCACAAGACAATTCACAAGTCAATGCTCTTTTCAGTAGACCACAGTGGATCCCTTAGATCTGTCTATCTTAATCCTTCATCAATACTGTCCAGTATTTCTTTTGAGATATAATCTATTCATATGCAACTTAAGGTATATCTCTCATCATCAGAGTTCCAGAATGTATTTCTGATCATCTCCTTTCCAGTTTCACTTATTATTATATTTCCTCTAACTTACTAAAACTGAAATCATAATCAATGATTCTACATTTAAATTAAAACATCAATTTGAAGTTGTTGTTGTTTTGTTTGTTTCCTGAAACCCATATGACATTATTTTTAAAAGTCATTTGTGCAGTAGATAGATATTGCCTTGAAGGCATTTTTCTTCAAAGAACAAATTTGCTTTGGTTTCTTCATCTGATGATTCTAAATTAACTCAACTCCAAAAGAAATGTCTAAAAATTAGTTTCTGTTTGTACCATTTTTGAAGTTTAAAATAGAGGTTAAAAAAAAGAAAAATAGATAGATAGATAGATAGATAGATAGATAGATAGATAGATAGATAGATAGATGGATGGATGGATAGAGAGACAGACAGACAGACAGACAGACAGACAGAGAGACAGATAGATAGATAGATAGATAGATAGATAGATAGATAGATAGATAGATAGATAGATAGATAGATAGATAGATGGATAGAGAGACAGACAGACAGACAGACAGACAGACGGACAGACAGACAGACAGACAGACAGATAGATAGATAGATAGATAGATAGATAGATAGATAGATAGATAATATCCAAACAAAAGACAACCATGGTTGTCATGAGCACTATCTCTGGAGTCAGAATCACTTCTTTCAGTTTTATCCAAGAGACTATTTGCATCACTTTTAGCTCGGCACAGCTTTTCTTGGCCTTAATTTCCTTATGTGTAAAATAAAGGTGTGGAATTAATGATGTTTGAGTCTGCTTTAAGTTCTAAATTTATTATCCTCTGGTACGGTCATTTTAAAAGGGGGAATATACTTTGCCTTACTGCTTTCTGCAGAGTCATCATTTTCCCCCTAGTTCAGGGAAATGAAGCCATAAATAACATTATTTTCAGAAAGTCATTTTTCTCAAGACATATCTTGACACTAAACATTCTAAAGTTTACCATAGGTGCAATGGGATCATATGTTGAGATAGAGAGGTGAAGTGTTTTATAAATATATTAGTAGGGTAAATAGACATAAGACAATTTAAACACATCAACCATGCTTGGGTCAGATACAACTAAGCACAGAGGTCTGGAATAATCCTATGATACTCATGCCAACCCCATTCATAGTTTTTAATTCAATTTTGCTTTTTCTTCTAGGAATCTTTGTTTCCTTCAGTATAATGAAGCTAAACTTAACATTTTATATAATATTGTTTAAAAACCTTCAGTATACTTATGACTTAAATATTTTTCTTCCTGAATGAGTATTGATTATCTTGCTTACACATTTGTATTAATTTATATGTATTACTCAAATCTTGTAATGACCACTGTATTTTGGTCTGGAATGGTTTCCTATGAGAATAGAGAACAAGGTGATTTGGTGATTTTGATGTAAGAAGATAATAGGAGAAACAATAAGCTGTTTGGTGGCAGTGGAATGCCATAGTGGGATATACTTGGCAAATCATAAATGTGTTTGGTGCTTTGATGGGAAAAGGTGCCAGTATCTATATGAATTAGAATTTTTAAAGAACAAGGACATGGTAATAAATGGCAAACTTTCCTTCACAAACTGGAGATATTCTAAAAGAGATCCCATTGATTAATAGTGAATTTTTGTAACAGTTGGTGCTTCTACTGTGGCAGTATAAATGCATAAAAAAATAAATAAACAAACACAATATATTCCACCTACTAGGTCATCTGATAATTAATCTTCTTGTTGGTTTCAAAGGTACTATAATGGTACAAATATGCTCTGTAATATTGGAAAACTTGCAGAAAGTCTCTCTCCCTCCCTCTCTCTGTCTCTCTGTCTCTCTCTGCCTCTCTCTGTCTCTCTGTCTCTCTCTGTCTCTCTGTCTCTCTGTCTCTTTCTCCAGATCATCAATTCCCCCTCACTAGTTACCATCCTCTCTCTCACATTTAAACTTCATGATATAGCTATTTACTGAAATAATTGTAAATGGCTATATATTTTAATAGCAACTTCAAATAGCACAGCAGGTTAAGTTAAGATATGTAGTAGCTATGATGTATAAGTGAGTGCATGTGAGAATAGGAGAGAAATTTCTCCACTCATCCTACATTCACTGATCTGAGCAGAAACTAGGAAGAAAATGTATTCACTGGTAAACAGAGAGTGTTAAACTCAAGAGCTATACTCCTGAGAAGTAATGAGAAGGCAAATGTTATATGATCTTGATTATGGATATCTTAACTAATCAATATCTGTTGATGTAACCTGATCTTTCCATTCCAACCTATTCTGCTAACCAATCGGCTCTTTCTTCTTGTTTTCTCCATCAAAACTTCACAGCTTCTCTCCTGGAAGCAAAAATATCTAATAACAATAGGTAGCATGTATACACTATGTCAAGCATCATCACAGGTGTTCTCATTTAATTACCATAACAATCCTTGGAGATAGAAACAGAATGTTAAGTGACTTGCCCATGTATGACACAGCTCATAAGTATCTGAATTTCCATTCAAACTAGGTCTTTCTGAAAACAGACCCAGTGTTATATCCTCTGTGACAACTAGATGCCTTGGTCTAGAATATCCTTATATTTTCTTTTTTGTCTTTATTTCATTTAAATAACAAATTTACACATCATTTTCCAAACTTGGATGATTCATGCTGTCTCCTACCTTTCTCCCATCTCCCCCTCCTAGAGTTAACAAGCAATTCAATCTGGGTTATATGTGTATTATCATGAAAAACAGATTTCCATATTATTCATTTTTGTAAATGTGTAATCTTATGAAAATCAACCCCCAAATCAAATACCCAAATAAAGTGATAAATCATAGGTTTTCATCTGAATTGTGAAATCCTGAGATCAAAGTTGTTAATTATCAATAAGCTTCTTCACTTAGCCATGTGTTCTTTTACAATCATACATCTATCTACCTAATGACATTCTTTACCATTTTACTTATCTGTAGCAGCACATCTCTTTTCTGTGGCCTCAGGGACACCAACATTTATAGTCTCTCAAAGATCATAGAGTTTTGATGCTAGTGACCCATACCCAAGACTGATATTTTTCCCTCTTCAATTTATTATGTCCCCCCCCAATTCTGTTCTTAGGAATAAATCTCCAGGAAAATAGCTAAAGTCAAGTTTAGATTTTATTCAGGTTGAAGATTTTGAACAATTGTAGCAAGATCATGGAAGGTAGCATTAGCATTAGCATTATACAGACACTCATTACTACCTGCCTGAAAATAATTGCACTAGCTTTTTAGTATGCCTTACAATAATAAATTCTCAGAATTGAAAGAGGCCTCAGAAGTCAATTAGTTCAATACTTAAATTAATATCAATTTCTACTGATACTTTCAAATCTGAAAACGAAAGCCCTCTACAGTATATATAGCAGAAGACATTTCAGTCTTTGAAAGTCTTTCAAGCATGAGAATCAACTAATGAGAACTCATAGTAATGGCAACCTTCAGTCCCTCCATTCCTCTGTGGTTTTCCATAGTATGCTCCTGCTCTGACCTCATTTTATCTTCAAAATCTTGTCTCTGAAATTCATAAGTTTAATATTAGCTTGTCTAAATTCAAGCATATTTCTCTATCTGTTAGGGCAAAATATTCTTCAAACAACACTCCCCCCCCATCATCTTGTTTGATTTTATTTGTTTGAAAGTTGTTAAACACAATGAAATAAACTGAATATATTAAAGGTTCTTTTATTTAATCTCAATTATCCTAAACTCTTGTGCCAAAATTCTTTTACTATTTGCATTTTGATTTTCACATCCACAATGCAATTCTGCTTTTAAAAAATGCTAAATCTTCTCTATTGCTTAAAAAGATACTCAAGTCTTTAGCTAATATTTCTTCTCCCCTTCTCAGATTCTAGAAAAAGAGCTCTCTAAAATGTTTCCATTTTCTCAAGTCCCATTTACTTCTGTTTCATTTAAGAGTCATTGTAGCTTCAACCCACAAAAACTAGACTCGAACTGTTCACTTCAGATTGTCCAACAATCTCAGCCATGATCATTAAATTGCCCTTTTTTCAAAGTCTTTTTTTATTCACTTTTCTATGATGTATGGCATTGTTGGCCAGATTTTACTCCTGAATACAGTCTCCTCCTAGAAATTCCATGGAGTCTATTTCTTCCTTTTATTTTTCTACCTATATGATTTCTCCTATCTTTCTCCCTCCCACTGGATCATTTTTTTTTTCATTCTGCTCTCATTTTCCAAAGAGGAGGGTCTTTAATATTTGGGACCCTCTTCAATTTTATAAGTATTATGTCTTATTAATCTCATCAGATATTCAATAAAAAAGTTAATAACTATTAAATGCCTGAGATGTGTCAGATAGTGTTCTAAATCATATGGATACCAATTGAATTTTCAGAGCTTCGAGTAACCTCTGGGTCATCTTTGTTCTCTAATGCTGGCCCCCCTTTCTTCTGGACTTTGTATATGTTTGTCAGAGAATGTGTCATAGATTTGGTAGGAATAATTTGTTTATCTATTCATAGTCTACCACTATTGAAAATATTTTCTTTCTAAACCTGAATTAAATCCAGCTAATTAATTTATAGGATTATCTAATAACAACAGTGGCACATTAGTCAGGATTCATGTGTATGAGAAATGATACCATTAACATCCACAACTAATCTTGGGGCACTGAATAGATGAAGTAGCCACTTTTAGGGAACATGCTTCATCTGAGGTAGTACGAGTTAAAAGAGTAGCTTTAGTCTGAATAAAATTCTATTCCTGAATTTTGATTTGGCATCTTTGAGGAAGATGGATTCTAAATTTGAGATTGCAGATGAGTTTAGGACCTCTGGCAATAGCCTAGGTAAGAGCTACCAAGAGACATAGGAGAAAAGGATCAATAACATAGCTATCATTTCATTTGCTGTATGGGACTCACTTTATAAAAGATATGCCAGTATATTCTGAAGTAATTAAGGATTATCAGTAAGAGATTCTAGTGGAAATAGTTTGATTAAATATTCACTGAGAAAGGGTGTTAGAAGACAGAATTTAGGGCCAAATTATCAATTTAGATGGGTGCCAAATGGAAACATAAGTGAATTCTACTGTAACACTGCCCCAAGACATTATTTTTTCCATAGCTGGCACAATAAGCAAACAGTTATCTTCCTAGTGCTATGGTTTAGTATAGACAGACAGCAATTGTATGATTTGCCTTCTTCATGGAATTTTCTACCATCTGATAGATTTTTATCTAAGATAATGCCTTCAAAATGGGCATTAACTCCTCCCCAACCATGACTTGAATAATAACCATTTTAGTGTCCTATGATTACTCTAATCGTATTCCAGGCAACACTTATTAAAATTGTACTTTTATGCAGTATTTCTCTCCATTTCACTGGAAGAAAGAAAAATCAATCTCATGCTTTATTTTTTCTTCTTTTAACAAAAGGTCTTTTGTAGGAGGGAAGAGCTATTGCTTTCTAAGTAGGCATAAAGAAAAAAGGAAAGAAAAGCAAGCTTTGAATCAGATGAAAAAATAACTTCTTTGCTACTCATTTCTTCTCCATCCCTCAATGTGGTTTTCTTAATTTCAGAGGGCACAGACTCACAGTGTGAAAACCTAGTGGCCAGGGTCCCATTTTTCATCTCCATTGATTTCCTGTTCTTTCCCAAATAAAGCAATCACAGATGGCACTTCTGCATTAATGCAACCTCCCTGTCATCAACAAATAGATCATTTCCCCATTGAATGTTCCACTGCACAGCACAACCCTCCCTAAATGAGAAGTGTTTCTGTTTGCTTGTTGATTTTCAAGTTCCTCTTTGAGTAGGGGGAATAGGGAGAATTAAGAAAACAATCATTGGAGGAAGGGTAAGACCTTGTCTTTGAGGAGAAGTAAAAAAATTCTCCCTAAAAAAACTTAGGGGCAGGAATAGCATTGTCTGCATGCAGAATTTTTTTTTTTATGAGTAAATCCAGGAAACTAGATGTCCCATAACTCTATCCCAAATATAGGCTAACATCATTTAAGACATTTCCTTTCACTGATCCATAGAGGGAATTTGCTCTAGAATTCTTTGATCATAAGTATAAAGTAAGGCATAATTTTAAAATATGCTTTTAAAAAGCATTTGCCATTGTCATGGTAAGGTCCTGCATGGAATTAGGAAATTCTGTTAAGTCTAAATTTGTGTGTGTGTGTGTGTGTGTGTGTGTAGTACATCTTTTTTTTCCAGTCTGGTAAAGACTATAGCATCATTATCAGAATAAGACTTTCTAAAAAAATTAAGGAAATCCTAAATTTCCATTAGAGGTAAGTGAAAATAATTGTTTTCCCCTTACCAGTTAATGAACCCACAGAAATAGATTCACATGCTCACCAGAAGGGATGGAGTCTATGAAACCCAAGTTTAGAACCTGCTTTTTGTGAATCCATTGTTCTCCTTCATAGAAGGAGTCCATCAATAATCTGCAAATATTCAATTCAGACCTGAAAAGCAATTCACATGCACATCAATATATTTATTTTCATAGCATAGGTATAAATATATGTCTTCATGCATGTATGCATATACATATATGTGTTTGTGTGTGGTTAGCTCTCTCTCTATGTGTATATATGTTAAAGAATGTCAGTCAAGGGCATACATATATAAATATATATATACTCTGATTTAATCAATAATTTTAAAATAAAAGCAAAATATATGTTATGCACAATGCTAGTCACTAAATTATTATTTTTATTTTTGTTTTATCAGACTTATGACTTTATTAGGGTCATGAGTACTCATAAAGTTTTGCCTTCATCAGTATTAATGAGCATCCTCAATACTACTTATGATCTGAGAGAATTGCCTGGTGGCCAAGAGGTTGTAAATGGCTTGGCCTAGATGACATAGGCATTATGGGTAATATTTAAACTTAGAATTAACTGCTACTGAAGCCACCTCTCTATTCTTCTCCAACACTATGTATACAAATACAAATCAATAAATGATAAATACATAGATGAGAGAGAGAGAGAGAGAGAGAGAGAGAGAGAGAGAGAGAGAGCCCAAGAGAGAGAGAATCACATTTACATTTTTAATCCATGACCTTGGACAAGTCTGCCTACATTTTACCATCTGCAATTTGGAGACAATAATAGCAAATGCCTCAAAGAGCTGTTGTGAGGATTTAATGGGACAATACTCGTACAGTATTTAGCATAGTGCCTGGAACATCTTGCCTTTATATAAATGCCCATTCTCTTTCTCTTCAAGCCCATATGATTTTAAAGTAAGAGGAATAATCTTGAAATGTTGTAATAGCTATTTTAAGACAAGGAGTATTTCTCTCTCTCTCTCTCTCTCTCTCTCTCTCTCTCTCTCTCTCTCTCTGTGTGTGTGTGTGTGTGTGTGTGTGTGTGTGTGTGTGTGTGTGTATTTGCAGACCCAGTGTCTAATACATGGTAGAAAATTTAAAGAAACATATACTGACCCACCCAAAAAAGCAAAAGAACTCCAAAGAGCTCTCAAAAAGTCAAACAGGATGCCTTTGCAGGTCTTGGGATACCATTATTTGGAGATATTTAGGCAAAAGGTATAAACAACTTACTAAGTGCATTGTGTTAATCATTCTTTTGTTAGTAGTAGATGGACAAGACAATGTCTAAAATCAATATTCAGATTTTTTTTCATTCATTGCTTTTATGTTCCAAATATAGTAACAATATCTGGCACATAGTAGGTGGATATGTGATTATAATTTATTTAACATCTTAATTCTCCCAGTAGCCTTGAAGCTTTTTTAGAATAAAGTTATATGTTGTATTTTATTTCCATCATACTAACCCATGGTGGAGTACTTGACGCCAATAAAATTTTAGTAAACATATTATTTGCACATGTGAAATGTTAAAAAATGAGATAAGATGATTTTGCTCATTGGAGACCTTGAGCATTCATGACCCCAAATATAATTTGAATAGAACCGATAGAAAGATTTATCTGTGTCTTTTTCCATACTTTACTGCAGATCTTACCTGACTAGTCTAGAATCATTGATCATTTCATTAAAAAAAACTTAGGGATCCTCAAGCACAGTGTCATCAATTAACAAAAGAGGAAACTGAGTGCTAGGGAGATTAAGTGATCTGTTGAATTCCACATAGGGTTTAAACAGCAGAACTGGTAACTGAACTTAATTCATCTTGCTCTGAATATACGATTTTTGTCTACTGTCACATTCTTGTACGATCATCAAAAACAATAGGTCTTCTAAAAATGGCCATAATTTTGCCCGTTTTGCTTCAGGTCCCTTACAAGATTTATCTTTTCTATTAAATAACCATGAATTCCATGATATTTCTAGTATGTATCAGCTTATAGCCACTTTAGGAAAATGGAATGCTATTGCCTGCTTTTTCTGCATCCACAATATTAATTTTTCACTGCTATCATAGAAGTAAGCTGATATGTTTAATGCATTTTTCCTCTCTTGGAAGTCCATTTTGCTTACATCTTATGGCTAAATGATCAACTAATGGTATTTTCTGTGGGCTGTTTACAGATGTTTTCCTTTAATGCCATCCAATTAACACTGGTGCTATGTGTTCTCACCCCTCCTCCTAAAAATGTTACTTAATGATATATGTTAATGTATCTGTGCCTTGAGGATTTTAAAGCAGCAGGGGCAATTTTTTTTAAAATGGAATAAATAAACATATGCAAATCTGTGTGCAATACTAAATGTGATACACTTTGAGTTTCTGAAATGTTCCTTTTCACTTGGCATTTCCCTTGCAAAGGATAACTCACATGTCAGAATGTGTCAGAGTTTGCCAACTTAGATGATTGAACTAAAGAAGTCTTAGAGTGCCTAAGAGAAAGTGAATGGATAAAATATTGGAGTAATTAGAGTTGCATAATCCACTTCCATGGAAATGGTTACAAATTTGTAAATTGTGGCTTATGCCAGGAGCCTTATACCCAAGCCATCCAACCATCCAATAATCAGGAGAAAGAGAGAGAAATAGAGAGAGAGAGAGAGAGAGAGAGAGAGAGAGAGAGAGAGAGAGAGAGAGAGAGAGAGAGAGAGAGAGAGAGAGAGAGTGTTAACTAATAGAGGATTCTGTGTTTGATCCTGTAGGTAATAAGGGACCACCTGGGTCTGACTGAGTAAGAGAGTGACATGGTCAAACCTGCAATTTTAAAAACATCACTTTAACAGATGAAAAGGCTATTTGAGTGGTTCAGGTGCGAGGAGATGATACATAAAATCAAAACTATTTAAGTTAAGAAACAAAGGTCTTATGTAAGATGAAGTAGAAGTAGAAAATATAATATCTAAAAACATTTTGATGTGAAAGTGTGAATTCTAAGATGATACCAAAGTTGGGAGTCTAAATGACTGGGAATATTGTGGTGGTTTCAAAAGTAGTTGGAAAATTAGGAAGACAGAGTTTGGGAATAAAAATCAATTCTGTTTTGAAAGAACAAATTTAAAATGCCTATAAGAAATTCAGATTGATGTGTCTAAAAGGTGTTTCATGTTGTATAAATGAGCCTTAGAACAGAGACTAGATCTAGACATATACACACGCAATCACAAGTATACATATACACATGCATAATCATGTGCATGACACTGAAGGACCTCTTTAATCTTATCAAATTCCATTTTTCTGGGATTTTAATTTTTTCAGATGAAAAATATATTCATCAACATTCTCATTTCATTCCTAGAATACATTCATATAAGCCATGCCTCATATTTTAAATTCCTCTCCTTTCTTATTTCTACTTCCTAAAATTATTTTTTTCTTTAGGTTCCCATACTACTTCATCCATATTGTTTTACTCTCTTTAAGAAATGCATTCATTTTCTCCTTCAGATCACCTTATATTCACATGTCTTTGAATCTCAGTCCAGCTTGTATCACTTCCTTCTTCTCCAAGTAGAATGCAAACTCTTTCAGGCCATTTTGTTGATAAACTTAAATCTGTGACCACAATATAATGGTTTACCCAAAGTAGGTCCTATTAAATACTTAATGGAATTAATTATTAAACAAAGTTAGATATTGAGATGAAATAAGTAAAGCTCTTTTAATAGATGGATAGATAGGATCACAGTATATTTTCAGTATTAATATTTTCTCTTCATTATTCCAAAGGATCTAAGTTCTGGTCATTTCTATATGAAGCTATTTTAGAACTTATTTTAACACTGGAAAGAATCAGTATTTCACAAATAAATGGTCTTATGACCTCATTTGTCTTTCACTTAAACTTAGCCTAGCCACAAAGAACTACTCTACAAATACCCTGTATTTAATTATCTATTAAGTAGTTTTTGACTTAGCAAAGAATTTTTCTAATTAAAATCAATTCAGTTCATGAAACATTGCTTATCTTTTTGGCTCTCTATTTTAAGTTCTTATAATTTGTTTTAAAGAAAGATAAATCACTTATTCTTGTAGAACAAAATATAGAAAAACATTCAATAATGATGTAAAAGTGATTGGTATGAAATCAAAATATAAATATGAGGCTAGACATTGTCTATTCCAAGTCACTGAGCCGATTTATACTTTAAAGAATCAAATAAATTAATTGTTGTTCTCCATACTCAAAAGGAACCAAAATGAAATCATTGGTGGTAATTTTGACTCAAAATTTTTATTTAATGAGGTATAGTTGTATAAAGTAGTTGGTCTCACTCTATCTTCCAGAATCATCAATGTCCATTGGCATTACAAAAGATGGTATAGGACAAATTATTCTTAACCTACTTTTCTATTAGGGGAATATCACAATAAGGTTAGCTGAATAAAAGGAAGGACTTAGATCTTTAGATCTTTTCTATTTAGCTACTGATATAGAGTTATTTGGAGCCATAGTCAAAAAGATGTATGTAAATTAAAAAGTAAAAGAAACATCCCCAAATCAGTATCAACTTATTAAAACAGGAATATAAATTTGGAAATCAGTAATTAATGTTTAGAACTTAAAACTCTAGAACTAAGACTAATTCAGAAATAAAAAAATAAGATGATAAAGGTTGTTATGTGGTTTTAGTTGATGAACAACAGAAGGTCAAGAAGACAAACAATGGGAATAATCACAAATCAGAAATACATAAATATCATTAATGGCAGCATGTCCTCTTGACTATTGCTAATAAATTCATGTTACTCTGAGCAACTAACCTCCCCAAATGATCATTTTCACTTGTTGTATCTTTTTTTTTTTTGTCATAAATACCACCAGAAATAGCCTTTGTGCATTTTTAAACTCATTAGGAAACTTATGGTACCCTTACTTCCCATATCCTCTTTCCCAAGTATGCTATTATTTTTAAAAATAGTATTTCATTTTCACCAATTAAATGCAAGATAAATTTTTATCTTCCTTTTTAAAAATATGAGTGCTGAATTCTCTTCTTTCTTCCCATAATTTCTACTTTACACCCTTCCACCCCTCCCCCTCACTGAGTAGATTTTTTAATATATACAATCATGTAAATGAATTTCTTTATTATTCATTTTGTAAAATAGAAGAAGGAGGAGGAGAAGGATAATGAGGAGGATGTGAAGGAGAAGGAATGGGGATAGGGGTGGGAAGAGGAAGGGGAAGAGAAGGAACAGAAGGAAAAGGAGAAAGGAGCGGGAGAAGAGAGAGGAAGGGAAATGCATGTGGAAGGTTAAAAGGCAATGGGAAATGACAATGATTAAAGATTAAATAAAACATTTGTATTTTTAAAAAGGAGCCTCAGATATAGGGAGACCAAATGACTTTCCTAAGATAACATAGATTCAAATATGAGACTGAAATACAATTCCACTGTCTCTCTAGAATGTATTAACTTTTAATTATTTTTGAGATACAACACCATAAAGAAAAATAGAAGCAAAATATTAAACTTAAAAAATATATTTTAGGGCAATTCAGTTAAAAATGATAATTTTCTGGGAGAGGGAGAAATTATGTACAGCATAAGTCAAAACATGACTTGCCAAAATGAGCTCCAAAGGGGATTTAGACATAAAGAGTGATAAATTAAATAAATTAGAAAGTTAAGAAAAAATTCATTTATCACATATATGAAAGGGGATGATCTGATGACTGAACAAGAGATAAAGAAAATGGCAGAAGGTGAAATTGTTAATTTATATAATATTAAAAAAAACTTTTTCACAAACAAAACCCATTCAAATAAAGTTAAAAGAGTATTAGGTAATATAAGGGGAAATATTTACATCAAATTTATCTAATATTATTAATTTTAAGATATATAAGGAACAAATCCATTTGTAAGAGAAAAAGAGCCATCTTTCAAATACTTATAGTCAATCGATATGAACAGGAAATAAGCAAAAGAAGAAATGCAAGTTATCAAAAGTCTTGTTAAAAAATCTGTAAATCATTAATAATTAAGGAAATAAAATTTAAAAACAATCAATTTAATTTCATACCCACAAGATTGAAAAGTTGGAAAAATAAAAATAGCAAATGTTGGAAATACAGTGAGGAAAGATAAATGTTAATAGATTCTGTTAGAAAAATGAAACTTCTAAGTATAATGTCTAGGCATTCTGTGAAGCACTATGAAACTATGGACTAGAAGGCCTATTTCCTTTGCATATACTTTGACCCAGCAATACTTAAGTTTGTTATATACCCCAAAGAGAACAAAAGAAAGAGTAAAAGGATTCTTATATAAAAAATTATTCATAGCAACTCTTTTGTGTAATGGCAAAGAATTTGAAAGTGGAGGGAGGAGTGCCTTTGTGTTTGGAAAAAACAAACAAACAACAAAACATTATATTACTGTGTTGAATTATAAATGTTACATAAAAATAAGAAGGGAAGTTTGAGAAAAGAATGTAAGAAAGGAATAAGCATTTCTAAGCAATGCATATGGGCTGGGTTTTATTATAAGTAATTCTCTAACATTGTCTCTTTATCTTCATAATAATTTTTGGATATTGATGCTATTCTTTTCCCACTTTCTTGTTGAATTAGCTTAGTAGACACAGGTTAAGTGACTTTCCCAAGTCAAAAAGCTATTAAGTTTTTGAGGCTTAATTTTAATTGAGCTTTATTTTTCTGATTAAAAGCTTGGTAGTTTATTCATTGCACTCCTTGATTGTCTTTTTTGGAAGGAACAATAGGAAAACTTTTATGAATTGATATAATGTATTGTGAAGATTGGATTTGGCTATCTCCTGATTGTAACAATAAATATACTTAGCTCTTGTTTTATTGTGAATATTAAATTGTAATCCCCTGGTTGTAACAATGAAGGCACTTAGCTTTTCCTTTATTGGGAATATCGAATCATAATCCATGATCTATTTTTAGATTTTAATCCCCCCAAAGTGGTTACTCAGTATTTTAAGTAGATCTACCCATTTTAACTACAAAAAGGTGTTAAGTAACTACAAGTGAACTAACCCCCCAAAAAGGTGTTAAGTAACCCAAAAAAGGTATAATCTAACCAAAGAAGGTGTGAACTAAAGAGTGGGCAGTCCGGAAGAAAAGCATCTGCTGTGATTGGTAGATATGAAATTTAGGGGAGGTGACACAAGAGAAAAAGTCTTTAAAAAGAGAACCAGAAGAAGAAAAAGAAATATTCAATTCAAGGAGATCAAAGAGCTCTCTGACTTGGAGGAGAGACTGGAAGACAGACACTTGAGGAGTGACAAGAAGACAGACACTGAGACTTGGAATGAAGACACTTGGCTGTGGAACTGGACCCCTGGAGGAGCTCGTGCAGGGGACCTCAGTCTGCTTTCCATTTAGATGGTCACCATTGGTGAGTGAAAGATTGACTTAGTAACCCTGCCTTTCTCAGAGGTGTAAACCTCCAAGAAAGGCCCATTGTCTTGAGACTCTTTTCACTGATTAGGGCCTTAGTATTTCTACCTGGCTTAGAGGAAGCCCATGCTTCCTTCCTCTCTCTCATTCCTTAATATCTTCCCTCTATTTTAAATAAAACTACCATAAATTACATTTTACTTTAGTAACTCATTTTGGGATTTAGAAATTAAATCGCTGGTGACCACCAATATAATATTCAGAGTCCAACCACAATTAAATTTAACAGTATCCAGAATCAAGAAAATAATTCACATGATAATATTTCTCTAATAAATACGGTGACTTCAGAAATTGGATTTACAAAATGACCAACTATTCATTCCACAGGAGGAAACTGAGAGAAATAAAAATGACTTGCCTAATGTCATAATTTCATGTTTCATACAGAACTAAAAACTACTAAGTGTTGGGACAGATTATCTTCTGATCTTAAATAGAATAATATAATTTTAAAGTTAAAGGAGATGTAGAAAAAAAAGCTTTCAACAAATTAGAACACCTATTCTTTATCAGATTAGAAAAAAATTGGAACAAATGAATCTTTCCTTAAAGATATAAATGTCATCTCTCTAAAACAATTAGCAAGTATTATGTGTGATAGGGATAAAAATATAACCCTTCCTGATAAAGTAAGGGATGCAGCAAGAATGCTCATTATCATTACTATTATTTATTCTTGTACTAAAATTTATATCTATAGAAATAAAAATAGAAAAATAAATTGAAGAAATTAGAATATGCAATGAGAAAAAATAGTTATCATTCCGTGTTGATGATATGATGGTATAGAGAATCTCACAGAACGAACCAAAAACTTGATAGATATAATTAATAACTTTAGCTAAGTTGCAGGATTCCAAATAAGCCTACATAAATCATTATCTTTTCTATTTACCATCAAAAAAGTATAACAGGAGGCGATGGAAAATGAAATTTCATTGAAAGCAAATATAGACAATATAAAATATCTGGGGAGTATACCTACCAAAAGAAACTCAACAATTGTATGAACACAATTACAACAGACTTTTCACAGAAATAAAGTCAGAACTAAATAGTTGGAAAAAACAAACATTAATTGTTCATGGATAGGCTGATCCAATGTAATAAAAATGACAATTCTCCTTAAATTGATTTACTTATTCAGTGTCATTCTATTCAAACTACCCTAAAATTATTTCATACACCTAAAAATAATAACAAAATCCAACTGGAAAAGCAAAAGTTTAAATAATATATGAAAAAAAAATAAGTTAAAAGGAAATCTAGCCATACCCTATCTCTGACTACAACAAACTGATAATGATCAAAATGATTTGGTACTGGCTAAGAAATAGAATAGTGGATCAATAGAATAGGTAATACACATACAGTAGGAAAGGACCAAAGTAATCTAATATTTAATACACTTAAAGCTGCAAGTTTTAGGGGGAGGAACTGAATCTTTGCCAAAAAAAGAAAAAAAAAACTATTGAGTCAACAGGAAAACATTATGGCAGACACTAGACATAGGCCAATATCATACAACATACTCCAAGATAAAGTTGAAATGGATTCCTGATCTAGAAATAAAGTGTGATGCCATAAACTAATGAATAGGACATGGAAAAGTATATCTGTAAGATTTATTGATAAGAAAGAATTTATGAACAAACAAGACATAAACAACATTACAAAAAATGAAATGAGTAATTTTGATTATATTAAATTCAAAAGTTTTTGCCAAAAAAAAAAAAAAACAAAGCAACTAAGATTAGAAAGGAAGCAACAAATTTAATGGGGGAGGGGTTATTGGGGTTGGGAGTGGATTTTATAGCAAGTGTCTCTGACAATGTCTTCTTTCTCAAATATAAAGAGAAGTGAATCAATTTTTATCCATACAAAACATTCCCCAATTGGTAAATGGTTGTAGAATATGAATAAGCATCTCTCAGAGGAAGAAATTAAAACTATCTAGGCTTATATGGAAAAATGATCCAAATCACTATTGATTAGGGAAGGCAAATGAAAACAACTCAAAAATATTTCCTTTCACTTAACAGATTGACTAATATGACCAAAAGGGAAAGTGATAAATGTTGAAGGGGATGTATAAAAACTCAGACACTAATACATTGTTGATGAAACTGTGAACTGATAATCATTCTGGAGAAATATTATGGAACTATAACCTACAAGATATTAGATTATGTATACCCTTTGATCTGGGCATATTACTATTGGATCTGTATCCCAAAGAGTTCAAAGATAAGAGAAAATGACCTACCTATACAAAAAATATGTTAGCAGCCATTTTGTAGTGTCAAAAAATTAGTAATTGAGGAGGTACCTATTTCTGTCACAGAATAAGTAATATGGAAATATCTATTGCAAGAAAGCAATATCATAATTTATATAAGACTATTTACTGCTCTGTGAAGAAGAGGGGGAAAGAGAAATTAATTATAAATTGTTGTAAAAACAATTGTCAAAATAATTTCTCACTTTAATAAAAAAGAAAAAGATAAAAAAGAAATTTGATCAAAGGAAGTGATATAATGCTAGAAAACAGTTGATTATTCTCCTACTACCAGGAGAGTGTGCACAAAGATACACTGTAGATGAGTACACTGTAGATAATAATGCACAAAGACAATTGTTAATTCTCGGTCACCAAGAGACTACCACTACTATTACCAGGAGATGTTCATGTATGTTTCACTGAATATCATGACTGAGTTGAAATCATAAATATTCAGTATCCAAATAGCCTATTCAATTTAGTGAACTAAACCATCACAAATTTGAACCCCATCACAAAAAAAAAATTGTAATTAGCCTATACCATTCAAGGTATTGATTTATTGAGAACTAGTCAGATAAATTTTATATCACAAAGAGAAATGTACAGAAGCATATATTCACTATCTAACCATTAAATAAGATCACCTATCTACCCTGCCAATATGGATATCTCTAGAAAGAACCTTTAAAAGTAAAAACTCTAATCTTTACAGAAACTTTAATACATAATTTTGGAAGATCTTTCTGCAGATTATAAATGCCTTCATAATTTTATTGAGTCTGCACAAACACATTGAGCCCTGTAGAAGTAATTAGTCCTAGACCATGTCTAGCTTCACAACACATCCAGTTTTTTATCTGATCCACCTTGCAATTTGTCCTTGGAACATGTACATATTCTTTCTTCATCTTAAAGCAGATTTTCAACTACTGAATTAGAGGACAGTATTCAAATAGTATTATTTTTCTTTTTACCATTGATTTATTCCATTTTAATGAACTTCCAATATGTAGCAACTCATTATCTTTGTAAGGTAGCATGATATATGGATAGCATTTGGGTCAAGCTTTCTGAAAAGTAATTGGAACAATGAGACTGGAGGTCAGAAGAGAGACTGAAGAAGGGTAGTAGATATGAGAATCATCAGAAAAGAGATTGTAATTGAATCTGTGAGATATTATGTTATCATCAAATCAAGTAGTATTGATGAAGAAGAGATAAGGATATGTGACAGAATCCTGAGGGATACCACTGGGGAGGGAAGAAATTATCTTGGATTCAAAAAAGGACAAGGATTCATCAAATATATGAGAGAAAAAGTTAGAGTGATGTCCTGAACACCTAGAGAGAAGAGAGTATCAAGTGGTGAGGGTGATCATTGTTGTTAAAGGCAATTAAGAGATCATTAGTAACTTAGGAGAGAAAAATTTGGATGGAATGATGAGGTTAAAGTCAGGTTACAAGGAGTTAAAAAAGAGTGAAAACAGAGAAAATGAAGGAAACTACTGAAGATGTTCATTTGAAAGATTCTTAATTACAAAGAACAAAGGTATAATTGAATACTAGGCAGCAGGGCTGTAAGGGTCAAGGGAAGACATTCTCAAAATAGAGATGGGTATGTTTGTAGGCAGTAGAAAATGATCCAATAGAGAAGGAAAAATTGACAATGAATGAATGAGTATAAGAGGCATAGAGGAAAATTAATGGTAGGAGATAGGATTGAACCTGAACAGGTAAAGGGTGTTAGCCTTACTAAAGAGTAAGATCACTTCATTATTTAAGACATGAATTAAATAAGAGAAAGTGGCAGGAGGTACCAAATAAATATGGAAAAGAGGAGGAAATTTTATACTAAATGGCATCATTTTTCCTGTAAATTATAGGGCAAGATTGTCAGCTAAGATAAAGGGGGAGAGTGAACCATGGAAGTTTGGAGAAGGGATGAAAAGGTTTGAAAAAGCTTCTGTGAAATGTAGGATGCTGAGTTGACAAGGGAGGCATAGTAGAGTTTCCTGGTAGAAGTGACACCCATTTTCTATCTACATGGGCTCTCTGTATCTGACTCTGTCTCTACCTCTGTCTCTGTATCTGTATTGACTTAGACAAGTTAAAAACCTCTCTACTAAGTCTTATCTATTAAATGTAGATATTGTATTAGATGTAAAGTGAAATTTCTATGATACTATGACTTCCAAAATTTATTTTTCCTCTGGGTCACACACTAGTTCTTTATGTATGCTATCCCTCTTTAAAAAAATAAATTCTCTAAGGATAAAAATTGACTCTCTTGTATTTGTATTCCCCAGACTTAGCACAGTGACTAATACATATTTAGTGCTTAGTTTTTATTCACTTAACCATTCATTTGTAACATTAATAACTACTGCTTTCCAACTCAGTGGATTTCTAAGATTATGCTTAATCATCTGAAAAGGCATAAAGAATAGGAGTCACATATGACCATCAGGAAGCAGCCAGGTCATTCTTATTCAAAGTACTGGATTCTTTCAACATGTGGTCAAGCCAAAACAAGAAAGTAAGCTTTGCTCATGCTCTGTTCAACTTTCATTACATATGAGTGTTACAGGAAGTATGGACTATGTCCAAGTAAGGCAAGCATAGTAAAGTCCCACTATAAAGAATTTCAGGGAACCTGAGGATATTATAAAGATCTGATAGTACTCAAGGAGAAAATAAAATGAAGATTCACACAAACTGAACTACAAGGACCTGAGCTTTAACCTTCATTTAAATTCTTGCAAAGACACATACTACATGTATTCTTGGGGCAAGACACTCCTTTTACCTCATTTAACTCAGTTTCCCCAACTATAAAATAAAGGATTGGAAGAAATATTTCTTTTTGGATCTAAATCCAGTATTTCTCTTCCACAATTTTGTCTATGAATGGTTCTAAAGTGAACTTTATTAAAATTCATGCAAAACAGTTACTTTTTATTATTATTGTTAAATACCAATAAAATTAATGAGTGAAATATTCACTAGAACACAAATTCTATAAACTTCAGTATTTTGGTTCTCAACAAATAGCTTCACAATTTCAAAGTTAAACATAATTTACTAGAAGTCTCGCAACATCTTTCATCAGTATTTCGATCTCCTTAAACATTTTCTTTTAATTGTGCTTACTAATAAAGTTCTTTTTTTTTGTCTCTTAAAAATAAATTGATGCGTCTACTATACTGTTATTTATTATCATCCTCCATCACAGTGGATACAATTGACCATGAAAATGTGCATTAAATGTTTGGGTATAAAATATTGAATCCATGCCGTGTACTGCAATGACACAATAACACACCATTGAGCATAGTTTAATTAAAAGCTATCCTATCTGAATGACACATTGAATAGTTCAGAATGCAAGAGCAAAACCAGGAAGTGCAATAAAGAGTGAAAGCAAGAAGCTTAAGGCATAAGATTTAATTAATTTCAACCATCTGGCCATCTCTCTACAGGAACAAAAATGTAACTGCTTAGCAAGGGCCTGCATGGGGATTCTAAAGAATAAAGTTTGTAACTTTTCATCTGTTTTCTTGATGTTTTTTACATGGATGTGCTTAGAAAATTTCTGGGAAGGAGACTCTTGAGTTTATAGAGACTTTCCAACTTTCCTTCTGGTAACTTAACCATACCTTTAAAATTGCTACATTAATCTTCTGAGTTAAAAAAAAAAATCTATTTTCCTTTGGACCTTGCCCAAAGATTTGAACAAAATTCTTTAGTACATGACGTGAATGGTGGGTGAAAATAAACCAACCTTATCCAAATATATATAAATATATATATATATATATATTTATTTGAAGCTTTACTACCTGCCATCTTCTCTTACTACTTTTATGCAAAGTCCAATAAAGTATGATGATCAACTATGAATTACATATCTTTTATCAGCAATGAAAGGATCCAAGACAACTGCAAGAAACTCACAATGAAAAGGTCAGTCTATGATCTAGAAGAAATAATGGAATCTGAATGCAGATTGAATCATAAAATTTTTAGCTTTATTTCTTTCATAAGTACTTTTTTATTATGTCACATCTTTTATAACATAAACATGGAAATATACATTATAAAAATAACACATAGATAATATGCATAGTATTACCTGCTGTCTCATGAAGGAAGGAAAATAAGGGAGAGGATAATGATCACAAAATATAATAAAATGACCATTAAAGATTATATTTACATGTAATCTGGAAAGAAAATATGACATATACATATAAATGAAATAAGTCACAAAGAATAGAATAATCAATTCAAAGAAGGAAGAAACTTAAATTACCTAATACTGAGGTGTCAAACAAAAATCCCTGTGGGCTGCATAGTACCCAATAATACTTATGAGTGCTAATTGAAACAGATTAAAATGCAAATGTGAAATGTTTAACAAAATACACAAATATATAATAGAATACAAATATTGTTCATCAATATATACTGTCGATATGTGACTCAAAAGGAACCTTTTCTATTTTAATCTGACACCACAGTTCCAGTGCAACTGACTAATTTTATAGATGAGGAAACTAAGGCCCAGAGAGGTTAATTGACTTGCCCAATGTTGAAAAAGTATTTACTTAAGTCTTTAAACTCATGACTAAAAATTTTTTATTCATTGTATTCTTCTATTTTGAGCCCAGAAAAATGTAGCAATATGCTTTGTTAGTAAAATTAGATACTCCAGTTTATCAAGCCCAGTAAGGAAGGGATGACAAATTTTACAAAGAAAGGTTCAATTTTGTTTATTAAATTAGACTAACAAAGGAGTAAAAGTGAACTCAATTCTTCTAGAACAATTTCAAACACATAGAGTTTTGGGGTAGCTTTCAGATAAGTAAAATTTTTTATTTCTTAGGAATGTGATGATTGAACGTTTTCTGTACTCATCATCTTCTTTCTTTAGTAAAAATTGTAATAAAAAAAGGTATTTAACTTTTCATCAAAGGCTCTATTCTGGAGCCCTTTCATCAATAGTCTATTTGATTTTGTTTGAATTTCACAGTAGAAAAGGGAGTTTTTATTTGAAGTCCATTTATTTTAAATATTTCCTATTCCACACTCCACCTGCAATTACTAATGCTTTTAAAGCAACTCATGAAGAAGAATGCAGCTGTGACATGTGCCTAGATGATCACGTTATAATAAAAAAGCACTAAACTCCATGTCAGAAAACATAGGTTCAAATCATAACTTTGTGGCATGTTTTCTGTGGAATCTTGGGTAACCTACTCAAACTCTTTAGGATTTATTTTCTTCATCTCTAATATGAAAGGGCTTCATTCAATTATCTGTTAGATAGCTTCTAGCATTAAATCTTTAGTCTTCAATGCTTATTTTGTTTAATTTTTCAACATTAGCTCTCTCAATCTACCAAAATTATCTCTTGCCCTACCCAATCCACTCCCCACCTGCCCCTACCACTCCTCCCCATCCCCTTACATACTCCATTGAAACCCAAACAACAAGCCAAGCATAAGTAGTTGAAGATAATTCAATTAAAATGCTATTCCCTCTAAGGGAATTTCCCACTTTTAATAGTGGGGATTTAGTGACCATCATATACCTTTCACTCCAGTAGATATTGAGTGATTCAAGGTAAATATCTTTCCTCTGAAAATAACCCATTGTACCATAAAAAAGCTCAAAATTATTTACCTCACTTATGAACCCATATTGATTAATGTGGAAAATTTGTTCCAAGCCTTTCTAATGAAAAGAGGAAAAAAAAGATAAAATTGTTTCTCTTTTTAATCAGGCCCAGGTTGTAAAATGGAGATTTGAACCCTGGACTTCAATCCCCATAAGTCCTAGGTATGTTCCAGAATTCCCTATAATCTCACTTGAGTCCTCACCTGTGTGCAAGAACACAATTTGGTATTTAAAGGTCTCTCTGCCTCCCAAGCTCTCTCTTTTTCTGCTTCTTTGCACAGGCATCTCTCTACTCAGCATGCAAGATATAGTAAGTCAATTTTGAATGGGCTAATCAGCCCTAGTCACGTGCTTTTCTTATTTTATATTTCTTTGCCTTTGACTTCTAATAATGTTTAATAAATGTTATGAAATATAATATTTTTTCAGTAGAAACTAATTTATTTTTTACAGTTTGGCTGACCATGTCAGTTGTGATGAAATACCCTCAATCTTCTTAACTTTCCTAAATCTTTTCTTTACTGTGACTAAGTTCAGCATTTAATAGCTACTCCCTAGATTTTTTTAAGCCACGTTTCTCCAAGGCTTTTCAGAAAAGCCTCTTGATCAGTTCAAGCCTGCTTGCCTGCTTCTGAGTTCTTGCAATTTGGACCTATTTGATCCAGTTTGCTCAACTAGTCCCATCCCATCCCAGCCCTGCCCACCTGGCTCTTGCTCCTGTTCCTGCTCCTGCTCCAGCCCCCTGGCCCATCCCCATACCCAGCCCCAGCCCCAGGATGTTGGTAGCTGCCCTTTCTATCTTTGGAATCAAATACCAGCTGGTAAAAACAGAGGCGATTTTTCCTTAGGCTACAATTAGCCTCCACTTGGCAGAAGATGGGCAGACGGGAGGGGGGAAGAAGAGAAGGAAGAGATTTTTCCAAACAGGAACTTACAAGCATGGCTTATTTAAAATGATATCTTTTGAGTGCACTGGTTCTTTTATTTCTCTCACCTGAGATTTAGGAGAAAATTTAAAATTCCTGAAATCCTTTGGTCCAATTTGAGATTCCAAAAACCCATCCTCAGTATGGGGGAGCATCTCAGTGAGATCCAGGCCTAGAGACTGGAGGTCCTGGGTTAAAATCAGGCCTTGGACACTTCCCGGCTCTGTGACCCTGGGCAAATCACTTGATCCACTTTGCCTACCCCTTACTAATCTTCTGCCTTCTGACAATAGGCATCTAAATGGATAAAAAAAACAAAGAATTTTAGAGACTGGAGGTTATATTTTTTAAGGCATTTCAGACTCCAATGTTTTATAAAAATCTCTGCATTTTATTGCAATTTATTGAATGTTTTGTTTAAGATTTAATTTTGTTGGTTTTAAGTTCATATATTAAAGCATCCAATAATATTCTGTAACACTGAATCATTTTAATGTACTAGGTTTTAACAGAGCTTTTCCCCTATAACTACACTGAACAAATATTATTGAATAAGCCCATATAAAAACAGTTCTTCTATTTTTGAATTTGTAAATTATTACCTAAAGGATGGATGGACTTCATCAAACTGGTTACAATTGTATAAAAAAACTTTGGAAAATTTAATGAGTTAATTATCTCAAATTGATTTTAAGGGATCTTTAGACATGCTTTTTAGAATTTTTTTAACAATCTCTGGTAATTTTGCCTTCCCCTAACAGGAGGTAAGGACCATTTTAGTAGCTGAAATCAAATACAATTATAATTCCCACCTCCCACATTTATAAAAAGGTGAATGGATTGGACATCACAGTCTCATACCAAAGGAGCTGGGAAGTTAACCCCAGGGCATTGTACCCCTAGAAGACTCCCAAAAGATGAGCATCTCTTATTTATAACACTTCATCTCACTTTACACAACATCAACAGTACAGGGGTTTGGGTTTTTCCTAGACTCCTCTGCCACATTTTTTGTAATGATATCTAGATTTCTTGATGATGTTCTAGATTCAAATGAGTTTTTTTTGAGTAAATATAGTTACCAAGGTTGAAAGATTTGCTATGTCTGTAAAAACTTGTGACAAGAATCCATTTTCTTTAAATGTTATATAGCAGACTCATGTAAAAAATGATAGTGTGGTTTTTTTTGCTATTGTAATTAATTGTACTATTGAGAATTGGGGGGACTTGATATCTACATATTTATACTACTATTCTTTATTAAAAAATCTCTTACCTTGTAAAATTAATTTGCTTGTACTCACAGTGGATCATGGTCAGATATGAAGAGGAAATGGATCTCACTTTTGGTGAGAAAGCCTTGTATTCTATATTTTCTTAATTGACACAGTGTATCAATGATTATAAGCTATATTTTTGAATTTTAAAACTTTCATTATTATATTTTTCTTGCATGTGCAATATACTATTTCATTTTTTTAATTTTTTCTCTCCTTTTTATATTTAAAGCACATGTCATCAGTATTAAGATTTTCTTTAACTTTTTTGATTTTGCAGTAATATAAGTTTAAAATATATTTGCCATAATGTCAACGCATGCTCCAAAACCCTGAGACTATAAAAATTATGCCACTAATTGTTAAAAAATTTATGGGACCTTGCTTAATGATTCTGTCCAATTCCAGGACAAGATATACAAAAGAGTCATTGCACAGGGCCAAAGAAGCACAAAGCTAAACCAGAATAGTGCCAAAAAAAAAAACAACACAGGAAATAATTAATTTGGACTTGAGTTTGCAATGCTTCACATATGTTAAATTTTAGGCCTTACTTGTATCCACACTCTTTGTGAAAATACTTACAGACAGGTGTCTCAAATTTAGCTCCTACCTGGCTCTTATAATCTAGTCCCTTTACTTTCTTTCATAGTGTGACAACTTTCTGTAGTCCTGTCTACTGACTGGGTAAATGCTTACTTGCTTATATCATTTTAATTGGACCCTGATTCAAGGACCTTTTATAGATTTATTTTCCCTTTACTTAGAATTTTTACACATAAGACTTTGATAGTCTATTTTTCATCCAGAAAATATCTTTTTTTTCTTTGGATTTTTTAAAATTATTTTTTTATTCTCGTACCAGTTAATTCATATACCTCATAATTCAGCTATGCATCCCTAAGTGATCCCTGTGTTTTTCAATCACCCTCTGGGGGGGGTGTATAATTTTTATTATTTTAAATTGCAAAGTTTAAATTCCTTGAGAGAGAAATTTTAGGTTAAGAAACATGTTACCTCTCCAAATCCAGAAACTGAACTGTTTGGAGAAGACACTATGAAAATGCCTCCACAGACCACAAGCTGCATGAGAAAGATCAAGAATGAACTATGGGTGTAGTTGATTGAACATTTAATTTGTATGTATACTCTTATGCCAAAGGGGCTGCCCCCTAACTGGCTTTTTGTCAATGTGCCTAGCAATCATTGATTTTGTTCTCTTTTCTTCTTATCCTCAAAGCATTGTAATCTTTAAGTTGATTATTTTTCCATGATCCTTTTGGGGAAACTGGTTTCCCAATATGATCACAGGGAGGGATGTAAAATGGAGATTTGAACCCTGGGCTTCAATCCCCATAAGTCCTTGGTACTTCTGAGAATTCCCTATGATCTCAATTGTGTCCTCACCTGAGTGAGAACACAATTTGGTATTTAAAGGGCTCTCTGCTTCCCAAGCTTTCTCTTCTTCCACTTCTAAGCACATGCATCTCTCTACTCAGCATGCAAGATGTAGTAAGTGAATTGTGAATGGGCTAATAAGCCCTAGGCACGTGCTTTTATTATTTTGTATTACTTTATCCTTGATTTCTAATAATCTTAATAAACCTCATAAAATATATTTTTAACAGTAGAGACTAATTTAATTTTACACTGTCCAAGTGAAGACCCCAAATGGGATTGAAATAAAGAAGAAGAATACTTACAACTATGTCAGGCTAAGGAGGTATTACTAAAAGCAATGAGAGCTTGCTCTGATAGGCCTGGTAAATGGACCAATTTGAAAATTTGAAAATTTGAAAATTTAAATCAGAAAAATGAGGAAAAAACCTCCCAGTTTTTGAATAGGCTTATTGAGCTCGGAGGCAGATATATAGACCTGAATCTTTCCATAGAAAGAGATGTTAGACAAATCAGGGGAAGGTTTAAAAAAACAAACAAAAACAATGTGGTCGTAAGGTGGTCAAGAAGTATTTTAAGACTAAATGCCGAAACTTGGCCAATATGGATCTTGAGGAATTAAGAAGAGTATTAGTATGCTTTTTTGATGCACATGAAAAGAAAGATGAAGATAATAGTGACTTAGTGAAGGCATTAAGGAAGGAAATAAAAGCATTCACTGAAAATTTTGAAAAAGAAAAACAAATCAAGGAGTGACCATAGTCCTTTTGCAGGAATCTATAAATCAACCACTAATGTGTTACTTTTGTCAAAAAAGGAGTCTATTGATAACCTGTAGGAAGTTGAATCAGGTATGTAGAAATATAAACTATAGAAATAATAACAATAATAGAAACTCATGTAGAAATAATAATTCAAATGAGGCAAATCAAGACTCAAACCAAAATACCCAAAATAGAGTTAATACACACTGTACTCATGGTTGGAATTCCCCTCAGTATGAGGGAACTCACAGTCATGATCAAAGTGAGGAGAAGGAACCTCAAAGAGTGTAGAGGTAGACTTCATTGCCTTATTGATATTGTTTCAGTCTGTTCCCCTCCCAATAATGAAAAAGTCTCTGTAATACAATTTAAATACAGGGTCCATTTCAAGTACTGTTAACACTCCAATAGCTATCAAAATTGGAGAAAATGACTCTTGGATTCATTGCTAAAATGTGAAATGGGTACCTTGTATCAACATTGATTAACTGTATCCTGACATGCAATTGACATTATTTGTACTCTTCTCTTATGACTGGACTGGAGATAATAGTATTAGAAAAGTCCATAGACAAGTGGATTCTCTTTTGACTGACACATTGAATTCCTGAATTTTTTATTATCAATTTTCCTATTATTTTTAATAAGATATTTGGATTTTTCTTCTTGATTTTTGTACTTGAAGTACAAGCAATCAGTATTTATGTGTTTTTTTTTATTTTGAAGGATAAGTTTATAATATCCATTAGCCCTAATGTCAAGAGCTTAAAACTATGGAAACCTGCCATCGATTTTTAAATACTTGGGGATTTTTACTAATGATTGTGTTTGATTTCATAAGATGGGATCACAAAAGAGTCAGTGTACAATTCCAAGAAGCACAAGGTCAAGGAGATCAACAATCCCTGTGGGATTAATGAGAATCTGTGCCAAGGCAGAAGACTTGTTTGAAGTTAAGGAACAGCTGTTTGTCAATGTCAGATGCTGGACTCCCCCATGACACATTCTGAGAAGTAAATTAGCTTGGCTATATTTTTGGATCCCCTATCCCTGACATGGAAAGCGAAATCATATGAGAGAATAACATATTTCCCTTTTACCTAAGAATCTCATCCCTTTTCTCTATTGTAGTATGGCAATTTTCTGTCCTCGTGGTTATCATCAGGTAAGTGCAAAATTGCTGCAATTGTCCTGCAGGCTTATGGGACATAAATCAATTTAACTGAACCTTGCTAGTGATTCAAGGTCCTATATGGGTTTATTCTTGATTACTCAGAATTTTTTGTACATAAGATTTTGATGTAATACTTTCCCCCAAATAAATTAATTTTTCCCTTCTATTTGTTTTTTGTGTGTTTGTTGGTTTTGGTTTTCTTTGGACAATTGATTCATAGACCTCATGACTCAGCCACGTATCCTGGCATGATCCTGGGGTTGGTCAATAGGGGGAATTGTATAATTTTCCTAAAATCCAAGATTTAAAATTTTTCAAAGAAATTTCAGGAAAAGAAACTCACCAACACCCTGAATCAAGAAAGTGGATGCTTTGGAGAAAGTGACACAAAGAAGCCTGCAGAAACCATACACTGCATCAAAAGATCCAGAATTAACTTTGCATTATAATGAACTGAACTGAAGAGGATTGAACACATTTATTCTGAATTTAAACTCTTATGCCAAAGCAGAATTCCCCCTAATTGGATTTTTTGTGAATGCACCCTATCAATAATTATTTTTGCTTTCTTTCTCTTTTATTTCCCTCATCCCAAAATTGTAATTTCCCCTAAGAAAGTGAAATATTGTATGCACTTGTAGCTAGAAGGTCTTTAGAGGTATAAACTGGTTATGAGAAATGATTCATTGGGGAGACTAGGCACGTAAATCTGTGAGATTTCCACATGCCCGTCTCCCAGTAAAGTCACAGGGGGGATTGTGTAACAGAATTTCAATTCTTTGTGTTGTAATCAGTAATGAACTTGGAGTTCCCTTTCACTCTAACTTACACATTAACAGTTAGTTCTAAAAGACCACAAGCACTGACACCCCTGGGCAGGGCTAGGCAAATTGTGAGAGACCAGCCCACAGTGAAAGAAACTAGAAACCAGAAAGGCAGGAAATGACATAAGCCAGTTGGAAATTTGATTCATTCTGCTGCCTTGGTGGCTCTTGCTGATGGAGAACTTCTCTGTTGGTGTCCCTGCATTGGATTTCTACTGGGCTGATAAGACTCTTGCTGAAGAAACTACTGTGACTCCTGTGTGGAAATCAGGACATGAGGGAGTCTTTTTCAGAATTAAGCTGTATTTTTTTAGATACGCAATTAAGGAATTTAGTTAGGCAATATCTCCTATCTCCTTCCTACATTTCATTCTCTTATTATCTCTTCCTTGCTGTAAAAAAATAAAAACAAAAACAAAAACACCTACTAAAGCTACTAACAGCCTTTTGACTTAAGAGTTAATTATGATAAACAGCAACCACATTTTTTAAAATTCTTATATTTGTTAAACCCATATTAGTTATTGCAAAACACATCACTTTTTTAGGTAGAAGATAATTTTTAGTCTGATAACACACTATTTTATAGATAAGTTGATAAAGGCCCACACAAGGCATATGGCCTTTGGTAAAGATATATTGCAAATCTTTAAAAACAAACAAACAAACAAAAAACCTGACAAAACTCTCATTTTACATATAAGTAAAACAACATCCAAATAAAGTAATTCATTTGAACATGGTGACAAAGGGAGTACTTGTTAAAGCACTAAAGATATTTCTAGTCAGGGAAAATCCAAGACTCTTCACTACATTATGTAACTTGTCCAACAATACTCTTCTTCAAAAAGTTGAGAGTTATTACTTTTAACCTAGTAATTATCCTCCAGAATATTTGACTCTATTATCTTCTCAAGTAAAATGTATGGAAAATCCAGAGCAATATATGACGATTTCCTTTAAGAAAACAAATTAACTTTTATTTTTCCTAAGCTTAAACCCTGATTAGATTAACCAAACTTAATACATCTAGTAGTCTTTTCTCAACCCATTTCAAATAAATTTTCTTCAGTTTCTTCAGTTTCATTGCCTCTTCCTCTTTCCTTTACTCCTTCCTAATAATTAACAAAAATGGTTTACTTCTTTCCTTCCTTCCTATGTGTCTTTTTTTCCCTTCCTTCCTTTTTTTCTTTCATTCTCTGGATAAACAATATCCTTTGTAGTCTAACTTACAAGGCATAAGAAAAATGGATTTTGAATGTGAAAGTAGAATCGAGTTCTCTCCTTCTGTAGCTTAGAAAAGTGAGGTTTGGAGAACTCACCTGAATTGTAGGCTTATACATTAAGTCATCCACTTCAGACCTCTTATTGTACTGAAGAGAATATTGAGGTAGATTTAGAGGTAGGATTTGTATATAGATGTTCTTGACCCAAAACTGTCACTATTCACTGCATATTTTAGGTCAGATCTGATCCCTTAATTCATTTGTATCAATTGAATTCTTTCTTAGGCATTTCCTAGAGTGGAACTTCTCTTTTCCAGATCATTAAATATCACCTTTCCTTCCCTGGCATAAGTAAATTCTTAGAATCCCTTTCCTCTAATTTTTTTTTTTTTGGTGATGGGCAGATCCAGTACAGAAGAGAAGGTATACTTTCTCTACTAATAGTCTCTCAAATTACACTCTAACAAACTTTGATATAATGCCTCAAAACATATTCTGCATTATCAGAAATCAAAAAAAATGGAATAGAACAATCTTTCAGTCCAAAACAACTTGGAAGGCCAAAGTGAAAGATCTGTTCCAATGGGAGGGAGGTGGAATCCAGATCAACATACAAGGCAGACTCTACCTCAGCAAACCAGTACAGGCCCCTGGTGGTGTTGGGAGTGCAACTGAATCAACAGACAAGGCTTCCAGAGCTTGGTAAAGCTAGACAGATGCTTAGAAGAAGATTACAAGGAACTCTTTATTGCCCCTGGGTGCAAGACTTTTTCACATTTCCCATCCTTTCATCCAGATTGCATTCTTGGGGCACAATATCAGAGAAAGTAGGAGTACTATCACACAACAACACTTGCAGCCAGAGGGGAGCATGGGATACTGGTCACAATTCCAAGGCTGGAAAAAGTTCTTGTGGCTCTTAAAAAACCAGAATACAAACCAGGAGTGTATTAAAACCACCTCTCTTTAGATGATACCACCATGGAAGAATTGAAAATGTATAAATTCCCCAGAGCAACCTCTAAAGGTAGCTATACAAAGAACCTAAAAGTTGGACCATTACTCTTTGCATCACAGGAATGAAGTTGACCTGTAAAACTATTTTTAAGTTAAAACAAAAGAAAAGTCTGAGAGTGGCTCAAACCACAAAAAAGAAACTCAATATAGAAACTTATTTTGGTGACAGG